>NC_069115.1:36492587-37092587 GCF_025612915.1 Magallana angulata
ATATATAGTAATCAAATCCCTTTTATCTAATGTAGCTTTTGCATGTGTAGTAAATCATAAAACAAATTAGAAAATAACTTTTAAAAATATGTTTTAGAAGAATGTTCGAGGATGTAATTATAATAATTTCAGTCAAACCAAGAAGTTATAAAATATTTGCATTTCATTAACAAACTACATTTTCTGAGGATTATTTGTAGTAATTTCAATTTTAATTTTATCCCCTTCCAACTTTTATTGTGGCTCCATACTAATATTTGGTGTTATGGTGTGAATGAAAAACAAGAATCTTCAATTAACTCTCTAAGGTCCTTTTATGATAAGTTCTTACCTTTGCTTCGCATGAATTAGATTGTTTCATATATATAATCCATCCCCAGTTTAAATAATGAGTAAATTTATATTTCGTTCAATACAAAATATAGTTTGTTTCTTATGTCGATGGCCTCAATATAAATACTAGTAGTAGACCATTTCCAATTAGCTTAAACATGCTTGCATCATTTATGCATTGCGGCAACGCACTTTGAAAAAATTAAGCACTTTGAAACATTTTTTTAAAGTGCGTTAAATTTGGGACCAAATCAGTGAGCTTGTCCAGATAAGAAGTAAATCTACTGCATACACAACAAAAGGAAAATACAGTTGCTAAGCTATGCAATTTTTGTCATATTTGAATAATTCAAATCTCTTGAGTTCTTTATGTGTAAATTGTCGAAATACGCAAGCTTATGAGAAAAGAAAATTAATTCTATTCGAGAAACTGTTGATCAATTTAGCTGTCAGAGTATGACTTGAGTTCTTTTTAAATATATCCCATTGAGCTAAAGAAGGTTAAAACAATCATTTACTGCATATAAAAGTATCAATCATTTCAACTAAACCCTGAACCATTTTTTTTTTCAAAGTGCGTTAATATCGGCGATATCAACACACTTTCAAATAAATATTTTTTTTTCAAAGCGCTGATTTTGGTCCCAAATTAGACGCACTTTGAAAAAATTTTTTAAAGTACGTTTATTTTTAAAGTGCGTTGTAAAAATGCATGAAAGCATGTCTGAATATATAGAGGCATGCGATTTGAAAATCAAAACACCCCCAGTCATGCATTGCCTCAAAAGTGTCTTTGCTTAACCTAATATGAATTTTGTAAGTATGCAAAGTATCAAAATATAAGAGTTATTTTACCTTTGAACTCTAGCTCATACAATCTTCTGATATCAGTCTCATGGGGTACGCCTTCTGGAATTGCATTTGTTAAGATGCATTCTTTAAAAGGTACTCTAAATATTACAGGTACTTATGTGAAATCTGAACTTCCTGAAACCATAAGTAAACATGTAATTGAATGAATAAATCTTTAATTGATTTATTTCATATCATTACAGCTGCAGAACTCTGGAGAGGAATTTGACAGGTAAGTTTACTTCGTTTATATATCATAAAATAAAATTTGTACTGCCATAAATCAACATTTTAACAGTGCATTGGCTTTCTCGTTCAGGCATACATTAAATTTGATTGTTTTGCTGTTTTGTGGAGCTTTGAGATGACTATTGATATATTTCAAACATATACTAGTACATGGTATACAAAACAAATTAGATATGCATCTTTTTAAAAATAAAATATAGTGTTTAGCTCAAGTTATTATTTCTGTGAGTTATTTATTTGCATGGATACATTTTTTATATTGCTGAAAGTATTTCGTTCATGCAAACCTCTGGACATTGTTTTTTCAGAAAAAAATTGATGAAAATAATATTTAAAAGCGGTATGTTAAATAAGGAAAATGTGAAAAGACAATGGAAATAGAATGGTAACATTAATAATTTTAAATATGATATGATATTTTTTAATTCGAGAGCATTTAATTACATTGAGGTAATTTAATATACAGATATTAACATAAACATAAATAGTCCAGTAGTCCGAAGGATGATTAGTTTGAACGTCTAGTAGTTCGAAGGTTCTTTAGTCTGAACGTCCAGTAGTCCTAATGTTCATTAGTTTGAAGGCCGAGTAGTCCGAAGGTTTATTAGTTGAAATGCATCCCATGTAATGGGTTTATGAAATGCTTTTGGAAATATTTTCATCCAGCATTTGTTCCTGTAAAATTTGGTCAATAGCAAATTAAACGCAAAAAAAGTATAGCTAAAATGATTCAAATTTAACCAGTTAATATTAAATTAATTTGTGTGTGTGTGTATATATATATATATATATATATATATATATATATATATATATATATATATATATATATATATATATATACCAAAAATCACTTGTATTTTTATGAATTTATTCGATGAAAGAATGGAATTTTTATTTTAAAAAAATGATTTTGAATAAATGGAGGCAATTTATCACCCTTCGCATTCGCCCATTTCATGAAAACTTTTAACTATTATTCAAATACTTCTTTGTATCTATGTTTTTGTTATGTTACATGCAAGACTTACTTGTAAATGTAATTAATATCTTTCCTCGTCAAGAGATTATAAATATATTTATATAAATAATATATGGATGGAATAAATATGTTCTTAATAGTGTATTATTGAGAGAGAGAGAGAGAGAGAGAGAGAGAGAGAGAGAGAGAGAGAGACCTTTAAGTAATCGTGAATCTTATTTTGTTGATTTTATTCCTACTCTAATTTTCAAACAAACTGTAGCAATTTTATGGTAATAAAACAAGTTTAAAACATACCAATTAATTTATGTCAGAAACACATGTTTATACATGCATATTGTAGATGTCATGAATCCAGCCAGTATGGGTCCGATTTGAAGACCGATTTGTTTATTAAGCAGCAGACAGATGGATCTTGTCAGGTAATACTGTGAAAGTTAGCTGCCCTAAAAGTTAATTTTAGGGCAGCTCTATTTTATTCTTTTTGGTAATGCCAAACATCGTAGACTCTAATGGGATAACATTTTCGACGTAGTCTAGAATGACATCTTTTTAGTTGATCTTCTATATTGATCACTCTGGTAACTAAGCAATCAGAAAGGAATATGTTTTGAGATTAAAATCTTTTTCATTTACGTTCAAGATTTTAGATGGAAATCAGTAAGAAAATGGTAATACACGCATGTAGATTACTTGCACTTCTTAAAACTTTTGCACAATAATTGTACCGTTTTTTAATCAAGGATATTGTAAAATGAGAAATCACCTTGCTTAATACATCTTACATCTAGAAAATTGACGGGGGGGGGGGGGGGGGGGGGGGTTCAAAGCCTCTTTGCTGCATTATTAACTTTACTTTGTGATTTCTAGGTAAGTTTAATTTTTTCAGTGGTTCCAGCTTGACCCTACGCAAGATCGTTTTATCTTCCTCATTATCTGATTCATTAATGAAGGGATTGAAATATATCTTGAAAACTTCCAAACATAAGCTGATCAATTCATGCAGTTTAATGAACTTTGATCTCACAATCCAATTGATGCTCCTTTTTACCATCATATTCCTTCAATCAGTTATAATATTTAGATTCACTGCCTATTATTAAGGAGGCCGACTTTAGTTTGCATTGCGCATGTTTTTGCGCATTCTAATATAATACAGTTGATTTATACTTCTTCTGAATTTTTTTCGATATCATTTAAAAAATTGAACACAATAAACAAAATACAGATAAAAATATTTGAATTTTTAAAGGAAATTTTTATTTTTAACACAATTTTTACGTTGTGCGGTAGGGGAGCATTGCCATTGCGCTTTTATGACGTTATGATAAAATGAAGCTTTGTAGGAGTACGTTATAAGAAATAACATAAAAGAAAAAGTAAAAATTGTACGCTGTTGAAATTTTATATACAGAATGATGCTATCCTCGAGGACATTTTCCTCATTTTTGGAATGAATCCATTATACCAATTATCATTCGTGATGATCCAAATATATAGCAAAATTTGGTGCATTTTTATATTTTGAGATGACCCCCACTAAAAACCAGACGGTAGAATTTTGTGTTTTTTATATATAAGATAGGAGATGATATTACTAATCATATATAACAATTTGACAAAAAATGCTATTGTAGTACTTTTTTAAACTGCTTTGATGTGCGGAAAATGACAGTTTCCTATATATTCCCAAAGTAAATGTACCTCTATTTTGAGATGGTCCCTAAAAAGAACCAGACGGTCGATTTTCATGAACCTTCGCAAATAAACTAGAGATGGTTTAAACTACATATGGTTAAAAAATAAAGAGTTATGCTATTGTAGTTTTTCCGCAAAAAAACCCAAATCGGCCTCCTTAAATCCTCTAATGTTATATTATTATACTCACTTAACTGTCAAGGCCCTTTAACTGCCAAGGCCCGTGATGAGATTAAACATTTGGACACTGATATATTTTTTTAAGGCAAGCCCTCTACATTTCATTTAGAGATATATATATAATTATAATTGCAACTTTTCAAACTTGAAAGCGATTTATGTATCACCTATTCAAATTCAGTTATATCACCGAATTCAGCATACGCTGAATAGGGAATATTGCCTATTCTACTAAGTGATTTAATGGAAATTAAGATATATCAAACGTCTTCATACAATTTACACGATGCATATGAAATTCATATATTAGATGATCACTATACATCACTACACTTCTGTTTGTCACTGTGTATATATCAAACAGGTTACTTTGTAGCAGCACTAGGGCTGGCACATTGCTTAAACAGTGGCTGCATGAGCTGTTAATTATAAGCTATGTAAGGAATGTTTGGTTTACTAAAATTTGACATGTAACTGAAAACTAGTACATTTGAAATACTGTCATCATGCTCGCTTTCCTTGTACATGTAGGTCATAAATATATTGTTTATAATTTACCCTTGAATTTTTAACCCATAATAAATCATGAAGGAGTTTTAACCACTGCATAGCTTTCTTAACCAAAGCCAAGCAGGCCTATTGATTTATTGTCTCGTCAAAACTCTTCAAACACAATAAAATTGTATTTCAAATATTGAACTCTCACAGTTCTATATTTCTTAAATAGGTTTTGATTATTGTTTGCAGAGCTTTAGCACTCTTTAATTGATTGTGATATTTCTAGCAGACAGAAAATGAATAATGCACAATTAGTTCTTTGATATTGAATAGGATTTGCTTTGAATAATGGCCCAATAATTTTAATTTTATGTTCCAGTAAAAAAAAATGCAGTAAAGATAACCTTTAATTAGTTAAAAAAAATATTATATTAAGCAATCCATATGACTTAATTTTCAGACTAACAACAGTGGTAATGCTGGAAGCAACGAAAAAGTTAAGACTGGTTTCATTGGAATTGAAGAAAAGATTGATGATGGGGATCAAGATCACGAGAAAAATCATTGTGCGGGCAATGAAGAAATGAGTAGAAATGTTGAAAAGAAGCAGAGGTTTCCCCATCCTGGTCTCAAATTCAAACGAAGGACAATAGGTTTAATTATCCATATATACATTAAAACAATTTACATACCGGTAAATGATAATTTGATATGTGATATGTTAACACTACACACTTCTCAAATAATCAACAATGAATGTTATTTTAAGATATGTTAACACACGTCTCAAATATTCAACGATGTTTTTGTTTTCCAGCCTCTTTGTCTTTACGGGATAATGTATTGCTTTTGTAATGTATGTAGTCCAATACATTTCACCAATGACTATTTTAACATTTTTCGTAAAATTGCCAGAAAATGAATAAATATAAGTAGCAAGGAATCATTCTTTGAATTATTATAATTCTGAGGTAATTAAATATGGTCAGGCGTGATAAAATCTATCATAAAATCCTTAGGGCTTTATAAGATGGATATCCTCATCCCGACCATATTTGATCTCCTCATAATACTCGAAGAATGATTTTTTTTTCCTTAGACATGTACTTGCAATTGGTGTTTTCATTTGATAAATTTTGTTGGATTCCAGGTGCATCCCATGCTGCTTTATGGACATGTATCTTAATGCTCTTTCTGTGTTTACTTCCTGCCCAAGGAGCTGACCTTAGGGACCGGCAATCCAGAAAGCATGTAAATACAAACTCATATAATTCTGTATTTTTACATCTTCAACAAAAACAAATTTTGAAAGAATTATTTTTCTTAATGAAACTGAAAACCGACCAATCTACAAAATCACATCCCGTCGAATATGCATAAAACCGACAATCCACAAAAATTGGCCCCCCACAACTTTAAATGACTCCACAGTACCAAATGATAATAACGATGATCTTTGGGGGTCCTGAATCAGGCTTTATAAGGTCTTCTTGGTGCCCTTGGGGTAAGAGAGAATTTCTTGAAAGCAGTTATATAAATAATAAGAATGAAAATAATGAAAAATGCTTTCTTATCTTGAGATTACAGTTAATTTTTCTATAGCAATATTTATTTCTGTAATTAATCATGATGGAATACTAGTAGACATTGGAAACTTTCAGGAGGTCGAGGGGTGGGGGTAAGGTCCAAAATTTGCTCATTTGTAAAATTTTGATTTAGACGGATTGGTTAATTTGTTTATTATGCTTTAATTATGTGGGTAGGCTACAAATAATCAACTTGTAAATTAACCCTGAGAAGGCTCAAGCCTCTCATCAATTCGATGACTGCCAGGTATTGTTTTCATGTTTAATTTTAAAATAATAAAATGTCTAGTGCGTAATAGGTATATTAGAATTAAGGATAAAGTGAGACAAATTAATTTGAGTAACTAAAATACAAGCAGCATTTAAGTTATAATTTTTGTGAGAAACTAACAAAAAGTTGTTTCAGTGTTATATGTTCTAAAGGAATGACTTTTAACCAGTGATTTGAAGGTACGTCGCTTTATGCAAGAACTTAAAGTGTTGTTGTTTGATTTTATTTCTTAAGTAAGATAACCCATGCATCTTTCAAGTTTTTGTGGTTATACATGTAGTTAAAATATAGTGTTCTTTGTTCTGTTTGCACAAAAGAGCTAGTTTATTTATTACAAGTTTTATTGTATTTGATTGGTAAGGGTTTTCTAATTAAGATTTTTTACTGATTTTTAAATAAAATTGCATGTTATCTGTTTTTGTTTAATTTACCAGTGTGTTGTATATTTCATGAACTGACAATTTTAAACGTTTAAATAATTGTCTTGTAATATACGAGGGTCGTCCCGAAATAGCGTAGTCAGAACACATAACTTAAAATCTGTTCATTGCAATTGCATTAGACTTCTGTGTTTTCTTCAATGGCCCTTTGGCAAACTATACTTAAAAATTCAAAGTTGTACTTTATTTATTTCTTGAGAAAATGAATAATAGAGTGACAACATGTTTTGCCGGGCAGCGCAATGTGCGACGTCAAAAATTTCCAGTCTTTACGTTGTTGCTCTAATAGACCCTCCATGTCATTTACGATGACATTTTCCTTTTATTTCTGAAAACATCTTTAAAATTTTTTTTAAATATTCCTCAAGTACAAACGATTTGAGTGAAAGAATATAAATCCAATGTTTCATTATATTGAAAACAATTCATTGTGCTTTTACCCTTTTTCTTAGGACACGTCAATGAATTTCTGTGAGACCTATAGGTCTAACTTGTCTCAGAGCTCTGGACCTTGGAATGGCGGCATGTGTAGCAGTGAGCTCAAGAAGATTCACTGTCAGACAGGGGAGATAAAAAACTGTGCGCCTTTGGTGTCTAGAGATTCTAAAAATTCTTTTTTTGCATGTTGCATAAAAAAAATAAGGGATTTGAAAGGTACAATATTATGCTCAGCAGATGAATGTACATATAAATGTTTCAAAATAAATACATATATAATACTACATAATAGTATTTTGAGTGTGTTCAATACTTTTAATTGTTAAAGTAATCAAAAACACTGTTTGTAGTTAAAATTTAAACCAATTGGAATTTGTACATGAAATGTACATTGTGTTAGAAATTTCTTGAAGCTTTGGTGTTTCTTGAAATACTTGTCTAGTTCGTATGATTATCAACCACCTAAATTATTACAAATGTTAAATAGAAAAGATGTGAAAATCATTTTAATGAATAAATAAAATAAAATAATTTTATGAATACTTTGAATGTAGATGACCAGTGCCTTTTGATAACACAGATTAAGGGATCCAACCAAAAAGTGGCCCAGTGTTATGGTAAGAAATGTTTAAAGAATACTAGCTATCAATATCATACCCAATGCACCATGTTTAGGAGCAGACGGGTTATTTTACCAATCTGTACAGTCAACGTCCTGCAGTCCTTTAATCTGTTTTTGTTGGCACTGAAATTCAATATATTTATTTTACAACCAGTGCTATGAAAGCATGTTCTGAATTACTTCTTAATGTTACTTGTGTACCATTTGGTATGTGTACCTTTTATAACTTGAAGCATATATATTCCTCTTTCATAGAAGGAAAACAATATTGTTCGCCTCCAGTTTCTACCAGTCCCCCTACATTCTCAAAAAGTACACGTGAGTATGAATTTTTAGGTCACCTGAGTCACTCAGGTGACCTATTGCAATTGGTCTTCGTACGTCGTCGTGCGTCGTGCGTCTGTGCGTCGTGCGTTAACAATTTTACATTTTTAACTTCTTCTTGAAAACTACCAGGCCAATCGTTACCATTTTTGGTGTGAAGCATCTCTATGGTAAGAAGAATCTAAATTTTGAAATTCATGGCTCCACCACCCCTGGGGTGACACGGGCGGGGCCAAATATGCAAAAAAAAAAGCCAAATTTTCAAAAATCTTCTTCTCTACTCCCACGCATGTGAGGAAAAAACCAGTTGCAAGGTTATGATGTCCATGAAGTCCTCTACCAAAATTGTGAAATATATGGCCCCAGGGTCAGGGGTTCTGGCTCTAGGGTGGGGCCAATATGGCCATATAGTAAAAATGTATTAGATCTTAGAAAATATTCTTCTTTACTACCATATATATTTTTAAAAAACTAAATGCATGATTATGATGTCCATGAAGCCCTCTACCTAAATTGTGAAATTCATGACCCCTGGGTCAGGGGTTCAGGATCTAGGGTGGGGCTAATATGGCCATATAGTAAAACTGTTTTAAATCTTAGAAAATCTTCTTCTCTACTCCCATATATATTTGTTAAAAACTAAATGCATGATTATGATGTCCATGAGGCCCTCTATCAAAATTGTGAAATTCATGACCCCTTGGTCAGGGGTTCAGACTCTAGGGTGGGGCCAATGTGGCCAAATAGTAAAAATGTATTAAATCTTAGAAAATCTTCTTCTCTACTCCCATATATATTTGTTAAAAACTAATTGCATGATTATGATGTCCATGAGGCCCTCTATCAAAATTGTGAAATTCATGACCCCTTGGTCAGGGATTCAGACTCTAGGGTGGGGCCAATGTGGCCAAATAGTAAAAATGTATTAAATCTTAGAAAATCTTCTTCTCTACTCCCACACATGTGAGCAAAAAACTGAATACATGGTTATGATGTCCATGAGGGCCTCAACTAAAATTGTGAAATTCATGACCCCTTTGTTAGGTGCTCAGGCTCTAGGGTGGGGCCAATATGGCCATATAGTAAAACTGTTTTAAATCTTAAAAAATCTTCTCTACTGCCACACATGTGGGCAAAAAACTGAATACATGGTTATGATAACCACAATCTCCTTTACCTAAATTGTGAAATTCATGGCCCCTTGGTCAGAGGTTTAGGACATGAAGGGGGGGGGGGCGCAATATGGCAATATAGTGTTAATGCATTATATAGAATGTTTAAAAAATTTCTTCTCTATTCTCACACATCAGTATTAAAAAACTGACTAATAATTATGTTAACCAGGAAGTCCTCTACTGAAATTTTAGTTTTCATGTCCCCTCAAGGATGGGTTTTGACTCTAGGACAGGGCCAAAATGGTTGTATAGATGTTAATGCATATAACGTTAAAAAATTATCTTCTTTACTCCCACACACCTGAAAGGAAAACTGAATTCATGATTTTGTAGACCAGATCTTAGTTTTTCACCAAAATTATAGGTTTCACAGTTCTTTTTGAAATGTGGTCGTCATTACAAATTTATAATTTTTCTACTCCAGTATGAAACCTAATTAATAAGATGCATATATGAAGCTCCGTGACAAGTTTGTGTATGGGATGTATGCTACTCAGGTGATCGTTAAGGCCATTTGGCCTCTTGTTAAAAGTTACATGCTGATGAATTAATCATGTAATGGTAGTACACATAAAATAACATTTTCAGAATTATTTCTAGCTGACAAATCAACTTTGATTGATAATTCATGTATTGTTGTAGAAGATCCTCTGACTGTCAATACCACCAATCCCCTACCAGAATCACTGAGCCAAAATACGAGTAAGTATACTTGTATGAGCTTGGGAGCTTTTATCATTGTATTTAGTGTATGTAATGGATAGAAAAACAGAAAACACTGCCATTGAATGTCATCGTTTATTTACCTGAGAATTTGAAGGATATCAGTATATACTGTAACAACTGGTAGCGGTCTGATATTACAAAGTTCACTAATATCGGACTGTCACAGGTACAATATTAGAATGCTGAAACAAGGGAATGTTTTAAATAATTATATATGATTTATTTTGGTAAATGTGAAACATAGTTGCAGACTTACTTTCTGTATTGCAGAACCAAGTAAAGGACTGACCACTGCAGCTTGTGCTTTCCCAGTCTGCTGTTTGATCATATTAGCCGTCTGCTTTATCATCGTGCTCTGTTACATGGGCCATGTTGTTGGTTATGCCTTATGTCTTGCGCAATTGAGGGTTGTCTGCAAATTAAAGAATTTTAGTCCAGTTAACCATTAAAATAAGGAATCGGAAAGATTAAATGAACGGGGAAACTCAATCATTCTTCGGAAAGAAAATGACTTTCAATGTACAAGCAATGTTCAGGAAATAAACATCATAAAGAAGATACACTATCTGACTATATATGATATGGCGCTTATAATCTGATCAAAGGATGGGAATCATTCATTATATATCCATGCTTATAGACCTTTTAATGTTTGCCTTATTTAAGCTAGATTTAGAATCCATGTATTTAAACTCATTAATTTTCGTTATAACATATCAAATTTGTAAATTATACTGTAATTGTTCCAAAATGAGATTCAGAAAACTGGCCATTTTTTAACGTGTTAAGTTGAAAGGAAATATCTTTTTTTAGTAACTCTCGGTGAATTATTGTATTTACCAATTTCCGTAATCGTGATTTATGAGGTCAAGTTTATATTCCTATTTGTGGTGAAAATAAATCAGTTTTGAAATGTAGGTGAAATTATTAACAATAATAAAAGTCTAGTTTTATGCAAATATAACATTCTGATCATCACATTTACTCATGTTTTGCTCGTCTTGTTTGTCTACATATTCAGATACGAAAATATAAAAGCGGTCCTTTCAATTTCTTTATAGATAATTATCGTTTTGTATACTTTTTTTTAAAAAACAGCTGTACCTTCGAATTACTTAATTTTTATCTATTGTAAATATAAATTGTAGAAAATTTTTCTGTTGTTTTAAAATAATATGAATTTACATTTATCCACTGCCTAATGCCTCTGCATGATCATCAATAGTTTTTTTGGTGATGTGAATTAGATATGATTATTTTTACTTAATTTTTATGACAATTTATAGGTCTTAATAAAAATATATTTAATTTAAAGATAATAATCTAAATTTAGACTGTTTACGTAACTACAATGTACTGTGCAATTTTTTGAAGTCTTTTCTCCATGATATTTACATTTCTTTCATAACCCAGGTCTTCATGTTTATTGTAATTCTTTAACATATTTGTTTTAATTTTCCAAAGACAAATATTTCAGAAATTCTTTAGAAGACTTTGCTAACGTTTGTTTTCAATTAAGCTGCGTTTTGGACGGAAAATACAGTGAATACAGTTGTAACAAATGTTGTAGCTTCTGATGTGTAAGGAGGATTACTCTTCAAAATTATTTATCTCTCCCTACAAAATGTACATGTATTATGTTTTGTATTACTGTAGTAATTTATGTTGTCGTAATGTTTAGAGATCATGCTTGTTGTATCTATGTCAGAATAAAAAATTCTCAAATGGTCTAAAAAAAATGTCAATAAGTCTTCCATATGGTGCCATCGTAAGTGCTCAAAATGGAATTAAAATGTTAATAAATGCACAAATCGGCTCTCAAAGTGGATGTTGAAAAGATATAAAGAAAGCCTTCAATGCACTTCAGTTGATATAATAGTTAGTAAAGCATCATTTTTTTTTTTCATTTATTTTTTAGAGTAATTTCATAATGTATACAAAGTTTGATTTCATGGACAGTTTATAATTCTATAATTATAATAGTATTAAACTCAAATGAAATTTTAATCGCACCAAATAACATTTTAACCGGAAATTTATTATATATGAGTATGTTTACATTAGATGTGGCTTCATTATCATGCTTTTCGGGCTTGTGATTTTGAAATATATTAATAAGACATCTTTTAAATAATGCTTCGTCTACCTATACTCCCAATTTTATGTTTCATTAAAAATAGCATCTTTTTATATACATAATGAACAACACTATTAGAGTGGGTTTTTTTTTTATAGATATGTGGAAATACTGGGAAATGGAATTCATACACAAAGTAGAAAACTGTAATTTAACAATCGCGGCATGATTATAGCATTAATGTGTAATTACTATTGTAAAATGTCATCAAATGATGAAATTTAAAAAATTGCTTACCATTGTGATATGGTCCAGAAGTTGTTTAAAAGTTGGCACCCCCCCCCCCCAAAAAAAAGAGCAAAAAGCATGCGCATTTTAACTGTACTTAATTGACCTCGTTAAAGCAATGTGAGATGCAATTTTCATGCTGAATTTTTTTTTTACGAAAAATGTTATTTTCTACTAAAATGACAAAAACATCATGGTGTTTAAAATTCAGTCAGCCATACTTTTATTGGAAAAGCCGTAAAGAAGCCTTATATAAAGCAAGATTGAATTATTGTCGTTTTGTACAAAAAATTGATCTGCTATATATTCCTTAAAAGAGAAATCTTTCTTCTGACGAAAATTAACGATTCTTTCAAACCTTCTTTATCATAAGAGTTTAATCTACATGCGGTCTGCATGTAGATTATCATACTATGTAGATTATCATATTTTGTAGATTATCATACTAACAGGTTATTGCAGCAAAATAACATTCTAAAAAATACAGCTCATATTGCTTTAAACATATATCGTTCTGTGTGTGTGTGTGTGTGTATATATATATATATATATATATATATTGGCACGTTTGGCAAACTTCAAGCTGTTGAAAATTGACCCCGGGTATGAAATTCACGACTTTTGATCTCAATTTTCAAAGTTAAGAAATGACCCTGGGTCAATTTTCAACCCGGGTCAATATACTTCGTAACAGCATACATGCATTCCAATTTAAACTGAAGTCTTTCTTATTTTGAGAGTTTTATAAGGTTATTAGAGTTGTCTATCCTAAAACACCCTAAATTTCACTACTTAAAGATAATAAATTCAATAATATTATATTTTTTCAGTATAAATGTCCAGCACTTTTTGGTGTTTGGGTGCTCTCAGCCAGGATTTCAATATATTGTATTATTAAAGGTCAAGTTTTAAAATTTTGTTTTTTCTTTAAAGTAAAGCATCTGCAGAGGTAACATGCACATGCTTTTAAGACACTAGTTCAAACCAGCTAGCCACAGAGGACCCATCCTCTGTAAGGGGTTCTTTTTACTATTCAGACCATTGGAATAATCGACATTTACAAGTAAGTTGATGTATTCTTCATACACTACATGTTATAGGTTGTATATTTATGTTTTTAATGGAAAAAGAGCCATGTACATCTGTTTTTCGTTTACCTTAAAATAAAGATCTAAAAATAGTAAAGGGGTTTCCATTTGCTATATAAATAGTACTTCAGTAGTCTCTAAAAGGCTCTTGCGTAATTTTCATAATTAGGGATGTGTATGATTCACTGAACAAATTATTTCAGAAACTTTATTTGATTTGAAAGTAAGCGGTTATATTCAAACTAATATATATATATATATATATATATATATATATATATATATATATCATACGTGTGGTGTATATTACCTGTGTGATAAACCTTTGCTATATCAAATGGGTGATGCTTTAATTATCGGCATTCAGAAGTTGGAGTTATTCGAATAGCGAATAGAGTTCTGTGGTCAGTTCGCTATTCAAATTACCGTAAACATGCTAATAAACGTAAATTCAAAATTTCATATAAAGTCCCCTTTTTAATTAAAAAAACAGTTTTATAGTATATAAATAGTGCCGAGACAACCATTGTCAACCCACGCGAAGCGAAGGTTGACAATGGTTTTCGAGGGGTGTCAATTTCAACAGTTACCCTCCCAAACAGGCACTATTTATTTTATTATACTGAATGTCTTAATTTTAAAGAAAATTTGACTGCGTTTATATAGAAATGAAGTGAATTCTACGGCGAACCGTGCGTGTAAAATTTACGCGCATGTTACAATTCGTTGTGTTACCCGTTGCCAAATGTGTTGCTAACGCTGAGGGTAATAGAACGGACTATCAACTGCGTCTAAACCAATCAGATTTCAGTATTTAACATGAACGTATAGCAATAAAAATTATTACTTGCTGACCTAACCTGAACATTGACATCATAAACATGACCAGTAAGAGGCTTAGTTAACCTGGCGAAAATGCGACATTTCCTATAATACAGTTATAATAAGATTTCTTTCAAGGGGCTGGCTAACACCCTGTATCCCATATTTGGGCCTTCATATCTGGTGAGGATGGGGCCCCGGGACAGCCCAGTCGACCCTCAAAAGGAATTGGGTTTACACGACTAGTAACAGGCTTAGCTAGCATGGCGAAAATGCTACATTTCCTATAATACAGTTATAATGGGATTTCTTTCAAGGGCCTTGCTAACACCCTGTATCCCACTTTATCCAACTCGCTTAAATGGTTATATTCGCTTGGCAAGCCTCGCGAATATATACTCCATTTCAACTCGTTGGAGAAAGCAAATTATATAAGATCACACAATATAGATATCCTATATATATATATATATATATATATATATATATATATATATATATATATATATATATATATATATATAAAATCTGGAATGCAGAAAGAAATTTATCAGTATACTCTTGTTTGATAAATAGGCCGGGTGACCTACATCTTGTCACGTCAGGACTGGATTTTAAAACCTTTTAAAAGTTTCTCAATTCCATTTTTGGGTGCAAATCTTTTTCTATATTAAAGATAAAAATTTACCATTTCTTTTTAATTTGAGAAAGGCGAAGTAAACTACAAATAAAAGATTTTTAAAATTTAACTAGGACAAATAAGCATATTTTCTTTGATCTACTTCTGCAGCAGAAATTTCCATGTAATCTTTAATTTGTATTGTGAAAATCATTGTTATGTATATAATGATTAATACGACAATATGTCTGCCTTAGATATCGGGGACGGATGGGCCCAATTGCAGTTAGTATAGAACTATCAAAGTTTGAACATTTATTAAAAATTCACCTTATACAGAGCCAACTATTAGAGTATACTTTACATATCTGAACGAAAAATTGATTTAGAACCTTGAAGACCAGGAGGCCCTCAACCAAATTGGTGTCTTCTTACCTAGCTAACAAACTTTAACCCGGGGGGGGGGGGGGGGGGGGCTAACTTTCTCAAAGAAGTTGACTACATGTTTATAAAGTATATGAGAAACAAGTCTACTTTAATTAGAAATATCATGTCGATGCATGCATATGTCAGTTGATAAACAAATTATCTGATGTTCCATAAAAGATAAATACACTTAATGATGCATGTACACGTAACTTTATAGGTGAAAGGGGGAGTTTAAAGGCTGGAAAAAAAAAAGAGGAAGGGGGCTGGGGAATGGAAGAGCGTTAATTTATGCTGTGAAATTAAAAAGAAATTAGCTATTTATATAAAACTTCTTAAACTGATCAGATATATAATTATTGTTTTAAGTTTTAGAAAAAAAAAACCCAGAAAACAAGACCCCAGCCAGGGGCCCCACCCCAACCCCAGATAGATTTTGCAAACAATTGAAATTGTATTTAAATCTTATGAATCACTCTAATCAAGTGCACCATGTCAAAATCACTTAATTGAGGTGGGCGATAAAAAGCTAGCATAGAGATAAGTATGCATGATGGTATATAAACACACTTTGGGGATTTTAAGTACCTCAGTTACTTGTGAGACTTTAAGTAGATTACAAGTCTCATTGGGTGTACAGGCACCTGAATTTTTATAGTAGGGGTAGAATTTTTCGATATTTGACTAATAAGCGACTGGTCGATAAAATTCAGGTGCCTGAGTTATGTTATGAGTCGCACTTGATTGATGCTTGTTCACATCGATATATAAAAAAAAATGCAAGGCAATGTGTTATGCAGTAGACAGTCACCTGAACAGTATCCTATTTGGGTTGTAAGTGTTTTTATTAATTAGACTTTTTATTTATTTTAACTATTATTTATACTATATCAGGTCGAATTCAATAGATCAACAATCTTGACTATAATAATTTAATGGTTCAGTATAGCCACAGAGCAAGTTTCACATGCATATAAATTAATTGACTATAAAGTAAGACCAGTTGACTTTTTGTATCTGACAATCAGCAGCCGGCCAATGAATCAAAATTTAGATTTAAATTAACACTGACATGCATAGATGTGTTGGATCTTTCGTAGCTGCAATAATGTAATCCTCTCTGATTTTTTAATATCTGATGTTTACTGGAGAAAAAAAATGAGAGAGGGCGACATCGTTGGATGTAATGCCGCGTCACATCTACAAAACAGGAAATTATATATGTATACCAAACAGTTATTGCAAGTACTTATTTTATTGATAAATTTAGTTTAAAATAATCTCAATCATTCACCAAACTTCCTTTTATTCTTTCCATTTGTTGTTGCATGCATGTTCATATGTATTTGGCATGAAATAGAAAGGGTTCGATATATAGGTAGAGAGAAAGGAATATCAATAGAATATGTTAAAAATCACAATACATGTCTGAATCAATGCTTAAAAAATAATTCACTACGCTCTGAGAGAGAGAGAGAGAGAGAGAGAGAGAGAGAGAGAGAGAGAGAGAGAGAGAGAGAGAGAGAGACCTTACTTCAGAATACATATTTCTCAAACTGCATGATCATGGCATGCAGAAAAGGCAGAGCAATCTATTCTCATTAGAATTTTTTCAATTAATTTCTACAGAAAAAAAAAATTCATCAGAACTTCGGGACTATTCAAAAAGTTCAAAATAACCAACTATAGACAGAATGTCTGACAGTTGCCTTTCCCATCCACCCTCTATATAGTGGAATTTGCAAATTATTTAATTTGTATTTAAAACTCATTTACATAAGGAGTATACCTTTTACCTTCAATTTCACTGTTTATTTCCTTTTTTTCAATTCAATTTTTTACATGCTCATGTGACCGCGTAGATTTTACGGTGCTAGAGAATTCTTCTGGATCTGCATCGGTCGTGTGCAGTACGAACCGGGTGAGGGAATGTTGGCGTAAAGGGTATAAGGTATAAGGTGTAGGCGCGCTGTAGGCCGTAAGGTAAAAACAAAGGGTAGGTTTGCCGTATTCCCGAAGGTGCACCAGTATACGGTTCCAGAGAAATAAACCAAGTGATGAAGGATTCCGTATTTATTGGACGAGATTCAACGATGGCAACATTAAAACATTTTAACAGACAGACATTTTACAAACAAGTCGGATATGGCCAGTAGTGACCTCCGGACTCAAGACTTTGGGTGAGTCGGACGTGGCCGAGGCTGGCCGCCGTATTCCAGACTGCCGATTGACAATTGTACATAATTATTTATAAGAATCTGAACAATAAGTATAAATTGACAGGTGATGACATAAGTAAGCTGAGTGAAAGGTTCACAGATATAAAATAATTAAATAAACTCAATGAGTCTTTGATGTCCAAGACATGTAAAACTGATAATTGCACATTGTTGTTTTAAGAGATTAACAGTGCTTGAGACGTGGCACCCTGTCTCTTTGAAATCACATGTAGAGTCCGAAAAGTGTCTATCACTAAATAAATAACTTTGTAAGAAAAAAACTGTGAGAAAATATTACGAAACAGGTGTTGAATTTTAAAAGAAAAGTCAAAAATAAAGTTATAATTAAACAGTGAATTTTGCACGGTGATACTCCCATAAAAGTGTGGGGGGGGGGGGGGGGGGGGGACTCCATATTCAATTTTTTGTATGTTAATTTAAGACAAATCTATTCTGCGCACCCCCCCCCCCCCCCGAAAAAGTAATTCTTAAATCCAGGAGTGGACACATGCAAGTGTTTGTGTCATGTGATTAAATTGGCAGGAGTATATATATGAGTGTAGTCAGAGATCATCGATGAGTGGAGGAGGAAGTTAGTGTTATATATTGAGTAGTGGAATTATCTGTGAGCGTTGAACGTTACTGAAGCCGAGACATTTTAGTCGATACGTTCTGGTGAGTTATTTCAGGTTTTAAATTGTTTAATTGGCATTCAAGTTGAATTCTATTAATTAAGCGCAACAATGTCTTACGATCACTTAAAGTGTGGTGAAATTTTTTTTATCTCTACAGGATGATCAATATTAAAATAATTTTGGGGAAGTTGATTTCAATTCTATCCTGAACATCAGCTTAGCCTTAAATAACCAACCCAGGTGTAAAATAGCTGAGAGTCAATAATCCAGATAACTTTAAATACCCACTACATGCGTGTCTGAATACACAATCGCAGTCTGCAAGTGCATGTCATCTGAGTCACCACAACGATTTGTAGAGTTGTAAGTGTTTTAAACTTTTAATGTATCAATTTTAAATTAACACTTAAATTACCAGGAGTTAAAAAGATCAACAATCTCAACTAGTATCTACATGATTTTATAAAGTGTCACAATTTACAATTCAATAAAAAATGATAAGTGCCCAGTATTGCTGTATGCAGTTAATGTGTTGGTGGGCTTTTGACTTAAGACAATTTAAAGCTCATTTTGTATCTGTGACGTTTAAATGAACATATATTGGAGAAAAATCGAATGCATGATGTTCTTGTTCAGGGCTGCTGTCTAAATTGTAAGGGTGGGACAAATAATTATACCGGAAATCATGTCTGTGAAGATGCATTAAGTCTTTTGTTGATTTACCAAGTGTGAGCTAAATACCTCCATCAATTATAATACAAGTATCACTAAATTTAAAGCCCTACCTCAAAATTGTCAAAATTCATGGCCCCTGGATGAGGGGTTTTGGTTTTTGAGGGTCAGAGCTGACCATGTAAGTATGAATTATAATATGTAAGATAAAAAAGTAAATGTTTAAGCATGTTAATACATGTACATTTATTATGTCATTTGCGTGGAGCCTCCTATTCTATGAAAATAGTAGCCCCTATGTACATATAGCTGTGTTCAAATTAAGTTTTGGATCTTATAATATCTACAAAATGTAGTTATTTACAGTTTATTTGCTGAGAATATATGATTATAGACTTAAAATTGTAAAATACTTTTCTTGGCCTCTTTTCATGGTTTCAGTCTTTATATAGGTACAAAATGGTGGATAATGTTCTAATCATTACAATATGAAAAAATGATCCAAGCTATTAACTCTTATATACTGTGAAATCATCGTTGTTCATGGGGGTTTGTGGCTTTTGTGGGTAACCCTAAATTCCCATGAATTCACTCCCCTACGAATGTAACTTTGATTGTCAATTTATATTTATTTAAATATCCTGATCTTGCTACATGTATCGTACCAACAATATGATAACTTGGGGTATTTTGGCCACTTAAAAACATTGACCCCCTCAATAAAAATTCCCACCATATAATATTTATATACACAGGAGGACCACACCTTAACAAATTAAAAGTACTGAAAGCAGGGCTCTTTATATGTGTCATGCATTTTGGCAATTCTCTCTCTCTCTCTCTCTCTCTCTCTCTCTCTCTCTCTCTGTGTGTCATCAGAGAGCAACAAAATTGGTAGGCAGCTATTCAATCTAATTAAAATTAGACCTTTCATCTCGCTCTCTGTTATATATGGATACCGCTCGTGAAAGGAGCGGTATCCATATATAACAGAGAGCGAGATGAAAGGTCTAATTTTAATTAGATTGGCAGCTATTATCAAAAATATGTATGTCCATTAGAAAAAAATCAACAGTGCATTGTATGTTTCCAAAATAGTTTTGTTTTTAAAAAAAACACATAATTATTAATGAAGAAAAAATCCCTCCCCAATAAATTAATTCACAAGGAAAAACTAATGCATTTGACAGAACTTGGCTGTCTGTTTAGCTATATGCTAGAGAGGAAGGTTTTATTTTACTTTTGACAATGTTCAGTTTTTTCTTTATTTTCGAAGTTGTGCTATTTATAGTAACATTAGCGATTTGCCTGACTGCAGCCAGACTCAGGTGCGATCAGCAAAGAGAGTGCTTGCGAGCACTCGCCAAAATTTGCTATACCCGCAACGGAAATTTTGGCGAGCGCCCGCTCTGTTGAACAAGTCTCAGGACTTTGCTTTCAGCAGAGCCCTGCTAAAATGCAGAGAGGGGACTGAATGACTAAATGACCATCCTCATAAATATGACAAATGAAGTCAATGTTTGAAATTGGTACAGGTACATTCAACAACAACTTAATGTAATATGCTTTCAATTTTCTAATTGTTCATCTCCAGGGTTTTCATCAGCAGGAGTACGATACCGTGTATTTGATCTGACTGTTTGATGGAACTGAATTGGATATATCTGACAATGGAGTTAAAAGACATGTCAAGATTTTTCACAGTAAGTTTTTTTTTATATATCAATATATTTATTCATTTATTATATTATTTATGTGTGGGGGAAAAAAATTGACTGTAAATTGCATTGCATTTGATGACATTAAATATGTAAGAACATGGTTAAAGGCAAATTTATTTAAATATAGGGTTTAAACAACATAATGAAGCATAAAATACAAACATGGGACCCCCTGACAAGTCCTTCTATTTAGGGCTATGGTATTCAGGTGACTGTCAAGGCCCATGGGCCTCTTGTTACTTAACATGTATTGTTACAGTACTACATAAACTTAATACTGTAGTTAAGTCATTTTAAGTTAAAAGCACCATAGCTTAGTATCAGCATTTTGACTTTTAAAGATATGAAGTTATATTACCTGATTTTCATGTTAAATAATTTTCATTTTAATATTTTTCAGAAAGTTTGGAACAATACAACATTACCCAAGCTTAGCCGTGAAGTCAGTAAGGTAATATATAAGGAATAGATTTAATCATGCCCCGACAGAAATTATCACCTCATAATATTCAAAAAATAATTCCTTCTTACTTATTTTTATATAATGTTAAGCCATCGTACAATTGAATATTTAAATATAACTAAGCAAACCCGCTGGTGCCTCAATTTGGCGTCATTTGAAGTTATGGGTTATATAGTACAAAATCGATAGTGTTATCATAGGCAAAGACACTGGAAAATGTAAATATGTATAAATATTGTGAATTCGTGTTTGGTTTGAATTGAATGAAACTCAATTTAAGCCTCTCTCCATCTATTTAAAGGAATAATAAGTTTTGCATATTATAAAAAGTTACAAAAAATGTACATAAGGATCGAATGCTACACAGCGACCATGATTTAAGGTGACTGCAATCAAGTGTAAAAGGATCAAAGGGTTTACATACCTGGTACCCATCTATAAGCCATGCTTAGCTTTAACCAGAGCATATGTTTGTCAGTCACCAGCGCATTAGGTCCAATAGAGGCCAAGGGTTGGGCTTTGAAGGGGTGAAAGATTTAAGTCAGGAAAATGTGAATAATCTATGGTATAATTTATAAACGCAATGTGAAAATTAATGTTTAAGCAAGCTATATGTGTAGTATGCAATCATATGCTTTTTTATAAATGAAAAATGTAGCCCCCCCCCCCAAAAAAAAAATAATTTAAAAAGAGAATTAAGGTAAGAAGGTTTCATGATTCACACACCCTGTGAGGGAGTGGAGAGGGATCACAGTATAAATGTTTTGGTGGAAATGGAGTACTATATGCTTAAACCTTAAAAGATTATTTGATAATTAGGTAACTTGAATTACACATTATTTTCAAAAGTAGCCTAAATCCAGGGATCAGAGAGCAAGATCACTTTTTGGAGATTTTAGGTCCAGTTTTTGATACATATTAGGAAAGATTGCTCAGGTGAGCAATATAGCCCATGGACTTCATTATCATGTTTTAGCTGTGAAATAGCAACAGAGTAACATTGAAATTGATAATCATTAATATGTAATATTTTTTTTATTTAATTTCAGTGGCTGAGTCCTGAAGAAGATCAAACTTACAAATTAGTTTACATCAGAATTCAAATGACCTTTAGAATTTCCGAATTTTGTTTATATTAAAAATCAAATTGTAAATGCATGTATACATGTACATTGTAGATTTCTGAAATTCACCCAGTATGAATCCAGTTCAAATGAACAGGAGACAGATGGCACTGGCCGACAGGTAAATGTGATATCCAGTAAAATTACATGATTATTATTTTAAGAATTCATTTTCATGTCTGTCCCTTTAAGAAATGGTGATCAGTCAGCTGTCCATCATGAGTATATAATCCCATAACATTATTTCATTGTAAGTTAATATTACCACATATTTGATAAGTGTTAAAGTGTGATATATTTAATGTATTTACTATAGTCTTACCCGTAAGGCATAGAAGCTTGAAATACACATGAATTTTATTTAGTGATAAAGTTGCAGTTACAATTAAAGAAGCACATTAATTCAGGTTATATGCTATATTATAATAGAGGTTGCCTGGCCTGGCAGAAATGTCCTTGGAAAAATTATCAAGCAATGTGCTGAAAAATGCAGAGCTAGACCGCGCGCGTGGTCACAACCCCGGCATCAGCGCAAGACACGCCAGAATGAGATTGACAGCTACTGAGGGTAAATGTTATCAGATTTATTGACTATCCTATCCAACATATTCTTTGCTTATCCTGTTTTTTTGTTTTTGTTTTTTATCTTCATTTTTCACTTGATAATTGTTCATTTCTTACTTGTCTACAATGTCTAGTATAAAATGTCTATCACTTAACTGTAGAGGGTTAAACGACTCTAACAAAAGATTAATATTGTATGATTGGCTGAAAGACACAGATTGCGACATTGCCTTTTTGCAAGAAACACATTTTGTATCAGATAAGGAGGCTAACTATAATGCTAGATGGTTAGGTTCTTCATATCACTGTTTTTCTCACTCTCCGTATTCCAGAGGTGTCACAATATTGTTTAGAAAAGAATTCTCCTTTAAGATCCTTAACCAACACAGATCTGATGATGGCCGTATACTTTTATTGAATATTTTACATGACAACAAAATTATAACACTTACTAATATATATGCACCAAACGCAGAAAAACTAAGGTCTGACTTCTTTAAAAAAGTTTCTAAATGGATATCTCAATACAGCTCGAACGACGAAAATGTCATTCTTACTGGTGATTTAAATTGTGATACAGCTAACAAGAAAGACAAGAGTTCAAAATTAATGCAAGATATAATTACTAAATTTTCTTTTATCGATCTCTGGTCAGAATTAAATCCCCAGAAAAAAGGTTTTACTTGGTGTGATGGGCAAAATATAGCTAAAAGTAGAATTGACTATGTATTTTTTACGGACAACTTCTGTTACAAACCCGTAAAAATGTTTATACGCAAACCCCCAAACGTTTCCAAGGTCAGATTAACTGATCATCTTGCTCTAATTTTTAAATGTGAAATTTCCTGTAACAAGCGCGGAAAAGGTTTCTGGAAATTAAATACTTCGATCTTAAAAGAATCATCATACTGTAACTTAATAAACAATTTTTTTGACAAATTACCTGACGATATAATGCAAACTTCAAATCATAAAACGAAGTGGGAGCTTATAAAATTTAAAATAAAAACAATAAGTATAGAGTATTGTAAAAACAGGTCCAAGAATTTTAAGAAACGTATACACGAAATAGAAAACGAAATAGAGCAAATGGAAAATAAGCATTTTACCCAGATAAATATGATACGAAAAAAAGATCTTGAAAATCAACTTGATAATCTTTATGAAATTAAGGCTAAAGGAGCTCAAATTCGATCGAGAGCTAGATGGTTGGATGAAGGTGAAAAAAATACAGCATACTTTTTAAGGCTTGAAAATAAACACCAGTCACACAATGTTATAAACAGAGTACGAATTAACGACGAAATATTTAGCAATACCGGAGATATACTAAATCAGCTATGTAAATTTTATGAGAACTTATATTCATCGCAGGGCATTTCAGATGAAAAGATTGGCGATTACTTACGGGATATAGAAATAAACACTAAGTTAAGTGACGAAGACAAAGAGTTCTTTGATATAGCCCCAACAATACAAGAATGCTCTGAGGCCGTACTTGAAATGAAGAACAATAAATCTCCCGGACTTGACGGCTTGCCTGTTGAGTTCTATAAAATGTTTTGGAAACACCTAAAGCAATACATGTTCGATGCGCTAATAAAATCTTTTGAGGATAAGGAACTAACAAATACGCAAAAATGCTCTGTTTTGTCTTTGATTCATAAGAAAGGAAAACTAGATGAACTTCAAAACTATCGTCCCATAAGTTTAACAAATTGTGATTACAAAATTATTGCTTGTGTTTTTTCTCGACGTTTAAAAAAATTATAGACAAATTAATAAACCCCGATCAGTCTGGATATATTAAAGGACGTTATATAGGAACAAATGCTAGACTTATTTTAGATATTTTTGATTATTGGGAAAAAAGCAATGAATCAGGAATCCTCTTATTTGCTGACTTTCAGAAGGCATTCGATTCTGTTGAATGGGAGTTTCTGTTGCAGTCAATGATGAAATTTAATTTCGGCGACAATTTTGTTAAATGGATCAAAATTTTGTATACAAATCCTTATTTCTATATAAAAAACAATGGCTGGATCTCTAGAAAATGTCATATGTATAGAGGCATTAGACAAGGATGTCCTGTCTCAGCTATCTTATTTCTATTCGTAATGGAAATTCTATCAACAAGAATTAATAATTCTGATAGTGTTAATGGATTTAAAATAAGCAACACACGAAATGAAATTAAATGCATACAACATGCAGATGATAGTACTTTCCCTGTTAAGGACATAGAATCCCTTGAACATGTTGTCAAAATTATTGAAAACTTTGGATCTGTATCAGGAACAAAGTTGAATTTATCAAAGACGGAATGTATTCCTTTAGGGGCGCTTAAACATACTATGGAAGGCGAAACAACTCTTAAAGGTATAAAAATTAATTTTGAAACAATTAAATGTCTGGGTATATATATGGGGCATAATAAAACCGAAAATAATGAAAAAAACTGGTTATGTAAACTTAAGGAATTTGAAAAAATACTTGACTCTTGGCGAAGTAGAAAATTAACTATTTTTGGAAAATGCCAGCTTATTAATTCTCTTTTAATCTCCAAGGTCTTGTACACGGCTACTATTTTAGAAAACCCTGAACAATCCTTCATAAAGAGTATTAATAAAATAATTTTCTCCTTTCTTTGGGGTAACCGAGAGCGCATCAAGCGTAACACCTTAATTAGAAACATAAATGAAGGCGGCATTGGTATTACAGACTTTGAATCAAAACTCAAAGCTATAAAAGCTTCTTGGGTTTCGAAAATTATTCAAAATAGAAGTAGTCTATCTTTACTCTTAAACGCTTGTGTAGTAAAACATAATATTGATATTCCATTTTTGATCAATTCAAGCATTACAAAATACGAAGAATTTAAATTAAACTCCCTTCCTGTGTTCTATAAGGAGGTCCTTGTGGCCTTTAACGAATGCAAAGATATTACATTAACCAATTTTGCTAATCAAAATATCTGGTTCAATAAAAACATATGTTTTAAGGGTAAATCTATATTTTTTTCAAGTTGGACAAAAGGTGGTCTATTACTAGTAAAAGACCTCTTTAATGAGAATGGCTTCAAAACAATAAACGACATAAAAGAATGCTTGGCATCAACAAGAGTACTTTATAGTTAAAAATGCAATAAAGTTGCACCTTTCAAGAATAGATTTACAAACCATAAATTTCACGAATTCGCTCACTAAGTCACATTTCTATTTTGAAGGAAAGCTAGAAGATACTTCAAATAAAAAGTCTAAATTTTTCTACAATATTCTTATAAACAAGAAATCCCAAAAACCTATTATGGAAAATATATGGTGTAAGGAATTCCAAATAGACAAGTACTACTTTAATATAATCTACGAGAATAAGATTCGATCATTATTTGATAAATCTGTATCAGAGTTTAATTATAAATTACTTCACAACTTGTTGACCACGAATCTATCGGTTAGTAAATGGGATAAAAACATTAATGGGAACTGTAATAATTGCAATACGCCAGAAAATATAAAACATTTAATCTACGAGTGTGACTTGACAATGCCACTTTGGCGGAAAATTTCTCTGATACTAAATATTGATGTTACATGGAAATTGATTGTCATTGGTTTTATTTTTACGAGCAACAAATATACTCTTATCTTAGACAACACTTTGTCATTCATTGCATGCAAAATTTACAAATATAAAATGAAACGTAGAATCTTAAACGAACATGTGTCATCTGAAGATATGCGCTGTTTTTTAAAAAATGCGCTAATGCAATTGTATCTTACTGTAAAAAAATCAAAATGTGTAAAGTTAAACTTCAGCATTCTTGAAAAAATATCAAATAGTATATGATAAATGAAATATTATAAACTTTATTAATGTACTATTGTGATATACAAGAGGGAGACCTGTCCCTCTTCACATATATGCGGTAGGCAATTTTGGACTGTGATGCTGTTGTTAGTCCTGCCGCATTGCATTTACTTTATGTTCCGATTGTATATTTATTGCTAAAAATATTTCATTGAACAGCTATGTTCCACAAATATGTTTACAATATTGATACGAATATTATATCAATTGATACTTCCCCGAATAGTACTCTTATTTTACTTTACTATTACTTGTATCAATATGTGTTATTTCATGTTTACATCTAATTACGCTTTAAAAAAAATACAATTATACATATTGAAGAAAACAAATACCTTGTACAATATATTCTAATGCTCTACAAATGTATATACAATATTGTTATTCCATATCTAAGTCTATTTACGCTTAAAAAATACATTTATAAATACCGATTCATTTATATCGCTGATTAGCATTACAGATCCAGGGGGCCCCTGGCACCCCAGGTGATGTATATATAGAGAGCCTCTGCGGAGGTATTATCTCGAATCAAATGTACTGTGTTTAATAAAAAAAAAAAAAAAAAAAAAAAAAAAAAAAAAACTTTGCTCTCAAATCAGCATTCTATGTTGCTATAAAGTTAATATTTGACTACATGTGTAATAAATATTTGAAACCTGAAAAAAAAAAAAAAAAAAAAAATAATAGAGGTTGATATCTGTTAAGTAATACTGCTCGACAACATAGATTTTGTAGTTTAAGTTAAGGTATGGTTTGCAGCTACAGGGAGGTAACTCAGATTTTCATTCGGATGAAGTAATATTAATGACTAACGTCAGAACCAATTTTTGTCTCCCGCTTTTGCTGAAAGTAGCTAGAGGGAATATCATATTGGGTATGTACCTCTGTGGGACCGTTCACTATTTAAGATATCTCATATACTTAACATCATGATGTATTGTTACAGTACGTACTGTATAAACCAAATACTATAGCTTAGTATCAGCAATTTGACTTTTATAGATGTGAAGATATAATATAACTTGATTTTCATTTTAAATAATTTTCATTTTAATATTTTTTTCAGAAAGTTTGGAACAATACAACATTACCCAAGCTTAGCCGTGGAGTCAGTAAGGTAATATAATATATAAATATTGTGAATTTGTGTTTTGTTTGGATTGAATGAAACTCAATTTAAACCTCCCTTCATCGACTATTATTGAAAGGAATAACAGTTTTGCATATTATACAAACAGAAAATGTACTTAAAACAAGAAATGGGTTATATATATGCTATATATTATAATAGAAGTTGATATCTGTTAAGTAATACTGCTCAACATAGATTTTGTAGTTTAAGTGAAGGTATGGTTTGCAGCTACAGGGAGGTAACTCATATTTTCATTGTAATGAAGTAATATTTGTCTCCCGCTTTTTACTGAAAGTAGCTAGAGGGAATATTATATTAGGTGTGTACTATGAAGGGGAACTATGGACATAATAACAATGCATTTAGTTTATGACTCCAACAAAGCACAGAAAAAAAATGTAAATTCTTCTACATTTTCACAATGTAGTACTAGAATCTTATATATTTTCACTATGTGACCAAATTGGTCCTGACAAAGGGCCCAAACTCCTGAACCAAGGGTCTTGATTTTCACAATTATGGAATAAGGTTTACATGAATTCTGTTTACTCCCCTGCTGTGAATTGAGGGAAGATTCAATACATTTTCACTATATGGCCATGTATTTGTCAATTCCACCCACAGGCCCACACCCCTGACCCAGGGACTATCTATTAGATATAACAATTTCGGTACAATTGCCCTCATGGACATTATAACCATGCATTTAGTTAGTTTTTTTTTTTAAGTATATTGGTAAAAGTAGAGAAGATTTTTTAAAAAATTTGACCAGATTTTGCTTATTTGACCCCTCCCGTGAGGCTTTGGGAATGGTATAGTTGTTAATATCACTATTCACATTCCTCTTATCCTAGAAAATAATGCTTCAAACTAAAAAAGGTAACAAATTTAAGTTTTTAATGTAAAATTGCTAATGGCGATCCCGCATTAAAATGGGGCACGGTCAAAAACCAATTTATATGGGTCCTCTGAGTGACTAAGATGATCATAAAAAACCTACCTAATCTGAAAAGTGTATCATATGCAACCCATATGACTCACTGATAATTAATTTCAGACTAACTGCAATGCTGTACCAAAGACTCCAGGCAAAGAGAGGAAAGATGACTCAAATAGGGTGGTTCAAGAGAAAAGTAATTGTGCGAGCAATGAAGAAATGAATGACAGTGTTGGAAAGAACCACAAGGTTTCCAGTCTAGCTGAATCCAAACACAAGAAAACAGGTCTATCCATATAAACACTATACATCGTGCATAGATGATATAGCTGTTACAGTCTTAATATTTTACACTTTAAACTTCTCAAATATTCAACATTAACTTTATTAACATTTTCACAGTACATTTGTACTCAATTAATGTGCTGATTTAAACTGGCAGAGTATTGTTCAAATAAAAAGTTCTTTTTTTTTGGATAATTTTTTTGTATGAATTGAAATACTATTGCTTGAAGTGAAGGCATATTAATGGACTTGAAATTTTTTCTATGAATAAGCTAATATTTTTTTAGGGGGGTGCAAGAGGTATTGTATTTATACTTAATATACACATATGTGCAATCGGTGTTTAATTCATTTGATAAATTTTGTTTAATTTCAGATTCAAAGTCCGGGTATTTTGCTGCTGTATGTGTTCTTATCCTGATGTATTTACCTCCTGGCCAAGGAGCTGCCTTAGGGGTATGATACATGCTAACTCACATAATTCTATATTTTTGCTGCGACTCTCTGACAAAAGTTGAATTGTCCTGTACGTCTACCATAAAATTAAATCTTTTAGAGTTTATGTATAGCAGTGTACTTACCTATTTGTATTTCATTTCTTTAATTTGTTATTTCAGTGAGGAAAGGTGGTTTATATATATGGTACATACAATGAAAATATAATGATGTCTGCAACTCAGTGGTGTACTGTTTGTTGTATGATTAATACCATGTTTCTTTAATTAATATTTAAACATTTGTTTTGTAAAGTTTGTGTTGAATAATATAATTTACAATGCTTGGATTTATAAATGCACACATATATACATATTAATGTAAAGAAAGAAATTATTATTGATAAGCATGCTCATTATTTTAATGACTTTTATAGATAAAAGATACTGAAAAAAATTGAAGTAGATTTTTGTAAGTTGTACTGTGTTTGTATTTTTTTTTAGAACACACCAGAGATTTACTGTTGGTCGTATTTGTCTAACTTAAATGATAGCTCTGGACCTTGGAATCACAGCATGTGTAGCTGGGAGCTCGATAAGATTCACTGTCAGACAGGGGAGATAAGACGCTGTGTGCCTTTTATTTCTGATCGAGGTTCTATGTACGCTGCTTGCATCATAGACCCAAAAGTGTATACTTTGACAGGTATGTACCTATGATATTTAATGCCCTAGCTAGCTCTGTAGTTGAATATATTTTATAAAGTATTCAAAACAAAAAACCCACACATACTTAAAAAGGTTTAATTTTGTAAATTTTTTAATTCAATGTAGATGACGAGTGCATTTTGGTAACACAGATTAAAGGATCCAACAAAAAAGTGGCTCATTGTTCTGGTAAGGAATGCTTGAAGTATACTCATATGAGTATATTCCTGCAACAAGTAGAAGGGGTTGAAGGTTCTTTAATTTATACCCTATGCAAATAAAGCATGTCTTGAAATTTTATTAATGACTGCTGTATCTACGTAAAAATATTGTTGATTCAGAAGGTTCTTTTCAATTTTATACCCTATGCAAATAAAGCATGTCTGGAAATTTTATTATAATGACTTACTGTATCTATATTGTAAAAATATTACAAATATACTTTAAAACTCTCTGTACTGTCTATAAAAACACATCGGATAGATTTATTTTTTTTCTTTCTCAAAGGAAAAGATTACTGTTCGCCTCCTGCTGCTACTAGTACCCCCCCAAACTTGAAAAGTACAAGTGAGTATGAGATGGTGCGCTGATTTTTCATTATAATTATTGTAGAAGCGGAAATATTTGTTGAGGATTTTCTAATTTCATTATTTTCGTTGTCTTTATAAATTAGGGAAATTAAATCCATGACGAATTTTTACCCAAAATATTTAATATAAAAACAGAGTTGATATGCGATACATATACCTCAACGAAAGTGTATTTGGTTTAAAAAACAACGAAATTTTAACTCACTAAAACTATGTGCTTCTACAGTAATTTCTACATTGTGTCGTAGGAAAAGAAGATTGTGCATATTAATACTGTAACGATGAAAATATATGGCTGGACCAGGAATTGAACCCTCGACCTCAGCAACCCTAGTTGATGATGTTTGTTGGTCAGGTGTCAAGGTCATATCGGATCAGACAAAAATCTTTTTTTTTAAAAAACATATACTTACTCTCCAGTTAGCCTTATTTGGCCAATACTTTACTTAAACAGGGGTTTTTGGTGAATGACGTGCTGTGACCTTGAACCAGGTCAATGTGAAGGTCACAGCGGGTCTTTTTATATTAGGTTTTAGACTGTAGATTTTTTTTTCCTGTTGCTTTATTAATCTTGCTCAGACTGAACAAAAATGCCTTTTTGTAAGGGGTATAAAATTAAATTCTATATTCTATGCCAGCTGGAAAATTTGTAAGTTATAAGTCAAGGTCAAAGCAAAATTCTCTGAAATTCTATTCATCCTGATGTCCATTATTTAAGCGGGGCCCTTTAAAATGGTCACCATCTCAATGTTGTCTAGGTTACATTGTCAAGGAAGGCGACGACACCATCTGTAGTGGGGAAGGAGCATGCATGTAAAAAGAATTTAAAAAATCGAGTAGATGGATGGACCGGGAGTCAAACCCTGGATACCTGCAATATACTCTGGTCAGGAGCTCTATCACTGAGCGACTTTGAATGATATACATGGTCCATATAACCCCATTAAAATATTAATTCTGACAGACTCGATTGTTTCTATTTTGCTAACATGAAGTTAAATTACTGGTTTACAAAACTGTAATCCATAATTTTTTTTTTCCATTGTAGATCCTTTGACTCCAAATGCCACAAATGAGCCTCTACACTCTTCATCCAACAAAAGTGCTGGTACATGTAAGTATACACATGAGAACATACGAAGTTTTATGTTGTATTGTATGTGTATACATATGTGACAGTCAGGTGGGTTTGAATACCAGTGCCATGCAGATAAGCTCAGTTGGTAGAGCACCTGACTAGAGATTCAGGGGCCTGGGTTCAAATCCTGGTCTGGTCTGTCAATATTTTCCCCATCCCATTGCACATGCTAAAAGAAAATTGTAAAATTTATGCAGACTAATTTTCTATTGCAGACAACTGGACCACAGTCCTTGCTTTCCTACTCTGCTATTGGTTCATAGCATAAGTGGGCCTTGCCTTCTTATTTTTTTGTAATTATATATTCATGCAGTGGATATATAAAGAATAAAGAATCATTCTTTGAGTATTTTGGTCGGGGCTTGATCATATCCAATAGAGCCCTAAGGGCTTAATCAACAGTATTTTGTAAAGAGAATTGTCTTGACTGTTGACTCAAATACAATTTTAGTGAAGTCTGTCTTCTTTAATCATTTTCTGGATCTTCGTGTAACTTGTATATTGTATTTGAATGCACATATATATATGCTGTTCATTAATTCTCAATTATAGTTTTTTGTTTGTTTGTTTTTTTTTTCACAATATTGCTTTATTAAAGGTTTTTTTCTTTTAATTGTTTGATGTCATATGCTTTATATACCTGTATACTCAAATAAAAACATATATAATCCAGCCTTGTATCTTTATATCTAATAAGATTATGTAGAGTCACTGATCTATGTGGGTATGAAAATGAATGCTGTTCAGATGGAACATTTGCAAGATATCCATTAATTTATACAGTCCCTGAAACGTTCCTCTTTCCCACTTGAACAGTGAGTGAATGCTGAATGGAATTTGGTTGAGCTCTGAACGATGAACGCAGAGCAAACGGAGCGTAAATGCGATTGCAAAGGGAACGGTGATCACAAGATTTATTTATCTATTGGGAGCATCTTGGAAGTTATCCTTGCATTGTGTTTCGTCGGTAATCAGGGAAAAATAACAAATAAACTAAATATATGTATTGTTTAATATCAGTCAAAATATAATATTATCTGACTGAACAATAAGTGAAAGCTGAACGAACGATGAGCAGAAAGTGAACATACGGTGAGTGCGAATGGACTGAAGCAGAGAGCGCATTTCAGGAACTGTATGCAATGCTAAACAAAACCCTTCATATCTACTTTGAATATAAGGATATTCTGCCCCTGACAAGACAATTTCTGCAGACTCTGAGATGATTTAAGCAAAGGATGTCTCTGGCTTGTTCTAAAACTAAAATCACAGGAGGAAATGTTTTACAACAGGTGATGAGGTCTTACCTGTATGTCACAGTAAATACATGGTGTAAGGGAGATAACTCGAATTAAATACCTCCGACTCAAATCATCCACTTCCAAACCATCTTCGCTAGCCAAGGGTTTTCGGTCCACTTTGCTCCCCATAAACCCTTGGCGGATTTCATTACGAAAACTCGGTGACAAGCTCCGTTTTATGATTGGCTGCAGCTGCGAGCAGCTGATCCAATCGCAGTGCTTGTAAATATAAACTTTTAAAGAAAACAAATGTGTGATTTTTGGTAAAACTTTCGGTGCTCTTCACAAGTTGAGACACAAGTGCCTACCCAACGATGGTCTAACCAGATCGCTTTAAAAACTTCTATATTTTACTGGGATTGAACATAATTCTACAAACTTAATTATCAAGGCTCGCGTGACAGCATGGGAAGTAAACATGGCGAACGTAGAAGTTGCATATCCCGTTAGTATATACGTTCCTGCTTATGGTTACTGCTTTTAAGGGTTCATATGGACTGTGTTTTATTTAATTTCTTTGGTCTGCAAAATTCGCGACAACGATACCTTGTTTTATGGCATGAAAGCTTTCATATAAATCGGTTACTTTTTCACTCCCGGTACAAGTCCAGGTTACGAAACACTATGAATAAAACATCCCGTGCTTTTCCTAGGTTATAACTAAATTGGTATTTAATAACATCGTTAATTATGTTCCGATATTCGGTAGTCAACAGTTTTTTAAGCTGTATGAATGCCACGATGTGTATATAACCCGTTGTTTTATTCGATTAAAATGTAAATATACAAGGGGCGCAACTCAAGTTGCTCGCTAGATAGCGCCACACCATCACCGAGTTTTCGTAATGAAATCCGCCAAGGGTTTATGGGGAGCAAAGTGGACCGAAAACCCTTGGCTAGCGAAGATGCTTCCAAACGCAATTAATGTTTTTACTATCACAGTGTTTAGAGATCATGCTTATTGTGTTTTATGCTATAATAATGGCTGTTTAATTAAAGATACCAAAATTCCTACCATTTACTTCAATTTGATATGAAGAAAGCATAAACTTTTCTTCATTTTGGGAGTTATTTCATACTGTACACAAGACTGAAGTCGCGATTAAACCAGAAATGTTCAAGTACAATTCTGGATTCAAAGTTTTGGTCTGAGGCTAATGAAATTTCAATTGTACCTTTTACTTCAAATGATTATTAACTTTCAAGTGTTAAACATGCTGTAGCAAGACATTTGGTCATTTTGTACAGACACACTTGCTTTTGATAATTTGCACACTGATGCAGTAATGCACACTGATGCAGTTAATAAGAGGATCTGAAGCATCGTTCTCTGACTAAAAATGTTGTTGTAAATACAAAGGTATATCTCATGTATAAAGACCAACATGACATTTAAAAAATAATTTATTATATATCAGTATGTTTACAACAGATGTTTTAAGCATTATCATGCTTTGCAGGTCTGTGATTTTCAGGTACATGTGTGCTGAACATCGATTAAACAATACTTCTTACTATCAACATTTTCTCCTCTTGTATGTATCAACCAACAAAATTCAAAGTTCTATGACATAATGAACAATGCATATAGAGAGGATTTTTTGTAAATACATGAGAACACTGGGAGATTGAATTTATACTCCCAAGCAGAAAACTTGAATCAAACAATCATGCCATGATTAAAAAGTTAATGAGAAAGAAGCTGCACACACACATGTATACAAATGTACATCAGTAATTGCTTGCTAATCTCATTACATAGAGATTCTTTCTAAAAAGAGGTACTAACTGTAGAATCGCCATGATCATACATGTTCATGTATACAGCCCAAACATATCATAACTACATTTGTACATTGTACAATGATGTCAAACATACATGTCATTTATGGTATATAAATAACAAACAGTTAAACAGGCCATTTCATCGGTAAAATCATGTTAAGCAATGGTAAACTTTTTTCAATCACATTTCCTTTGTTTGGAGAAATTGTCTGAAACTATATAAGGTAGATTTCGAGATTTTATTCTGTAGGTTTCCTTATGTTAAAAAAAAACTCCTTGAAGCCGAACTTTGGATTGGTGATTTCCATGCACATTTCTTCCTTGGCTATTGATCTAACTGATGAGACGCTATCACTGGATTGAACAGAAGATCACTTAATAATGTCCAGTTATTCTCCAGATACCTATTTCAAAACATAAACATAAAACAATTTAGTTATTTCATTTGGTACATGTATGGTATTAGCATCTCTAAGTGTCAGCAGATGGACATCAGTTCTTTCATTATAGCACATATCAAATAAACCACTTCATTAATTAAACAAGCAATAGAAATCTAACATTTGATACTTAGGTATACCTAAACAAAAAACGTTTTTATCAGCAATATGAGCTATATTTTCAGGATTCTGGTTTTGTTTTGTAAAGACTTTTTATGATGACTATTCTCTGTGCTATTTAGTAACGCCTTTGTCACATAACTAGCAGTAGACTAAGGCTAAAAAAGTGTTGACTTTCATCAATAGAAAGATAACCACACAATAAAACACTTGATAAGAAACAAACTTTGAATAAATAATGTGTAATTTTGCTTCTAAATTGTGTTTCAAACAAAAAAATATGTGGCATGGATCATCTTCGCTAGCCAAGGGTTTTCGGTCCACTTTGCTCCCCATAAACCCTTGGCGGATTTCATTACGAAAACTCGGTGATGGTGTGGCGCTATCTAGCGAGCAACTTGAGTTGCGCCCCTTGTATATTTACATTTTAATCGAATAAAACAACGGGTTATATACACATCGTGGCATTCATACAGCTTAAAAAACTGTTGACTACCGAATATCGGAACATAATTAACGATGTTATTAAATACCAATTTAGTTATAACCTAGGAAAAGCACGGGATGTTTTATTCATAGTGTTTCGTAACCTGGACTTGTACCGGGAGTGAAAAAGTAACCGATTTATATGAAAGCTTTCATGCCATAAAACAAGGTATCGTTGTCGCGAATTTTGCAGACCAAAGAAATTAAATAAAACACAGTCCATATGAACCCTTAAAAGCAGTAACCATAAGCAGGAACGTATATACTAACGGGATATGCAACTTCTACGTTCGCCATGTTTACTTCCCATGCTGTCACGCGAGCCTTGATAATTAAGTTTGTAGAATTATGTTCAATCCCAGTAAAATATAGAAGTTTTTAAAGCGATCTGGTTAGACCATCGTTGGGTAGGCACTTGTGTCTCAACTTGTGAAGAGCACCGAAAGTTTTACCAAAAATCACACATTTGTTTTCTTTAAAAGTTTATATTTACAAGCACTGCGATTGGATCAGCTGCTCGCAGCTGCAGCCAATCATAAAACGGAGCTTGTCACCGAGTTTTCGTAATGAAATCCGCCAAGGGTTTATGGGGAGCAAAGTGGACCGAAAACCCTTGGCTAGCGAAGATGGGCATGGATATGATACTGCATTTTAAACTTAAACTTGTACCCTATATAGCTTGAAATTGTCTTGAAAATTGAAAGCTAGGATAAAACTTACAATATTTCTCAACAAAACCTCACAATATTTGCCACCATCCCCCCCCCCCCCCTTTCCCACCAAATATATATATTTATTCTGACACCTAAATTCTTCTTGCAATCTATCACTGGCTTTGCAGACAAAATTAACTAAAATGAATGAAATTTGCAAAAAAAATAAGACCAAAAACCAAACTCCAGAAAAAGTAAAAGCATGCATTAAAAAACCTTAGTAGAAGAGCATTTATCAATTCGAGAACACAGAGCTGCAGTTAATGTGTAACGTTATGATTATTTATGTTATGTGGAACAGAAATGTCATATTTGAACCTAGAAAAGAAAATGTCATCTGTCAACTGTTTAATTTTACATTTATCTTAAAAATGAAGCAAAACTTCTACTATATGTAAACCTATGTACATTATGTCCAATGCCAATAAAAACTACAAACTTATTTTATCAAAACCAAAATTGAAATTACCTCTAGAGAAATATAACCACAAAAAAATCACTTTAGATTTTTGTCTCGGTATCAAAATGAAATATAAATTCGTACATGTAGCGGAAAAGTACGGAAGCCCATATAGGAAGTATCAAAAAATATTTTTGAATTTGATATAACGAATTCTTGAATTTGTTAAAACGAATTGTTGAATCCGTTATAACGAATTAAATTTGTTATAACAAATTTTAGGAATTCGTTATAACGAATTTAATCTGTTATAACAAATTCGCTGAATTCGTTATTTCAAATTTTAAAATCTGTTTTAACAAATTAAATTTGAAATAACGAATTCTTGAATTCGTTATTTCAAAGTTTTAATTCGTAATTTCGTTTTTCTAAAATCGGTTATAACATATTTTCATCAATTTGTGGTAACAAATTTCATGTTTTGGGGAACAAATTAAACGGGGCGGACTTCATTTGTCCCATATCGGCGTACGACGAAATGTGCCGATCAATTGATCGGCGTTAAAATGGCGAAGTGGTAAATGAAGTGAACTGGCGTAAAAACAAAAGTGGAGGGACATATTGTCACAGCTGTTGCTGTAACCATGGTAACAGATGTAACAAATCCAGACACCTTACTTTATCGGCTTTGCTAGAATTCCTACATTGATAGAAACACAATATTCAAGAACTGCTATATATTTTCACAATAAATACCATGCAGGATATACAGATTTGTTTCGACGGGTTTCTGCGCAAAATTTCCAAAAATTGTTTAGTTAACGCTTTAAAATGAGTATGTTGTATTATTAAAGGGTACCTGCAGCCCAGCCAATGTTGAACTTATGTTATAGAATTTATTTACCAGAATTAAATGCAAAAACTGTGGAGTTACGCCTCTTCAAAGTGCCTATTTTTATCTGCTTTTAGAAATCTAATCAAGAGAAAATGAAATTAGGCGATAACGAGGCTTCAGTGACGTCACGAGGTCAGCACGAGGGAAATTTCCTTATAAAGCTATGCAAAATAAATTCGATTTTACAGCAAAAATGATTGATAAGAGATCTGATGGTTTGACGTAGATAGTTATTTAAAGTATCGTAGATTAAGAAAGTTGAATCGGTAATTATTTTGTTACAGTCAGATTTCTTTTTAAACGATTTTAAAATTTGCTATTCTAATCGCCTTTTACCGATGAATACGATATCTTTAAACGCTTGCATGGACAGATTTATGTTCATTATTCATATTTAGTTTGGTCGGTGCGTGTTCAAATCCAATAAAGCTTAAAGGGCTTTATAATAGATTTGATATGCACGCTCCGACCAAAATATAACATTCAAAGAATTACGTCTTTTTGCTTATATTAATATTATTTTCTATTTCTATACTTCAAAACAACATTTTAAAACCAGGTGGTTTTTTTTCATGCAGAGCACATGTTATGTATTATTGCAGCAAATACTGTTTCTCGGTTGTGCTGTAGGACACGCCCATTTTGTGTCGCTCATATTTTATGAAATTATTGTGCTATAGTTATCAAAATTGATTTGTAATGTTATCACAGTAAAGGACACTTAAAAAATATAAATATGATATTTTATATGACAAAGCCAGGTATTTTAACCAGGATGTGCGCATCCGACTTTCCATCGGGATTGGTAAACGCTTGGGGGGAAATCCCATAGCTTCTTGGAGGAACTTCGAACTGATGATAGGTGCCCCCCAAAAGAAACCCCCCCAAAAAACAAACAAAAACAAAAAAACCTGATTTTTATATCATTAAAAGTAAAAGGTTTGGTTTACACTAAAAATAAGTGAATTAAATATTTGCGAGGACAATAAAGGCAATGTTACAGGAAAACAATAGACACATAGCTTGGACATACGGGTTGGAGGGTGGGGGTGGCAGGGAGGGGCCTGTCCCCATGCAGTTGCCCCATCCCCCTTTCATAGCATTTTCCAAAGCAATTTCGGAGCATGTTAAAAATTGAAAGTGACTGGGAGGAAATAAACAGTGAAATTAATGTTTGAGGTAAACATAGCATTTCTATAGCTACCCCCATGTTGTTCGATTTTCGAATTTTTGAAAAAACATTTCTGTTTGCAAGTCAAGAATTGTTGGCGATTCTCCCACCCCACCGCCTCTTTTCCCTTTTTTACGATGCCACCTGCCTGAACAAAATATCACGGTTTCCTTCCATATACCAGTAAGACAGAATTGGGTTTATATATAAACCAATATTACTGTATCTCATACAAACACCTACGCTTAGATTCAATATGAAAAAAATCCAAGGTTAGGAGGAGAGGGATAATTTATTTTGTTTTTCTTTTCTTTTCAGGGGTTATTGGGGAGGGGTAAGTGTGGTCAAAACACCGACCCCATGTAGTTCTATCCATAACCCCTCACCAAAGTCGTTTGTGTGTCCATCACCAGTGTCTGTATACCCAACACAAGGGTCAGAATACGTACTACCAGAGTCGGTGTACGTATCACCCGGTTCTCTATACACATAACTAGATTCCGTATACCCATCATCAGGACACCAGGGTCTCAATACCTATCCCGAGGGTCAATGTGTCTTTGTGCTCAACACCAGGGTCTGTTTACACATAGCCAGAAATCAACGTAACCATCACCTGGGTCTCAATACCTATCACCAGGGTAAGTGTACGTTTCACCAGGGTCTATATAAATGCCTTAAACCAGGGTCTGTATACTAGTATTTATCATTAGAGTCAGAGTGCACATCACTAGCGTCTGTATACCCATATCCAGAATCAGTATACCAATAACCAGGGTCAGTTTACCCATAACCAAGGTTAGTGTACCCAGTTACAAGAGTCTGTGTATGTATACGCGTAACCAGAGTGAGTATACCCATCACCTGGGTCTCAATACTTATAACAATGTTTTGAGAACCTGGCAATGGGCACCCAGACCCTGGTGATATGTATACTGACCTTGGTGATATGCATTAAGACCCTGGTGATGGGTCTACTGACTTGGTGATGGGCACACAGACCCTGGTGATACGTTCACTGACCCTGGTAATAGATATAGACATCCTGATAATCGTAATACTGATCCAGGTTATGGGTTTACAAACCCTGGTGATACGAATATTGACCCTGATGATATGTACACTGACCCTGATGATACGTACACTGACCCAGGTTATTTGTATGTAGACCCAGGTGATGGGCACATTCTAAAAAAAATAAATTTCTGCCTGTTGTATATCATTTCTAAAGGCTAAGTAGTGGTACTAGTTATTCTACTTTCACTTTGCGGTTGTAATGCACTACATTTTGTAGCGGAGTGCACAGATTTGGTAGTTGTGAATAAGCAGGTGATGTGGGGTCCTAGTTGAGCGTACGTTTTATCCTCCTGCCACACAGACACTGGTGATACGTACACTGACCCTGGTAATAGATGCAGACATCCTGATAATCGTAATATTGAGCAAGGTTATGGGTATACAAACCCTGGTGATACGAACACTGACCCTGGTAATATGTAGACTATGCTATTAAAACATTTAAAAATCCTGATCCGTGGGGGTAGGGGGTTTGTTGAACCTTAAACTTCAATTTTACAGTTTATTTCCTTCCTTTCATTTCAGTTTTTACCTGGTCCCAAAAACACTGGGGGGGGGGGGGCAACTCTTTGTTAATTCACCTTTTATATGTAAATTTAAGAAAAATGTTGGCTGCGAGAAAACGTGTGCTGATGGGGGTAGTCTCGTACCCTGCCCCTGCTCCACTCCACCCCCCTCCCTCACTCCAATGCTAAGTGCCTGTTGATTTCCTGTAACATTGCTCTTTTTTGTTCTCTCAAATACTAATATTTATTCAACATTTTGTACACAACATTCCTATCACTTTAAATGAACATTTATAATATAAAAATCGATTTTTCCTATACTTTTTTAAATTGCGCAAATATCAGTTCGAAGTTCCTCCAGTTTTCGAATTTTCTCCCAAAAGTTTACCGAAAAGTTGGTACACGCATACGCACATCCTGGCTATTATGCCTGGCTACGTCATATAAAATATTATATTTATATTTTTAAATATCCTTTACTTAGATAACCCTGCCCAATAATTTCATTAAAAAATGGGCGTGTCCTACAGCATAACCGAGAAACAGTATTGGCTAATACATAACATATGCATAAAAAACAGTGGTTTTAGAATGCTGTTTTAGAGTATAGAAATTGGAAATAATATAAATATAAGTATAAAAGTAATAAGGAATCATTCTTTGAATATTATGAGTTGATAATTTCGGTCAGAGCGTGGTCAAATCTATCATAAAGCCCTTCGAGCTTTATTTGATTTGTACACGTCCCGGCCAAAATCACTTGAGACTAGTAATACTCAAAGACTAATTTCCTATTCTTAAATTAATTCTATTCCAAACCGGTATTTTTTTTTAAGTATGGCGTAATCTCACGGTTTGAAGATGAAATGAGATGAAATATGCAGATATATGTTATCAAATCAGCATGCTCATTGATTGATAGCATTAATTAAACAAATTTTGGGAATTTTGCCCAGAAACCCGTCGAAATAATTCTGTATATCCTGCATGGTATTTTTGTGAAAATATATAGCAGTTCTTAAATATTTTGTTTCTATCAATGTAGGAATTCTAGCAAAGCCGATAAATTAAGGTGTCTTTTGGATTTGTTACATCTGTTACCATGGTTACAGCAACAGCTGTGACAATATGTCCCTCCACTTTTGTTTTTACGCCAGTTCACTTCATTTACCATTTCGCCGTTTAACGCCAATCAATTGATCGGCACATATCGTCGTACGCCGATATGGGACAAATGAAGTCCGCCCCGTTTAATTTGTTCCCCAAAACAAGATATTTGTTACCATAAATTGGATGAAAATATGTTATAACCGATTTTAGAAAACCGAAATTACGAATTAAAACTTTGTAATAACGAATTCAAGAATTCGTTATTTCAAATTTAATTTGTTAAAACAGATTTTAAAATTTGAAACAACGAATTCAGCGAATTTGTTATAACAGATTAAATTCGTTATAACAAATTCGCTGAATTCGTTATAACAAATTTTATTCGTTATAACGGATTCAACAATTCGTTATAACGATTTAAATTCATTTTAACAAATTCAAGAATTCGTTATATCAAATTCAAAAATATTCTTTGATAGGTCCTAAATGGGCTTCCGTAGAAAAGTGAAACCGAGTACAAAGTAAATTAAAAAATAATCATCTTTGAGTCTGGTTTACCAAGATAGTTATATTACATGTATTGCAATATTTCAAGTTTTATTTATCATTATGAAAAACAAATTGAAACAGACAAATTTGAAAAGAACTTTTTAGGCTCTAACATGTGGGCTATCTGGGAATAAAAGTGACGATATAATTAAATGATACATGTACATGTATATGATTGAATGTTAATGAATTAATGTGCTGTCAGTATGTAAAGAAGATGTATTATAATATCACACAGAATTCTGTAATATGTGCTTTGTTATCACATGACTAACAACTACAAAAATTTTCTGATTATACATTGAAACTACTTGTCATAGTGCCTGCACAAAAATGATTTAAATCTTCCCCGGATCTTTGTTGCAGAGATAAATTAATGAATATGGAATATTAAAGATATAAATAAGATGTTAAAGATTTCATCACGATATGTACTTGTTCGGTATGTCATCAATTCTTCTGATAAGCCCTTCTAGTTTTACAGGATTTCATAAAAGGACCGACCAAGTTCATATCCTGGTGAACTTTTTATCATTACTGTTCAACACTCATAATCACGATTGAGAAAGGCAAATCTTTCGAATCATTAACACTATATAACCATGTTTTTATGATTTAAGTTTGTTTACAGTATTAATGCAGTAATCATTGAAATGTCATTAAAAAGTTTGTAGAGAAATGAACGCTTTTGCTATTCTATAGGTTCATATAACAAAACATAAAATTTTTGCAAATATAAATATATAGAATATTAAAGTCTGTTGGTAAAATGAAGAAAATCACAGATAAATGAGGGGCTACAAGGGTTGTTTTTTTTCTGCATACACTATACAAAAATAATAGCAACTATAAAGAAACACCACAGCAGCCAATAGTATTGTGAATGATTTGTAAAAGAGCCCCAGTGTTATACGGAAGAATCTGACGATACACATACAGATGTGATAGATACCTTCATAAAGTTCTCTGTTTATTTCTGAAGTACAAAATATTTATCTAGATCAGTTTTAGAGAATTTCCATTATTTAAGGCATTATCATTGGGCAATGTAAACATTGTCTTATTTTTTTTGGTTAATACTCTTTATTTTTTTGGTCAATACTCTCCTAAAAGAGAGTCATATGATTAAAATCAAGATCTAGACATTTCAAGTTTCATCAATTTACTAAGCATTCAGTGTACTTACATCTTTCCCTCTTTTTAGTTTCACCTCCAGTCTGCAAATAAAGGCAAACTAATTTCAATAAAATGTGTACAATTTTAAATAAGCAAAATGTTTACCTATTCAACACCATGCAAATGTTTACAAAATTCATGGTGACAAAACTGCATTCATAAGACAATCAAATAATAAAGTTAATTGATTATCACTTCATTACTGATAAATTATTACCAATTTTATTTAAGACGTATAAACAGGAAGGAGATACATTTAACTCCTTTATAAAATCAAATCAAGGATTCTCAAAAATAAACTGTCCCTGTGAACTGTTAATACACAAATAATCTTTAAAAAAAAAAAGCACTTTACGTCGCCTTCAAAGAAGAAAAAAAATTAAAAACTCATATTTCAAGGACAAATGTTTTGTAGAGATTATAAATGATTGTACATGATTTTTCTTAGAGATTAAATATGGCTGTACGAAAAACTCTGAAGAGGAGGTACCTGTGTTTGTTTTTGCTTTTATTTTTCTTGTGTCGTATGACCCCGCCCCCCTTGTGGAGCTTCCCTGAGTGGTTGTGGCTGGACTCGTTGCTGTCCGACTGTCCGTTGGTGTGGGGGGTGTTGGCACTGTTTTGGTTGTTCTGGGAGTCGGGGCTTGAGGGGCAGTCCCTGTCTCCTGTGTAAATAAAACTCAATATTGATTCAGTCCTTTCTCTTTTTTCACTCTCTCTCTTCAATTTTTATTGGACACAAAATGTAGTACTGAAACATTTAAACATTTTATTTTATCCCCTGTTTCTTTCCAAATCCTTTCTTTAATATCCAATATTGATTCATTTCTTTATTTCAATCTATCGCTTTTCCTCCTTCCCTCTCTCTTTCTATCCCTTAATTCTCTGTTGAGCATAATATCCAATATTGACTCACCCCCCTCTCTCTCTCTCTCTCTCTCTCTCTCTCAAAAATGTAATTTACAATTTTAATAAAATACATACCATTAATTATAAAAAAAAGATTCAAATTTTATAATTGACTTTAACTAAATACCATATTTACTTACTGTTTTTGTCAAAAGTATCCACAATGCCACTGACCGCCTAAAATGATATATATTTTGTTCGCAATGCTAGACACAATTTGTTTACATACACAATGTTTTACAGTGCATGAATGAACATAAAAATCAATTTCAGTACATGTAATACATTGTATATCTGCTTAACATTAATTTAAGACGAAAATTCCAATGTCAAACTATTGCAAAATTCTATGCTTCACATGCTGTCCTTTAAACAATATAATAGCAAATGATAAAATCGAGTTTATTACAATAAATTCATTGATGGAAAAAAAGAGCAAGCGACTGTTGTCCATCCAAAAATCATAAAACTTAACAATTAACCACTACTACATCACATTTAGTTCTGTCTTTGTAAATTATTGACTTACTGCGGCCGATGTGACGGAGGATTTGGAGAAGAGACGGTCAGCCTCCTTGAACTTCCTGTTCCGTTTGTCTGCCTTACTGTTTGTGGTCCTGGAAAACAGGCTAATGGTTGGGTGGGGATTAATAGGTGGATGATGTGAGACATGAAACGAATGAAAACACATGATCAAAATGTCACAGAAAAACATTACTGATATTGAATTCGATGATATACAGTTGAACTTTGATATGCATCGAATATCATCAATATTGGCACTTAGTTGCTTGTTCAAACCACTGTTTTTTACATTACATGTACATTTTAACTTCCATATGTGTTAGATCCTCTGATATCTCGTATCATTTTCCACAATTCCATCAAGTTTAAGATAATGATGCTTTCCTGATGATTTAGAGATGTAATACATATGAACACATATTGATAAACATTATGATTTCAGTCTATGAAACATTCATAAAAGAGATGAGAATGAAAGATGAGAGTAAATTTGTCTTAATGCAAAGTTTCAATTAATAAAATAAGCTTTCATGTTGTCCTTCCATTCTTTTATTTCAACTGACTAATTAGCTTATAAATATTGACTAGAATTTTTCTTTATAAAACCTAAACAAGCCGTCATGATAGCTGTTCAATATCAATTAAAATTAAATTTTGTAGCTCACAGCCTTATTAAGACTTTCCATTAGTCTTTTGTATATTATCTAATATCATAAATTTAAAAAAAGATGAATGACAGTTATTGCTGTCTGTCTGATCTTACTTTGTGTTGGCTAGGTATCTATCCCATCCCCTAATGATGTTCCCATAGAGTTGGGTGTCCTCTAAATAGCTTCCTTCAAAAGCATAAATCTGTCTTTCCAGATTGGCAAGGGTGTCCTAAACAAACAAACAAAAAATTAGATATAAGCAGTGGTTATTCTATAATAACAAATTGGACCACATTCTGAATCTGTGAAAATATCTAATTACACCAAAAACATTCTCAGACAATTAACTAAAGATGTCTTCACTTTGATTGTCTTGGAATTTTTTTAAAACACCCTCAGAAGCCCCATAAAATGAAGTAATCTGGTTTGTGTATATGTTTCATTACACTGTGACTCTCAATATGCTTGAAAGAGATTTAAACATACAGTTCAACTTTGATATCAATCTCAAACACTGATATCTCGAATACAATGGATATGTCGAAGTGATTTGCAAGTCCCAACCACTTATTTTCTAAGTATTTTACCCTCGATATTTCGAATACTTGGATATCTCTTAAGTTTTTTTAAAAACAGTCCCGTCTAGTTCAGTTAACGTAGTTTGACAGTAGTTCATTTTGCGTGGTGACGTCAGGACGTGTGATGAATAGGAAATCTGGGGCAAGTAAAGTTATGACACCTGTAGTAAAATTTCTGATGATTTCTCGGTTCAAGTATTGAGTACTTCCACAGCATATTTTAGAAAATTAATCAGTCCAAAACCAGCACAATTTTCAGTGTGCTGTAAATTCCAACTTTTTGTATGTGTAGCTCTCCAGACTCCTGCATGTCAATAAAAAATTCTCTGCAGAGCTTCAGATCTGCTGCTATCATTCTGGATTCGGGATCAGTAAAAACAATATAGACCTAATGATATGAGCAGATGCGCATTGATCACTCTTAAAAGTTGTTGCATTTGATGTAAATTAATGCGGATCTATATCAAAAATTACCAAATCATTTTTTTTTTCATTTTTCATTTTTTGCACTTTAAATATAAATCCCATTTGGGCTATTATATCCCAAACAGGCTATTATATCCCATTTGGGCGATTGGTCAATGCCTGTTATACACAGGTGTTTCAACCAAATGGCGGGATATGTCCTACTTGACAATACAAATGTTTGACCAGTTCCGAATAGGGTACAGATTTGGAGGTGCTGTAAATGTTCCTGGGTGTTATTTTCAGATTTGATTTTTGGCCGATATACACCACATCCCTGCTGATATAAATGCAACATTGCTGCATTTAATTTTTTTTAAATAAAATTTTATTCTAACTAATAACGCCATTTTACCAGTTGCGAATAAGCCGATAGGTTCCGAATAACATAACTGTTTCTATACATATGGAATGTAGATAGAAAAGTTTCGGCCCTAAAACTATTGATTAAACCTGTTGAATAACAGGTTTATATGCAAACATCTCAGTTATTGGTATTTTCTTAACAAGACAGTTTGATTTGCACGAAAGTGACAGACAAAATCACCGTAACAATAATTTAGCCTGGTTTCTAACATCTTGTCGGAACACAGTCACAGCCCCTCCACTTATCATTATTGTGGTACAATATGATTTATTTAAGACAGAGAAAGACATTTAATGAAATCCAGAAGTATATGTTTTAATCAATCCCTTCAATAAATCTTAAAACAGAGGGAAACAAATTGGGTATTCGGAACTCGTAAAATGACGGCTCAAAAAATTCTGCTTCCACTTGCGTTTTTATTTTATTTTTTTCCTGTATGCTTTTGGGTATGTTAGAATACATTCTATTACTAAACCTACGTTTAATAAAAGAAATCTTGTTACAAGTGAAAATTAAAGGCACCGACAACGATTTTACGTGCATATTAGCGTTGCAATGACCTGGATTTATTACAAAGCGAAAGTAGGTCGACTAATCTAAGACCGATACCAAATACATATATGACCACAAAAAATGAAACTATAGCAGAATTAAAACAAGCATTAATACGTGTTTATATTAAAGGTATTGATTTTTTCCTCCATTTTTCATTTCATTTATTTTTTGCTATTTAACTTCTGAACTTATTCGGAACTGGTCAAAATTCGGAACTGGTCAAACGACTGTAGTATGTCGACTATGAATTGAGCAGATATATTCAAGATAAATATTGAGTTAAAATTAATAACTATCCTGCCTTTAAAAAAATTTATTCATACAAATAAAACTATGTCAGGCACGTCAATGAAAAATTCATTTCACCCGCCATTTTTCACTCCGTCGTCAGCGTCACACGAACATATTTCCTGACAGAAATGAATAAGATCGTTGACAAAAGCCAAAAGTCGGGTACTTAAGTTTTGAAAATACTTAAAACATTGATAAATACCGCTATTTCGGTTCTTCTTCGCACTAATTCATTGAGTTCTTCTCTTGTGTTTACCATCGATGACTTCTGGGTGCTCATTTTCTCTCAATATGAGAGAAGAGATTTGATTGGTTAAATCATTTGGACATACTGAAGACTGAACCCGACCATATTACCGGTGGTGGTGGGGGGGGGGGGGGGGGGGGGGTTAGGGGGGGGGGGGGGGGGGTTAGGGTTCCAGACACGCCAGTAAAATAAGTAAGTATATACTACAAAGTTTCCTAAATTACATTTCCATAGAAGTAATTATTGTTTACAAATGATGTCAGGAAAATTACAAATTTCACAAAAAGAAAAACTGTCAATAAAAAAAAATGGATCATAGGGGCAGAGACATTGTTATTTATGTCTCTGATAGGGGGAGGGAAGCCGGGGAGAATGTGTCGATTATCACTTCAATAAAGAAGAATGGAGAAAGATGAGCGAAGAATGGTTAATTAATTAGTAAGAAATGAAGATATTTCTTTGATAATTTTATCTTTTTCTCGATAATAAATCCTAGTTTTGATTAACTTAATTGTACCTAGGTCGACGGTCATACGTGTTTTAACGTCCACCACAACCATTTCTTAATATGCCGGGCTAAAACACATTTTACATGTACTTTTTGTGCATTCGAAACAGTAAAATTTAAGAATAACTTCCAGCTTAAAATAAATAAATGTCCAGCTTAAACTTATATATTTTGCCCCACACAAAGCATTTCGGAAGGATAAATGTGGTGGTTTTTTCCCGCCGTCTCCATGCTTCATCGCGTAGAAAGAAAAAAAAAGTAAGCAGTTTTTTTTTACGTATTTAAATTCAGGGGAAGGTTGATATTATTAAAAATTGTTATCCTATGCTACAACATTTGCTATGCTTGATCATGAATAGTAATGATAATTTTTTAATTGATACAGCTGACAACACGGTTAAATTAAGATACTTGTCTTATATTCTATAATTACACTAGTGATTGATACCAAGAAATCATAATTATATGACTATCATATATATAAGAGCGTCAGAAGTCCTCGGATACAATTTATGACTTAGTTTAAAACTTAATTGTTATATATGTTAAAAAAAAAAAATACTAGATTCTACCGGGGTCATCTCAAAATATCAAAATGCACCAAATTTTGCTACACATTTGGAGTATTACAAAGGTAGGTTGGTCAAATGGATTCATTAAAAAAAACTAGGATAGATAGACCTGCAGAGGATAACATTATTATGTGTGTAAGATTTCAGAGGCGTGCAATTTTTACCTTTTCTTTTCTTTATTTAATTTCTCATAACGCACTCCTACATAGCTTCATTTAATCCTAACGTGGCGTCGATCATACAATGTACATGTAATATCAATTTAGCACAATGACAACACTCATCGACCGAACAACTAAAAAATCGTTTAAAAAAATAAATCTACCCTGAAAAATCAAAATATTTAATTTGTATTTTGTTTATTTTGTTCAGTTTAATAAATGGTATTGAAAAAATCCCATAAAAAGTATTAATACACTGTATTTTGCTATAATGCACAAAACATGCGCAAAGAAAAATGTTAAGTCAGCCCAGCTCCTAACAAATATTCACTACATCTCAGATGATCACCTGACGTTATATATTTTTTTTATCATAAGGAAAATGTATACACTGTCACGTTGAGTGCCTGTGAGTTGAATGAAGATATTGTGGCAAGGTCCTCATGCAATTTAGGACAACAGAGTTCGTGAAACTGATTTCATGGACTAACTTAGACGTTTTCTAAGACTTTCCTGTACTTGCAATGCGATATAAAGTTTCGTGGAGACTACCGATGCCTGCAGGTTGACAACTTTAATATACTAACCTTATCATACAGTTCCTCCAATATATACCCCCCCCCCCCCCAAAAAAAATAAATAAATAAATAAATAAAAAATACACAATTACACATCACAGTGAGATGGAATTTTCCTTTTTATTACAATTAAATGATTTGACCCCCCCTAAATATGAAGAGATAATAACACTGAAATACCTATACATCTTTTGAAAAATAAACATTAACACATTTAACAATGACGCATGCAAAAAATTATGATGATAAAAAAAACCCATAAATTTATAGAAAAATAGTATTGGTTACCGTAATTAATTGTATACACAATTACTTGCTATATACCTACGCTAATATAATTAAACGCTCTATACATTTACATGTATGAATATATTGCATAATGGCATATATGCATATTCATAATTCATTGACAATCTATACATGTACATAAACAGATAGTTTGGAAAATATGAATACTTCACGACATTCAAGTGAATTTCTTACGGAAACGAATACTATATATTTCTAAAAATTATTTTTTGTTCAATATAGTTTCTCCTGTGCACCAATAAAAAAAAATGAAAATATCGTCTTTGACGGCTATTCATGCGAAATTCATAGATTAAAAAAGATTATAAAATGCAACTATTCTTCAAAAAGAGCTTGAATAAGGTCGTAGTTTCCTTCGTCTCCCGACTCCGATTCTGAATGATAGCTGTTCATTTCTTCCGCTTCTTCTTCCGGTGGATCGACCCGTATTTGAATGACCCGGGTATAACCTTGGGTGACCCCGGGAGGGTGCGAGATCCTCGTGCATTTAGATCGCACGTTTTGTCTGCCTCTGTTAGCCTGGATAAATAAATGAACATTATATATTAACTTACTGTTATAAGAAAGTTCAAACGAGTTTTAAAGATAATTAATTTATCAAAATAAAGGGATGCGCACTTTATATCATGATACATCATTATATGTAGTACATAATTAATTGAATGCATGTAATTCATAATGTAAATTCCGGAGGGATTGAATCAAACATTTGCTAAAGCAGAGTATATATAACAATATCAATGCAGTTATAAAATTTTATATGATTATATTTCCATAATTGTATATATGTACATGTGTATCACTATTTCAAAGAGATCGAATGATATAACTTAAAAATTGAAAGCACGTGTTCGAATCCACTTACCGTCACAAGATCGTACCACCGCATTTTCTCCTCCGTGAGTCCATTCTCTATCATATCCGTGGGTCGCACCTCGTCAGTTGGGGGTAGAGGGACGTTCCCCGCGTGCTGGGGGCCAATCACATTGAACCAAGGCTCCCTATCGAAGTCCCCGTGGTCCGTGGGGTTTTCATTTGGGTCGGGCATTGGTGTCGCCGAGGGCCTGTAATGGTTATTCGTATGATGAAATGAAATTAAATGTAGCATAAAAGACACATACTTATTAGTTGCATTTAATTAAAAGAAAACCAGTCGAAGTATCTGGATTTGAATTAAAAAGACGACACGATTACTTATGCATGTAGAATTTGAATATTTATAAAGTGGCCCATTTGCGCATTTTGCAGTTTGATTAATTCTGTCTATCGATCGATATCATTTTCATTCTTAGTCAGTTGGACCCGAAAATAGCGATTCGTTTTAATGAAAATTAAACAAGTGCTTTTAATTATTTGATGACATATTTTAGAAAGGTGCTTTGCAATTGATTACATTTGAACCATTTTCAGTACTTTGATTAATATTTAATTATTATGTATCCATACCTTAAAACTGCATGGGAATGTCTTTAGCACATGGGCACCAATTAATATATTGACATCAATTTAATTATGCTCTGTCCACTTTGATTTGAGCTGGACTCGAATTAACATGCAGAAAGTTTTTTCTCCAATTCACAGAGAGATACATTGTTTGTGTACACTAATTAAGAGCTTGATCTATAATTGCTAATGTTAAAGATGTTCATATCATACCTGTATTTGCTGAGGTTGGTCCTCCGACGCTGCATCTGACTGAGAGAAATGAGGGCGGGGAGGATGGGCTCCACACAACCCAACCACAGGGACACCGGCAGCTCGTCCACGATCGGCTCGTTCACGTCCATCTCCTGGGCCACTCTCAGAACCCCGGGGGTAGCGAACACGTCGTCCCACCTTGACCTACCGTAAGACCGGTACCGCATTCTTTTGTAGTGCCCCAGTTCCTCATTAAGGAACCCGCTACAGATGTTTAGCACCGGGTGTTCGTTTGAGCCCGGGACTAACAGACCCTCTGTTATAAGAGCATCCTCAAATGTTACAACGATTGGTGGGTGGTAGACATGAACATTTTGGCGGCTTTCCGAACGGAACCATTTTGATAAGAACTTGAAGCGGGGTCGGCGCGCTGGTTGGTCTACCTCCTCTTTCTCCGGCCGGGTGTTCGAACCGCGGGGCCCGGTGAGGCAGCGACCGGAGCAAAGCGCACCTTTACCGAATATCCCCATGCTAGGGGTTGTTCATGTTATAATGAACGCCCAGATCTAAAAGAAAAAAATAAACGTCATAAAATCTCATGGATAACCAATTAGCAGTGAAATTTCTCAATCTGTTATAACTATTCAGAATGTACTATATTTAGACTTAAATAGACCAAATTAGAATTTACATTCAAAACCGGCCCTGGGAAAAAAAATCAATGTTATCATCCGACCGAATGCTGCTGCAAAACTCACACACGGGTGTTATTGTCACTGAACAAATTGATTTCGTCTCAATCACTTTTATAAATAAATACGTCGCTTGCAGGATTGATGATATCTACCATTTTCTGCACAATGTCATGTCATGCATGTACACGAAAGGTTTTGTATACTGTACATGTTCTTTCATTTAATTTTATGGACATACGTACATGACAATGATTATTACCAAGGCGGGACTGGTGCAACGTATAGACGATATTCACACATTTAAGCACTGATTAATTATAATTCAATAATGCATGGTATTGACAATTTTGTAGATGGACATACAATATAAATTATGCTACAATCATGGTCACGTGTACAAATAGACTGAGTTTATTTTTATTTGTTCATTTCATTTCATCCAGTTATGTTATTGCTTACACAAACGCCTTGAATATAACGATTTCAAAGATCTTAACTGAAATACTCATACATCTAAAGCCTTTTCTTTATATATTTGAAAATATCGACAATTTATTCAAATGTTATAAGTAATAAAAACCTACTTACCTATGCAACCATGATTACAAAATCAACTTGTGACGTCTGAAGTGTCTATGACGTAAATTTCTTATGACGTGATAGCCTTCGATTGAACAAAAATAAAGAAATAAAATAAGAAATAATTATTCTTTTATCTTTATCTCAGATGTCGTTTATGATTGAAAAAAATATCTATTCATTTATAATGATTTTTTCCCCTTCTCGTTGCTTTAATGTACCCCCATCCCTACATTTTCATTTTGAAATCCATCGGGATCGGTGTACGGAAAAGAAATTTTACTTGAATGGCGGCGCCCAGTAGGAAGACGTGACATGGATATTATCAAATTTGTTTTCTCGTTTTTCAGTAATCTTAAGTGAATCTGTATATTTCATGCCCGAAAATGAGTAAAAGAAACCGAACTCCATTCACTTTGAAATGTAAAGCCAAGGAAGCCCCAGCATTAAAGAAGTATCGAGCTGATGTTCTGAATTTTTCAAAGTCGACTGACGATCCAGAAAAACATAATGCGTTTCTAAAGAAGGATACGACATTTTCAAGAAAACAAAAAAGAAAAGAAGAAAGAAAGCTTAAAAAAGCTCGAAGACACGCATTCAGATGTGGAAAACAGGTATTTACTCAATGAAAGTGTAATAGTTGTAGTAACAGAGTAACACATATTTCTTTTTCTCACTTATTACTCATGTTAGTACAGAGAGCATTCAGTAGCATGCAGACTATGGACCTACAAGACTAATGTGTGAGTTTAAGAAAGCTTTATACATACACTCATCGTAAAAATATTTTTCTAAAGCTTTCAAGAATTACTTCTCACTCTAGGCTAGCACCATCAAAATATTGTTCTTGCATCCTTTGAGAAAGTAATATGTTTTACGGTGCTACCGTTATGGCGAGCGCTGCAAGAATTACACATACTTTGCATCATTGTCAACTTATAGTTTTATATAGGTATCAACGAACGTCAAAGAATTTTTGAGAGAGTATTGTTCTACAATAAGTATGCCAAATGTACTAATTTTAAAGGTTATGATACATACAGCGCAACCCCCTTCCCAGAGAGAGAGAGAGAGAGAGAGAGAGAGAGAGAGAGAGAGAGAGAGAGAGAGAGAGAGAGAGCGGTACCTGTTTGTAGGTGTGTAATTTCCCACTTTTAAATTTAATGGTCTGACTATATGCAATATCTACATAATTTTTTTTAACTGTTTATTTTTCATTTTATTCCTTTTTATTTATTTCAAAATGTCCTATTGTTTATTTCCTCCCTACTCATGCATGCACAATTAGCTTAAAAATGGATCGTTATGACAGTAAAGTATGGCTCTTGCTAATATATATATACATAAAATCTCTATATTAAAAAAAATTTTTTTAAAAATCATCCGTCAATGAAGCAGGTATCGCAGTCTATTCTGGAATAGCTAGTAAACGCATTACAGATGTTTGATCCATACTAAATTTATCGCGGGAAATATAGCGCGAGTGCACAGTGACGTCATCCATGACTTTGTTCGTATTTGTTTACGTTTCTCGGCTCAATACGGAAGTATGGAAGCATGTAACAAATCTTTTGAGTCTCGCCAAAGCATATGCGGTACTCAAAACGTGTCTTCAAACTTTAAGTCACTGTAAATTACGAGTTAAAAGTCGGCCATTTTTGGCATAGCACCACGGGTGAAAACATTAGAGAGCATTATGGGACGTAGACAAAAAATTTTGTTTGATGAACTGTAGGTTTAGCTCGTTCTTTTTCCCGCGCACGCTGGTTCTTAGAGCTCGCTTCGCTCGCTATAATTTTCAGTATGCAAAATTCTTTAAGTGCCAGATTGTTTCACTTAACGTGCTGCTTTGACTAATCTGCAAGAGATGAAGTAACACAATTTCAAATTGAATATCACTGATTTTGGTAAATAATGGTTTTTTAGCTCACCTGAACCGAAGGTTCAAGTGAGCTTTTCTGATCACCCGTTGTCCGTCGTCCGTCCGTCCGTCCGTCCATCTGTCTGTCCGTCCGTCTGTAAACTTTTCACATTTTCAACTTCTTCTCAAAAATCACTGGGCCAAATTTAACCAAATTTGGTACAAAGCATCCTTATGGAAAGGGGGTTATAAATTGTTAAAATAAAGGGCACAGCCCTTTTCAAAAGGGAGATAATTGCGAAACAGTAAGTTTAGGGTGCATGTCTTTAAAAATCTTCTTCTCAAGAACCACAGCACCAGAAATGCCAATATTTACACAAAAGCTTGTATATATAGTGAAGATTCTAAATTGTAAAAATCGTGACCCTCGGACCAAAACTGGGGCCCCAGGCGGGGTTCAAAGTTTAACATAGAAATACATAGGAAAATGTTTAAAAAATCTTCTTCTCAAGAACCACTGCACCAGAAATGCCAATATTTACACAAAAGCTTTCATATATAGTGAAGATTCTAAATTGTAAAAATGGTGACCCTCGGACCAAAACTGGGGCCCCAGGCGGGGTTCAAAGTTTAACATAGAAATACATAGGAAAATGTTTAAAAAATCTTCTTCTCAAGAACCACTGCACCAGAAATGCCAATATTTACACAAAAGCTTGTATACATAGTGAAGATTCTAAATTGTAAAAATGGTGACCCTCGGACCAAAACTGGGGCCCCAGGCGGGGTTCAAAGTTTAACATAGAAATACATAGGAAAATGTTTAAAAATCTTCTTCTCAAGAACCACTGCACCAGAAATGCCAATATTTACACAAAAGCTTGTATATATAGTGAAGATTCTAAATTGTAAAAATCGTGCCCCTCGGACCAAGACTGGGGCCCCAGGCGGGGTTCAAAGTTTAACATAGAAATACCTTAGGAAAATGTTTAAAAAATGTTGTTCTCAAGAACCACTGCACCAGAAATGCCAATATTTACACAAAAGCTTGTATGTATAATGAAGATTCTAAATTGTAGAAATCGTGACCCTCGGACCAAGACTGGGGCCCCAGGCGGGGTTCAAAGTTTAACATAGAACTACATATGAAAAATGTTTAAAAATTTTCTTCTCAAGAACCACTTCACCAAAAATGCCAATACATACACAAAAGGTTGTATACATAGTGAAGATTGTAAAAATCGTGACCCCCAAACAAAAATTGGGGCCCCAGTAGGGGTTTAGATTTTAACATATGTAGGAAAATGTTTTAAAATCTTCTTCTCAAGAACTATAGTGCAACTGTTTGGGATATTACTATGCATACATGTACATCCTAAAATAATGTAGATTCAAAAAATTGTAACTCCCGGACAATTGATGGGCACCAAGAGGGGTTCAAAATTTAAACATTTTAAAAAACATAAAGGAAAAGTTTAAAAATTTTCTTCTCAAGAACTACAATGTTTTAGTTTGTGGAATTTCTATGCATGCATCCTTTGCTTATGTAGATTCCTAATTGGTAAAATTGTGACCCCCGGACAATACTGGGGCCCCAAGATGGGGTCAAAATTTATTAAAGAAATATAAAGGTAACATGTTAAAAAATCTTCTTCTCGAGAACTACAATGCTTCAATTTGTGAGATTACTATCATGCATACAACCTTGTATAATGAAGGTTCGACAGTTTTAAAATAGTGACCCCTGGACTAATACTAGAGACCCAAGATGGGTTTAAAGTTAAATGTAGAAGTACCGGTATATATGGAAAATGTTTAAAAATCTTCTTTTCGAGAACTACAATGCATCAATTTGTCAGATAACTACGTCAGCACCCTCAAATAGTGTAGATTCGAAATTATAAAAGCCGTGATCTCAATCTAATACTGGGGCCCCAAGAGGTGTTCAAAGTTTAGCATAGAAATATAGAGGGAAAATGTTGAAAAATCTTTTTCTAGGGAACTATAATGCTTCAGCTTGTGAGATAACTAGGCAAGCATCCTTAAATAATGTAGATTCCAAATAATTAAAACTTTAGCACTGGACTAATAATGTGGCCCCAAGAGGGGTTCAAAGTTTAACATAGAAGGATATATTGAAAATGTTTTTAAAAAGTTTTTCTCGAGAACTATAATGCTACAGTTTGTGAGATTACTATGCAAGGATCCTCAAATTGTGTAAACTCTAATGTAGTGGAACCAAGAGTTATCTTTCTTGTGTTCTGTACAGTCTGAGAGTTATTCCTCTTGAAGTGGAACTCTGCTATGTTCAGTTTTTCAGGTTGTGTACGTGCGGTCCCACCGCAGTGCTTCACATTTTCATTCCTATGTTACTATTTATGTTGTTCAAGCCAACCATAAACCTTGGACCATAACTGGGTCCCCAGAAAGGGGTTCAATGTTTAAAATAGAAAAAGCGTATGCTACGAAATGTAATGTTACAAGGAACTGCTGTTCAGGTGAGCGATGTGGCCCATGGGCCTTTTGTTTTTATAGATCAGGTTTTCTTTTATTCATCTTTAAATGATCATGGTATACACCACAAATTTGTCCATTATTGTTTTGATTAAGATTCATTTTGATTGGAATGCATCTAATATGCCATCTATATGTATGACTAATAACTTGATGACACAAAGTAATATTGTTCTTGTTGAATAGCTGCCAACCATGCAAACTTGGATGGAGAAGAAAGAAAATACTTCAAAATTCAACACAAAGAAGAAACCTTTGGAAAAATTAAAAGAAAAGAAGAAGAAGCAGAGAGCCAAATCAAAAGAATTAAAAAAGCATAAAGAAAAAGATGTAAGTGAAAGAAATGAAAAAAAAAATATATATATTTTAATACATATTAAAGATATTCCTTTTGTTCCTGATCTTTGACATTCTCTTACACCAAGATCTTCCTACATGTACCGCTGACTCCTAAAACACACAAAGTTTCATCTGTTACTTCACCTTTCATGAAACATCAGAGTCTTTCAATTGTATACTGTGAACTCCTTATATTACATGAGTGCTTAATTCCGTGATCCCATTGGTTTGTATCAAATCGCGAAAATATGAAATCGCAAACGTTGAACTTTACTCCTTAAAGAACATGTCTTATGTAACATGTAAACATCTCATTTGAGATAATCACAGTTTGCATCAAAGGTCAACCTCTGACTATGGAACACTTATAATAAATAAAGTTCAATACTTTTATAATTAACTACAATATCTGTTATTCCAATCAATACATGTGTTTCAGTATCTTACACTGAAATCATAATACTGTGGAATCATTAAAATTCATGGGGGCCAATTTTCATGGATTGCTTAAATTTGACAGGTTCATGGGGACGTAATTTCGTGTATTATTTTATACCTACAAAAGAATTATGACTTTGTAACACTTATTTATTAATTCATGGATGATTTCAATTCGTGGATGAGAGGTACCCACGAATTCCAGGAAAATTAATTGAGCCACCACGGAATTTAATGATTCCACTGTATTTATTCTATAATCATTCCAGGAGAGAGACAACAGAAAAGAACAGCTGTTGGATGACAACAGAAAGGAAGATAGAATGTTGAAACAGCTGGAGAAGAACCTTCGACTCAACAAGAGGAAGAGCAAGACTCTTCCCCAGGCGTTTGTCAATGATGGACTGGACTGTATCCTTGATTTGTTGCTCATTCTAATTTGATATGTCATCAGACATGTTAAAAGAATTGCCTGTATTTGAAGTTGTTTCTTTAAGTCTACAGTTTATTTTAGTTTTTTTGCACTAGTGCATAATGAATGTAATGGTGTATGAAGCCTTAACAGAGACCAGTTCTGTTGGATGTACTGGACAAACCTTCTGAAGAACTGGAAAATCTGGATGATGAGGAGTATGCCAGTGATGAAGATACAGAAAAAAGAAAGAGAGGTCTAAATTACTTAATAGTTAATTTAGTTTAAGTTGGTTTATAACGTTTGCAAAATTTGAGTGAATAATCAATTTTTAAAGTACTTGATAAGTAGAATACTTTCTTCATTTTCAAAAGATGCCATTACAATGTTGCTTGAAAATTTATTAAAGCCCATACTTTACAAGTACAATTATGTAAATAAGTAGCAAAACAGGCATGCTTTCTCTTTTAACCAGGCAAAAACAAGACAGATTCAGATGAGGAAATGGAAGATGAAGAAGAGTATAATGATGATGAGAGTGATGAAGACAGTGAGGAGGGAGAAGACTTTGAATTTAGTGATGAAGATATTGAATCAGATGTTGAAGAACAGCATCCAAAAATTGATGTTATATCGGACAAATCCAGCAATTTGAAATCAATTCTTTCTAAAGCAATCAGTGAAATTAAAGCTGAAAAGAAACAAGTGACATTTGATAAAGTTACTGACAAAGGCAAGAAAAAAGACAAAGAAAGTAAGGAATCAAAGAAAGTGAAGACGAAAGTGAAAATTGAAGAGGATAAAATTGATGTCAGTGAAGAAGATGAAGATATGGATGAACATGTGGATGATGATGATTCATTTGAAGAGGAGGATGAAAATGCTGACATGTATGAAGAAGATGAGGATGATGTTGAAGAAGAGGAGGATAATGATGATAATGAAGATGATGATGATGTGGATGAAGAGGATGTTGAAGTGGAGGGAGGTGATGAAATTGATGATGAACTGAATAAAGAGACAGAGTTTAAAGAAGACATCTATGGACGACTCAGAGACAAGGTGGGAAACATTGTGAAAAGTTCAGGACAGACAGGGAAATACATACCTCCAGGGAAACGAGTTCAGATCAGTGATGAGAGGAAGAAAATTCAGTTAGAGAGATTACAGAAACAGCTAAAGGGACTAGTAAATAGGTAGGCTGACAAAATTTTGTTTTTCTCTTCTGTTTTGATAAATACCTCAACTTTCAGAAACAGTTAAAAAGTAAAGTTGAAAGGGAGACTGACACAAAGTTGCTTTTCTTGGCTGGTTTGATGAATATTTTAAAACTGAACTTTTTTGCAGGGTGCTATTATTTTGCTGCTTTCAGGTTGTTTTTAAATACACCAGGTCTTTTAATACTTTTTCAGGGCAAGTGAGGCTAATATGTCCCAGATTTGTGCTCAGATAGAGGCTGTTTACCGTGGCAACAGCAGGGCAGAGGTCACCGAGGCTCTGTCGGCCATTGTTATTAATGCCTGTGTGTCGGTTTCCATGACACCAGAAAGGCTCGCCATGGAGATGATGCTTCTCGTCACGGTCCTGCATGGTAACATTGGAACAGAAGTGGGTAAGTCTAGACTTGTAAGTGTTGGGTGATAGTGATTACAATTGACTGGTCTTAGTGCATTATTATTGATAAAGGCATTAAGTGCACTTTGTTTAAGCTGTCATTAAAAAATTGATACTTGCGTTTTCTTTTATAAAACTTAACGTTTGATCTATCAAAAATCCACTTAAATTTACAAGTATGTATATATTTAGTTCCACAAAAGTGCAATTTATATAATTACTGTTAATGAGTTTACTAAAATTGATCAATCATTTCATGAGTAAACTCTCTGCAGGTTGACATAAGATGCGTTAGTGTCCTGCATCCCATGTTCCATTTGACTGTCCGTAATGATAACAATGAAGGACACAGCCCACCATTACACGTGTTTTTCTGTACAGAAATGATTCAAACCCAGAATTAGTACACATTACGGTCACATACATTTGTACATGTGTTAACAAAGCCTCTTTGTTTTTTAAGGAGCCATGTTCCTTCAAACCTTGGCACAAAAATACAAATCAGTTCGTAACCATGGAAACAGATTGGAGGACAAATCGCTGGACAATGCTGTGATGCTGTTTGCTTTCCTGTATACTTTCAAGGTGAACATTTTCTCACAGAATGTAAAAGTTATTGTACATCAATAAACATAGTCAATAGAGAATATCCAAATTTATAAAGCGAAAGTTCATAAAATCAGTGTGAAAATTTAACATTTATTTGAAAAGGGTTTATTGATTTCATTGGAAATAGTTGAATATGAGGTCCAAATATCAAGCATCTATTGTGATGGCAGATGCTTTACGTCCAAAAGAAAAATACTTTGAAATAAGCAGATAACATAACTGTTAAGTAGAATTGCTTCATTGTAATATTCTTTAATTGTTCTTTTATAAATATGCTTTATTTCTAATTTCAGGTGATTGATAGTACACTGATATTTGGAATCATTGATGATTTGGTGAAGTCGTTTCAAGAGAAAGATATCCAAATTATACTTCTTCTTCTGAAAAGTGAGTATAAAATGTTATAAAAATTGAAACAGAGTAGCTAGTCCATTAATCAGGCTTTTGAAAATCTCTTTAAATGAGCTATAGGAACTACGGTATTATAGGTAGAAAGAATTGATCAAATTAAGGTCAAATGAGATTAATTGATTGTCTTTATTTTTCGAAATGTTTTATAATACAAGGTTTGATTTTTTAAAATCAATTAATTGTATTTAAGTTGACTTTTAATTCTTATTCCTTGATAAATGATTGAAGAAGTACAACCTTAAGAGAATAAATTTACAATACTTGTTAGCATCGATAACTGGTATAGAACCTGCAACAAGCTGTTTGAAATCAGTCCTTTAGCAATGACCTTATTATTGCTTTGCCTCTTTCCCTATAGATGTGGGGTTCTACTTGAGAAAGGATAACCCCAATGGCCTGAAGGACACAATCCTTGAGATCCAGTCTGCAGCCCAGGCCCTTGGGGGTGGGGACCAGTCCTCTCATGTCAAGTTCATGCTGGAGACACTGATGGCCATCAAAAACAACAACATGAGGAAGATACCCAACTACGACCCAGAGCCACTGGAACATCTGAAGAAGGTGGCCAGAGGAATTCTGAGAGGTACAATCATTGTTGTATAGCTTATCATACAAAGTCTTGTATTTTCAGTTGTCATGTATACGTTTAGGTCATATGAGTTACTAAGTTGACCTCCAGAGTTTTTGAGGTGACAAAATGTGTGTCAGTAATCTAAATTTTTAATTTGCAAACTTTGAATTAGGAACTCCTTACTTCACATATAAATGTCCACTGTGATTAAACTTCATATTAAACTGATTTTTCAGTGATTTGGTGAAATGATTTAAGCATGTGCTATATTAGCTCAGATGATATTAAGATCTCTTCTGACAGGAAGTACACTTGGAGATGGTCAGTTACACATCGGCCTGACTGACCTGATGAACGCTGAGGAGAGAGGGAGGTGGTGGCTGGTGGGTTCAGCCTGGGAGGGCCCCACAGAGGAGAAACAACCCGCCCATGGCACAGGTCAGTAAAATTCTTATTAATGAATAAAACATAAATGTGTGTACCATACATGCACATCAGGAAATTTTTGTGTTCAATTTATTTCAACTTTGTTTGCTAGTAATTTGTAGGAAAATCAGTTTGAATCAGATATTATTTTAGAAGTGTAATAAGAGAGAGAATTCCTAAAAGTGGCAACAAATTCAATCATGGTACATATGTTTAGTTCACACTTTTCAACCATGGTCCTGATGCTGAAAAATTATAATGTAGAAAGGAGATATCGCTGACATAAAATAAGATTTTTTCCTCAAAATTTTAGAAGGAGTGATGGTAATAAATAGAGGTTGTAGCATGCTATGAAGACATGGAAATTCATGTTCAGTACTAGTTTTTTTTTTTAAACTGATGATAAATATTATACATTTGGTAATGTCTGATTTGTTGTGTGTGTTTATAGTTGAGATGGAGTCTGTAGTGGGCGAGGTCAGCACTCAGCTGTTAGAGTTGGCACGGCGCCAGAGAATGAACACCGACGTCAGGAAGAACATCTTCTGTGTCATCATGTCTAGTCAGGTCTGTGTTCGGGAATACTAGTACATGTTTGCAGTATATATTCTTTTTGTTTCAAATATTTTACAATTACCGGTACATACTGCAAAAATTAATCTTGGTTCCAAATTCCCTTTTGCTAGATGAATTGTGTGTATTTTCATATATCAAGGTTATTTTATCAGAAATTCTACCCTAAAACGATAGCTTTATATTTATGCATCTTTATACAGTATTTTACAGGTACATGTATCTATTTTTTTTGTAGGATTACATTGATGGCTTTGACAAGCTGTTGAGATTAGGGTTAAAAAGCCAGCAGGAAAGGGAGATAGTTCACATCATCGTAGACCTTTGTCTACAGGAGAAAAAGTACAACCCCTTCTACATGCTGTTACTGCAGAAGTTTTGTCTCTATCACAGAAGGTTTCAGGTAAACTCTTTATTAAAAAAGCTAATGAAATTAACATGCTTTTTTCGAAATAGCTTTGGTATAAAATTCATACTTGTAAGTACTGTAGTTCTGCAGCTTGTTGAACACAGGCTGAAGGGAAAGATTTTGGTAATGCAGCGTCACAAAACAAGTGCCGATCTATTAATAACCTGGTTCCTATTTGTACATATAAGTCTGTTTGCTATGCTTCATTTTTACATGCATATACATTGTAACTTAGGAATAGACAATTTATTGTGTATTATTTAATTTTAAAAAAAATTTTCATTGAAAAACATTCACAGTATTTGCAATGCATGATAATTGATCGATTAGACTCAAATAAACAATCTTGGGTTGACAATACATAGACTATATTTTAGATGTCAACCCAGTTTCTGATGTGGGACAAGTTCAAGGACATGAAGAAGCTTTCCCAGGTCCAGAGGGAGCACCTCAGCACACTGTTATCTCAGCTCCTCTCCTCCAAAGCCATGTCTCTCTCCGTCCTCAAGGTCAGAATTACCCTCAGATTACCTCCCCCTCTTGTTATATTTCCTCAGCCTTTGAGAGATGTTCAAAAGTTACCTTGTATGTTGCAAGTTTTTTTTTTTCTAAAATAATTATTATAAGTATAAATCTCTTGATTAAGATCACATGACAAAGGGTGGTACTATAGATTTTTCTTTTCCAAGATCATTTTATTTTTCCCCAGAAGTTTACCGACTGTTGTACATGTACAATACATAACAATGTGTGTGTCATTAGTGTCAAGGGTTTTGATCTTTAGTCATAAAAGTACATGCAACTGTAATCATTATCTCATGGTTTGACATGCATACAGTAAAACACAGTTGTAGCAAACATGCTTATAATGAATTAATGCTTATAGCGAAGGGATTTTCATTCCCCATGACTTTATTACATGTTGTAAACCTGACGAATTAAGCTTGTAACGAAGCAAAATGGCTCATCTCTTGCACTTCGTTATAAGCATGTTTTATTGTACTCTTTATTGTCGAGAATATATTTTGGGATTTGGAAACATGCACACAATGAGGTGGAATGAAGAAATAAGCAATATATTGTACCGGTATATTGCAAAATCATAGATATTTGCAGTAATATTCTTTTTCTTTCCTTTACAAAAGGTGGTTGAGTTTGGTACATTGGATGTTCACATGCTCCGATTCCTGAAGCACCTGATGCAGAGTGTTCTGTTGGATTATCCTGAAGACGTGACCAAAGCAGTGTTTGAGAGGATTGCCCCTCTCACCAAACTACAGCATTTACACGAAGGACTCAAGTTATTTATGCAGCATTTCTTACTCAAGAAAAAAGCCAAAGATGTGGCAGATAATCCGCTTTTAAAAGAACGAATTGCTATAGCAGACAAAATTTTATCAGCGAGTAAATCTCGCTCTCATTCTGAATTTGATGACTGATTATTTTTTTTTAGGAAAATAAAAAAATAAACATACATTTGTACATGTATAACCATATTCTTTCTTGTAGTCTTTTTGTTCTTCATGGAAATATTCTTTTTAAAGCGCTAAGCATAGCTCAGCGCTTTATTGTCGTTAGACTTCTATTTCCGGTGCAAGGAATAACTGCCCTCTATGAGCATAAATATACATCATTTAAACTGGTAAGAGGTAGAGGGAACCAGTTATCTGGGTGATGGAAATGGCCGAGTAGATACGATTGGTTTGCGGGGCTTACGTACATCAGAACGGGATGCTACGCAGTAATGAAAAAATATAGTGTGTATTCAGAAGCTAAAATAAAAATATAGAAAAATAAAATCGATTCTTTGCAAGAAAATGTCAAAAACTGTGATAAATTACTGTTCAAAAGGTATAATTTGTGATTTTAACATATCTTTTTTCAGGCAAGTATCCATATACAAGTGGTGTTCAGCTTTAAGGTATCTCACTCCTCATGTTTTGATTTCATTGCGCAGATGATCATTATATTTGAAATGAATATGATTTTATTTATTTAATAATCACAGATAGATTATTATTTCATAATTACACAACATTCATAAAGAAAATCCATTTGAATTCAAGAAACAAACAAGTTTGGGGAACTATTTTTTCGTGTGGAAGGTTTCTTAGACGGAAATGACCGAAACAACCTATCTATGAATTTTAAATATACTTTTCTTTTTATTATACTTTATTCATTATTCACATTTTTAACATTTGATAGGTTTGTAACATATTTTATAGGTTCTGTGTGACATGTACAAAATCAAATCTTGAGAATGTGATAGCCGTTTAGCATAAAATCATGCAAATATATAGAACATATCTGGAATTTTTTAAGCCAAATTTTGCGAGAATTTTACTTTTGAAGCCCTATATCTAAAATTTGACATCACTGAACCACATGTTATATTATGTCAAAATGATACTGAATACATATCTAGGCAAATTTGATTAATCTTATAAAATTCTTGATATTCAAAAAGTTTTTATTTCAAATCAAACTGTAACTATTATAGAAATTGTCTATTTTAAGTGCAAAAAGGTCACACAAAAATTTATGCAGCTTCGTACAAATTTTTTGCGTAATCCCTCTATTCAGTGTGACCATTGTGCATAATTAAAAACAATATTTGAAGAAATAAGTTTGCTTAATCAAAAATACTGACAAAAAATCCTAATCAGGATGAAATGTTGCATTTTAGGTGCGAAAAGGTCAAATTAAATAGGCCATAACTCAGAGGGATGGATACTGACCCCCCATTATCTTTGTATTTTTAAGTATGTTTTGTCTACAGATTTCAATGATATACTTCTCAAGAAATTCTTGATACAACAACATTGAGGAGTGGGTTACCTTAATTCACATCATCTTCAGAAAGTAACATATATTTAAAGAAATCTGGCCTTCGATACTTTAAATTGATATTCATTAAACATTAACCAAAATTTGATAAGGCTCATTTCCGCCTACGCTTGCACACAGTAAATTTTCTTAGAACCAAGCTAGGTTAGCGCTTTTCAGTACTTTCAGTACTTTGATTTCCCTTCCTGCTATTCTTAAAATATTATAACAGGCCCCATGTTAATAATCTCATTAAGTGGTTTCCACTTTAAAATGTCACCAGAAACACAAGCTGCACGTCACACGCAGAGTAATATTGTTGCAGGCTGTGGTCTCGGTATCTACATGTATCTATCTGTTGGTCAAATGGGATATCAACAAGCAGGTATAAGTACATTCTGATGTAGAGAAAAAATCAAAACAAAGGTGATTCTATTAAAATAAACTTTAATTAAATATTTATGCATCACATGTACCAGATCAACCTGATGTTTGACATGATATATCTTGGAGGGTTAATTACTAATGCATAGAATGTGTTTCGTTTCAGATGAGTTAAATTCGAGTACAATGCTTGTATACATATCATTTTCTAATATCTATAGTCTATTACACTATAAAATATTAAATTATTAACAAGAGGTTTCATCTGTTCTTGTATAAAAAAAAACTAATTCCCATAAAACCACATGAAATATTAAATGCCTTTACTAGGAAAAAATTATTTTTTCAGGTAAAAAAATTTTGATTATCCTAAAATGTCGATTTTTTGGTTATGAAAAATATAAATCTTTATAGAAACAGGGTATCACTATTGCTGGTTATTGTAAAGTGAAAATGGTATTGGATTCTAATTTTTTACTTTCTACAATGTTATATATGTATATATGTATATGAGTAAAATGACATAACTGTTGATTCTATAAATTTCTGACATTCTTTCAATTCCAGCCTCTGGTACATGTACATTGGGTTGACTTCATTAATTTACCATATAAAAAAACATAAAATATGTGTTTATAACTTATCAAATAATATCAAAATGTAACTAAATTATATTGGACTGATCTAACTTTTTGTTATATAAAATACAATAATCAAAGTAAAACAAAAAGATGTGTTTGAAATCAATTAACAAAAAACAAAATTGCTTAATTAACAAATGCATGACAACATTGCAGTAATAATTAAAACACTGAACTTCATATCCACGTGGAGTTTTATCAAAATAAGTAGATTGGGTACACTCCTTTTGTCGTTCAGAAAAGCGAATAATTCATTTGATCAACGTCGGCAGTTAAAACTTCTACAATCTGTTTCATTGTTTTGTGGCAGTTCTTGGATATCCGATTGGAAATTATAAATAAATGGAAAAGTAAAAAAAATATTTCTGTTACCTCTTCGATTAGAATAAAAACTGGCCAGACTCTGGTGAAATGATAATTTATATGAACAGAGAGAGATAAAGAGATGGGGGTTGGCAAAACAATTTTGAAATACAGAGAATGTGTTTTTAATCAATCTACATGCATTCTCATATCCGACATTCACGTCAACTAATATACTTACAGGACAAAAATACCCAAACTATATTGCGAAAATATATATATATATATATATATATATATATTCAACATATTAAATATAAAAACATAATGCAATCATTTTGTTAGTTCTATCTAAAAAAACATACACCAAATTTAGAAGGGTACATGAAATTGGTAACAAATTAAAAAATCTAACATGTTTTATTAATTACTCCATATGTTAAAGCTAGATGATTTAATGGCAGGAAATAAAATGTATAGCAACAACCACAAAGGTTTTGCCCATTTTTTGAAATCTCGTTCAATGGCAAGTTTGCCATCATGTTCCACCGAGAAATTTAAGTTTGGCAACTCATGTATGTAACCTCCATTTTTCTCTGTCCGCAATCGGCATTGAATTATTCATTGGCAACTTTTTTCCCCCACAGAATCCAGCCTCTTGCAGACAGGGATGGTTAACTAATTGAAATGTGTGTAATTCAGGACCTAGACTAGATAAATATGTCTTTTAAATTAATATCACAACCCGTGTTGTTGCATTGCCAAATGTTCTTTCATCGAGGTGACTGAAGATCCTCCACATAGTCGAAACCGTCTTGTTGGGAAATTGTTCTGTCTGTTGTCAAATCATCAAACTGGAAAGAAAACAAATACATGTGTATATAATAACTGCATATTGGAAAATCTGATATTTTTTTTTTCCTGATGAAGTATTTTTTTGCTTTAAGTAGGATCAAACATTCCATGTAACAGATCTCCAAAGTTAACTCTTATTAAAATTTGTTTAGTATATATACTTAACAATTTAATTTCAAGCAACTATAAGTACATGTACATTTAAAAGTAAATATTCCATAAAAAATGGATTTAACTGTAAGCAATTAGAACTTAAGTAGATGTTTAAGTAATCTACGTTTAATAAAACATAATGAAGTTTATGAATTCTATGTAATTTGCTCAATCCTATCAAAACATCAAGATTCAGCAAATACCAACACTATTATCAGACAACACTGTTTACGCACCCCACTCCTTTCGCTCCGCAAGAGGTCGTCAGCTTCAATGGAGATGTCCTCGATTTCCTCGTCTATTTCCTCCGCTATACTGCCGTTCTGTTCCGACCGCTGCTCCGATTTACTGAAGGTGTGTGGACTCTTTGTCAAACTGCGACTACAAAAAATTATCTTTTTCTCAATCTTTTTACAAAAAAGTAAACATTTGCAAGTTCTAAATCAGTTCCTTAATCGCTATTTATCTCAATTTAATTCCTTATATGAGAGAAAGAGCCTCACCCTGAGCTTTGGAAGTCATCCTCATAATCATCATCTGCAAGAAACATCAAATGTCACTTTCAACTTGAAAAAAATCATTATATCCACATGAAAAATTTACTGGTTATTTTCAAAATGCATTTTATGTTTTTATGTTCATGGATATAAACATAATTATTTTAAATATATAAATATTCATTTGTTGAAAATTCATAATCTTTTGATATTCACATATAAACATTGAAAAATTTACAATACTGTGTATAAATCACTTAATCATGTATATGGAATATTATTAGAACAGTGATAGAGTGTGAAAAGTATACATGTGCATTCAAACTTGTTATACACTGCATCAGATACTGGTAATATTATTGATATATCAGATTTTAAAATATCCTTAAACCATTAAATTTTCCAATATTAATGTACATTTTAAACTACATGTACATGTAATATGCTTTTTTCAAGGTCACGTGGCATATATTTCATTGTGATCCCAATACTTCCAAAATCATATATTTTATTAGAAGACTGAAATGCTAATTAAGTTATTGATTGACAGTGCAAAGTGAAGTTAGCCACACCCACCACCGTCCAGACCTAAGTCGGCCATTCCTCGATCCACGGCTCGTAAATTCTCTTCCTCACTTTCCACTGAAACACGAAACAAAATACAAGTTTTATTTTGTTCCTTGCTTGGCCTGCTGGTTATAACTTTAATATCACACAGTGAATTTATTTAAATATTTTCTGTGACTTAATACCAATCAACACTTCAACATTGCTGGTCCAGTGTGCTATCACAAAACATATGTGTGTGTTTCTTTTTTCTTTTTTTTCAAATACCAAAAAACAAATTTAAAGAAGAAAATATATACTGTAAATTCCTTATATTATGCGAGTACTTAATTCCGCGATCTCGCTGGTTTGAATTAAATCGCGGGAATATAAAATCGCGAACTTCGAATTTTTTCCCTCTCTTTCTTATGGTTCTCAACTATTAGAAAATAATAGCGAGATTTTAAATTCCGCGGAGGGTGCTTCTCGCGATTTTACGCAGATATTAATTCCTCGCGTTTAATTAGGAATTTACAGTACCCAAAAGTTAACAAACATTTTTCTAATTTCTATCAAATTTAACACCACCTAGAAATCCCAGATATGATACACTGCCTTTAAACCACCTCTACTGACTGCAAATAATGCAGTTTTAAAAGTACATACCAATGAATGGATTGGAATATAAACGGTCTGCAAAAGTGTCATTACTTTATAACAATATAAATAATAAATACAACACTAATTCTAGACACAATATCTGTACTAAGAAGGATTTTAGAATTGAGCTATTCCAAAGATATAGACTGTGAAAATTAAAATTTGAAACTTTTCGCTGTGTGCGGAAATTTTCAGAGTAAATTTAAAGCACAGTAAAAATACCAGGTGCATCTTATTCAAGGAAACAAAAAATAAAGCCATGCCATTGGGTCAAAAGCACGGTATAAAAAATGTACCAATTTCCATTAATTCGCGAATCTGTCCAATCCAATGAACAAATGTTGATGAAAGTTTGTGTATTGCGGTCGGTGTAACCATATTAAATTTTTTTCGAAAACTGATTCTGTCCTAATTTTTTAACACCCATTGATTGTATTTTGTGAAGTGCCTCGTGTATGTTAAATACTTCAAACTTTTGTGTATTATATTATGGCCAGGTACATGTACTTACATGATTTGCGTGTTTTGGAGGGGGTGAGGTTAGGGAGACCTGAGAGAGAGGACTGGAGACTGTGACCTTGACCTGACCCGTTTAAGGAGGGCTTGCCGTCTTTCCCGCTGTCACTGCTCACGCTGCTGTTGGCACTGCTCACAAAGAAACGCAACGGAAAAATTTACATTAATTATCAATTAATATAAACATTTGATAATTATAACAAATATATATAATTTGCCTAAAAAAATCATACATGAAAAAATGCACATTAAGATAGGAAATAAGGCCAGTGAACGAAATGTTTACAACATCAGATGCAATATGCAGTATGAAAAATCACAAATGGTCCACTGTTTTTAATTAAGAAACAGTTTTTTTTAATGCAAAACATTTTTTTTTTCAAACTTGATCCCTCATTTAAATGAAAAACTTCATTATATGTAAAATATGTTTACATAATACTGTAAATCACATATGGTAATTTGTTAAGTCTTATTCTTTCAAGAATACAATTATCAACTTAAATGTGATATATAACTTTTGCCTATAATTAATCAGTATATAGTTTTATATTATAATGCTACAAATAATGGACAAAGCATTCTCCATGGATTTCAAACAATAGATATCATGCTTATAAAATGTCATGCTATGTGGTTGTGATTCTAAAATAATTAATATTTCTTTCTTTTTTTTGGGGGGGGGGGGGGGGTAATCTCATGGATGCATTTTTGAATCATGCAAAATATATTTTCTCTAGTTTTGCTCAGTTATAGGTTAAATATTTCCCCCAAAATATCATTTATTAATATTTCCCAAACACACCGGTCTACTGAAAAAGTTTTACTGTATTAATTAAACTGTAACAAAAAAAAAGAACCTTTCTAAACAATCGATATCATATTTTCTAAATCACACCCTTTGATTTTTGAACAGAAAAAAAACTTAAAGATAATATAGAACAGTCTGTCAAAAAACTAGAGTCTGCATATAAAGAAGTATGCAATAAGGCTACTCTGATAGGAACAAAATCAATAGCTCACACAAACACACTATAAGGGAAACAACTCTGGACAGGGAGCTACAGAGTGTACTTGGGTATAGGGACACACTATTAAGCACACAATTAGTGACCAGGGAAGTCCAGTTTACTTCTCTGAACTACTTGGGAAATAAAACCTAACACAAATGTTTGAAGATAAAACCTACATATACACTACTTTATTAATTTCTCAACTGTCTGCTTGAGCAGTGAATTTATAATTCTATTGTGTCATTAAAAATATAAAAATCCAGTAACCCCCTTCCAACCCTCCCCCCCCCCCCCAAAAAAAAACCCCCAAAAACCCTTAACCTCATCTACATTTTCATATCATTATCAATAACCCTAATCTGTTAACCTCCTATATCAGTCTTAGAATAATTAAAATCTTAAGTTTCTATCAAAACCAAATGATTAATTGCTTTATTATAGTACAATTATGCAGTAAGAATGGTAGACACACTACACATATACCCATGTATGTACAATAATATTAAATACGTGTGCACATGCCCGTGTTTCTTAGTGAGCTTTATATATATTGGTACTGAGGTCTGTAGCACTGCATACATTCAGTGCATTTTGACATCAGGTGATTGGTGCATGCAACCAGCTCAATAGATTGACCATGACAAAATCTGTCTGAAAGTGCATGTGCACTCAGCCAAGATTAACTATAACCTGATGGCTAATCACATATATCCAGCTACTGTAAGATAAATGCAAATTGCAATGCCGTGCAGATGCTGATTTTTTATTCTTTAGGAAAGCTATTAATAAAGAGAAGTATATGCTACATATAGAGTATAGAAAACATGATGAAATTTGGTGGGTGTTTGAATTTTTTAAAAAGATTAGTTCAGAGTTTTTGGACTGAACCCCTGGGCCAGTCGTAGAATTAATAATCACGCATATACCACAGTACAAAATCAAACCTGCGGAGAGGCGAGTACACTGGGATTTGGGATGGCCTGGCACCCATGCCCCTGCGACTGTCCAGCGAGGTCTCTGCCATACTATTTATAATGTCCAATCAAATGAGTATGCTATTTATAATGTCCAATCAAATGAGTATGCTATTTACAATGTCCAATCAAATGTTAACAAAAAGAGCAGGGGTTAATTAACCTGAAAACTTCCACAATTCCCATGCACTGAACATGAATCAGTAGGTACATATACATGTAAATGATTATATAAATATATACTGGTATATATTTTTCTTACATACAAATTATAAGGATGTAGAACTAATAAATTGAGAATATGTCAGAATATAAATTTTGAAATAGGCAGCAGATTATATATCATATATATGTAAGCAGGAAATCAGAAAAATTATTGAAAATTCAGTTATATATTGAGTTTTAGGAAATATAAGAAAATAAAGTATGAACACTGTAGCAAATGAATAACAATTTAAAAAAAAACGGACAAAACTTCTACATGTATGTATGGAATGTATGAAACCCCCCTAAAATAGTATGCAGTATACATGCAACCTTGGATTCAAACAACATTACATCTACATGTACATATAAGTGAAAAACACAAGTCAGAAATCAACAAGCTGTGTTTATATAGCATTTGCTTTTGTGATAAAAAAAAAAGATCCCATGTTTATGTTTTAAAAGCAATTTTTTCCACAAGGGGGAGACAACTTACGTTCCTAATCCTTTCAATCCTCCACTAGGTGGAACAGGATCATCAAAGAAAGGATCCTCTTCCACGTCGCTTCCACCAAGTAAATCCACCTCGGCGTTTGGCTTTTTACGCTGATCTTTCAGACTGGACTGGAGATTTCGTTGATTTTTGGCTTCCACAAACTCCTTTCTTTCGTTTGTCTGCGAGTACAAAATAACAAAATATATAACAAAGTGTCACATGATCAGTGCACCAACTTTCAACACAACATGGAAACAAAGTTGATGTATATAATCTGTTATTTTTTAATTTTTTTGCATGATTTAAAAAGTTACTCAATTTAATAGAAACTAATCCTTCCTTTTTTGCCCATCAAAAGGGAGAAATTTGAAAAAAAACCCATTTTTTACTGTCAATGTTCACAAAGTTCAAATGTACAGATGTTATCAGTGTAAACATAGCCTGCTCCCCCCCCCCCCTCCCACCCGCTGCCTGAACCCCCTACCTTGTGAGAATTAACCAGGTCTGACACATCTCCAGAGATGACCGTCCGACACTGTATGAAGAGTCTCTTGTACATCTTTAAGAACTCGTCAAAATCTATGCCTGCATGGAAAACATAAATACAAGGTTGTTTTTTTTTGTCATATACCAATACCATGAAGAACAGCAAAATTGTAAATAAATTCAATAACAGTTAATAATTATCAATTTATAAAATTGTCTGTCTATAGCATCATCACATTGTGAAAACCACATACAACAAACAAAGAGTTCCATATGAATCTACTGAAATCCTCTCAACAACAAAGAAATGCAGAGCATGCAACATTTATACACATATTCCTTTCAGTCTGTCAACAAAGAAATTGGGGATAGCTTCACTAAGACTGCAAAAGCATTCCAAACTCTCACAAAGCTGCTGTACAATGGCCCAAACCCCATCCTTTCTACGACATGCAATATCTTACATTCCCTATAGCCGTTGGCGTAGACATTCGAGCAACCCACATGCATCCACTATTCAACTAATTTCACATTTCACATTCACTTACAAATTTCAATCTTTACATATCTTAATTTTCTCTACATTTCATAAACCTTAATAAATGTTGCATTCAGAATTCATGTGAAAGGTTCTACAGCAGAAAAAGGAAGCCGACATGACTGTTCTCTGACATTGTCTGTGGAATTTGAGAAGTCATTTACAACATTTCAACATCTTGCAGGAAAGCTGGAATATACTTACGCAAAGCCCCAGACTTTGCTGTAGGAAATATTTGCATAAAATTGTTAAAACTACCTCTTTTGACATAAAATTTTTGTCTTTTTTTAAGAGAATACATCGTTCATAAAAGAATTGATTTTAGAAAATATTATTAGCAAAAGAAATGCTTGGATTTGTTTGTTATTAAATTTCAAATGTACTTACAGCTACTGAAATCGGTATCTGCTACTTTGAATTCTTCGTTCACATATCTTTCTATCATATTCCTAGAAAGGGTAAAAAAAATAAACATTCACTGAAACTACAATCCTCATTACAAGATGCAGAGTACAAACATGTACATTTAAGACTAATCATTCTATTGCAAACGTTCTTAAAATTCTATCACTTAAGAAATTGTTTTTTATCAGATACAAACTTTCATTCTTTATCATTTTTGGTAGTAAGGATGATATTAATAAGGTTAATCCAACCCTATTAAAAAATCTTGTGGTTTTTTCCTAAAATGAATTTTCTCTGTAATTTTGAAGCCAAAGTGATGACCCCAAAATTTAAAGTTTAGTTAATAATCTTCAAAACTGAACGTTTCAGAGCACGGCTTTTTCTTACTTCACACAATTCATTTCCAAGAATATTCCTTCTGGAAACAATTTTGGCAGAGTTACATTGTACACGTTCCTATACAGAGTATTTACATTTGAAAAGTTAATTTTCTTCAAAGTAATATCAGCCAGATGTTGTCTCATGAAAATAAACCACAAACCTACCAATAAAACAAGTATCAAAGTACTGAACACATGCATTAATGAAACACCTACACATTAAATCCAGGACAGATGTCAATAAAGAGATCCCTCAACTCATTTTTGTCTATACCACCACTGTGATCCTGTAGGAAAAAACCAAATCATAATTTTTTCACTGGTAACCTAGCTTTTTACTAGATATGAAATTGAGAATTCTCACTGTCACACTGGACAAATATATGAAAACAAAATAAAATTAACTGGCCCATGGCCAAAGAGCATGTAATTTTCACAAAACACTAACTAAAATTTTAATTTATATGGCCCATGACCATCAATAATTTCAGGCCTTGATTTCTTAAAACTTCTTAACATTCAGGAATTATCAGTTGATAACATTTTCGATATTATTTCTGGATATAAATTTGCTTTTTGAACATAACATTAATTAACCACTATTAAAAACTGTTAAATAAGTTATATACTGCACCTTATCATAATAGTTAAATTTCTGTTTTGCTGCTGAAATTTGTGCAGGGGTAAGATCCTGTAAGAGAAAACATTTCTCACTCTTATTTATTTGAATATCTATCAAAATCAACATTTTTGAAAAATATCATATGGATATTTTTTAGTTCAAAATTAAGATATGTTTTAGGATATATTTCAATTCTTACTTTGCATTTAATTTTCATGAGTTCATGGAAAATGCTATAAAAATCAATTACTTTGATAAAAAATTTCTAATGTCAATCTTTGACAAAATTTGATACATATACAGTTGAACTTTGATATCTCGAATACAATGGATATGTCAAAGTGATTTGTAAGTCCCAACCACTTACTTTTTAAGTATTTTACCCTCGATATCTCATATACTCAGATATCTCGAAGTTTATAAACAGTCCCATCTAGTTCGAAATAACAAAGTTTGACTGTATATGTACCTACTCAAAAAAGCCTCTTCCCCCCGGCCATCAAAACACTTCAAAAATCCCCAACTCTCTATGAAGTCTGTGAGCTTGATTCATATTGTATAACTCACCTCTGAGATTTTTGTTTGAGATATTGTGTTTCCTGAAACAACCACGCCCAGAAGGGGTCCTTTAGGGGGACCATCTGACTCCACAATATTTAACTCCCTGGCTAACTGCTGCCTGCTTCCATTGTCAGGACCCTGTTAAATTAATCCAATGATGAACTTGCAGGTAAAATGGATTAGAAAATTCAGCATAAACTTTCAATAAAAAGTAGGGCATTTTCAAATAAATTTGTATTGGTAAATATAGTTATGTAGATTTCATTGATATACTGTAGAATTCGATGAGAATTTAATTTCATTATTTTAGTTGGCAGTAAAAATCAGCGCAATTAAATCTCTAACGAATTTTTAACCAAATTATTATTAAAATAAAGAGATTACGATACGACAAAATTAAATGCCAACGGAATCTTATTAGATTAAAAAACAACGAAAGTTTGACCCAACGTAAATATGTGCTAGCTTCTACAGTAAACCTCTAAATATTCAATTAGAAAATGTATTCAAGTAAAAAAATTGTTGCAGGAATATGTGTCGCATATCACATACCAAACCAGCTTCTGGTTCAAATACAGCTAAGGTGTAGTCTAAGTTGAAAAATTCCAGGAATTCTCGGACAAGTCCTGCTACCGCTTGACCTAATTAAGACAGGACAAAAACAAAAACCCCATAGAGTATCACTTCATGTAGCATAAACCCATGCATGTCATTTGAAAAAAAAAAATCAGTTTTTACAAAAGTACTTAAAGAATCAAAGTATAAATTGTAAATTGTGATCTCATTGTCAGCATGCAATTAAAAAGGAATTAAATACATTCATTTTCATTCTCTAATCTTATGGATTTGATTAACACAAAGATAGCTGGCTATGAAAAAGTTGTGTACTAGCTATAATCAAAGGGACAAGCATAAATTAAACAAATTTGACAACTAAAAACTAGAGATTGCAAGAATTTAACCACAAATCAATAAAATTAAATAAAAAGAAGTTTAATCAATGTCTTACCCTCCTTTGTGCTTAAATATTGTTTCAACGAAGGATTGGTATTTCCCTGTAGAGAGAGAGAGAGCAGAAAACAATATAAAATATGCAAACACTCACCCTTAACTTTTTTTTTTTTCACTGTAGCACTCTCAAAGGTTCAAAATGAGCTTTCCTGTATGTATCACAGGCAACTCAAAAGTCATCCATGAAATGTGTTGTCACTTGTACCAAATTAACTTTCTTACTCCAGGACAGTAATAAAATGTCAACGAAACAACTTTAAAAAAAATACTGGTACATCTTCTCAGGGTTGTCTCTAAGACCCGGGAGGCGGGGAATTCCCCCGCCTATAATGCCTTAATTACCCGGCTATTATTGCATTTCAAACACATTGTAGCTATAAGGAAGACCCCCAAACCCCCTGCTACTTTTTCATTTCCTCCTTCTACTTCATTTTTTAGAGACAACCCTGTCTTCTTGTCTGTTAAACGAACACTGTTGGCAAATGGCTCTCTATTTTTTTTTCTTTCATTTGACTTTCAATTTATGCTAACTAGGAAGACGATTAACAAAATAAGATTTATTTTATATTGTAATATCGCATACCTGACTTTGTTCTTGTTCCTCCAGTGCAAGGAATACACTAGCTCGAAGCTGTGCCTATAACATTATGATGAAGAGATATAAAATGTAGTATATATCATAAAAAAAAAAGTTATCTTATATGACTATATGAGCATAATATACATTCATATTTTATTTTTTTAACTTCTAAAGAAATGTTCAAAAGAAAAACTATTACGGTATATATTGGTATAGAAGTCATGATTAAAAACTTCTTAAATACAAATATTAAATATTAGCTTTTAAGATACCTGCTACCAGCTGCAAACCAACTTTTGCAAATCATTAGCAATGAATCTCAATGTGGAATTATTATTTACAAAGCTTTCTGATACTCTTTTATCTGGACCGCAAGATATCTACCGAAACATAAGATTACTTTGATTACATCTTTTGATTCAGACAATAGTACATTTTGTTGTGTGGCGGTCAGGTCGGTTCTAATACCGGCGCCAGATAGCTCAGTTGGTAGAGCACCTGACTAGAGATTCAGGGGGCCCGGGTTCAAAACCCGGTCTGGTCCGTCATTATTTCTCCCATCACGTTACAGTTGTATGCCAATTAGTTTCAACCTTTGAATGACTATATATGTGTAAAGTTTTAGCCTTTTAGGTAATAGCCTGTACTTCACGTGCTTTACAAAAATTATGTGAAGCTATACATTTCTGTTACAGAGTTTTACATTGAACCTATTTAGTTCCTGCTACTGCAATTCTTTGCCCCCCCCCCCCCTTTTATTTAAAAGTACCGTAAATATTGCTCTACATGTAACTTCTTGATTGTACATATTCGCCAAAAGTTCTAAATACTTGGTACCAATTCTTTTTACTTTTATAAAAAAAATGATTTCTTGATTTGACATTTGGTCATGAAAACAAGCATAAACCCTTTCCCCAAATTGTGCCATGTGTGCGATAACCTAAAATCTTGTCTCTGCATGCCTGCATTTAAAATTCACAGGGTCAATAAACGGAAATGCACCAGCGTTGAATATTCAATATCGATCAACATATGCATACGCTTGATTAAAATTGATGCCATATTTACCCTTATTTTACCCAGTACACCATTTGCCTCAAGTGTTTGAGCCACAAGATCTCTCAGTTCAGTATCCTCGTCCGCCGACATGATTGTTTATTATGGTTATGCTTTGTGCGCATGTTTACTATTGAGGTGTGTACTTAAATCGCCCCATTTGTTAACCCATAACACATTTTACTGAAATTTACGGGGTTTATCCCAACTCAATATTGAATGAAATAATATTCGGTCAATATTTTACCACAAACATAAAACATAACAACATTTTAGCCCATGAAAGAATCGAAAGAAAAGTAGATTTTATAAAGAAAAGTGTTTGGTGTTCAAATTCACCGGAAACCTATTTGTTTGTTCGATACTTTTCGGTTATGTACTTTGAATTAATATGAAGAACGCAGGGAACCCGAAAGTTCGCAAAATGAGTTCATGGTTTGTTGCCATAGATTCGTCCAATCAAATGTTGGTTTTCTTTGACTCGGCCAATGAAAAAAATTTCCACGTGACAAAAGCCGGCAAGTTCAAAGATTTATTTTCTTACAAGCTTTCGACGAGAGAAGTTGCAAATTGTATTCGTGCAAAATCTACTGAGTTACTTTTATATATTGTAAGTATTCCTAACCTAACTTGATGATTATATTGATTTGAAAAGATTGTCATATCGTCTTATCTTAGATTTACTGTATAAAAAAAAAGATCAAGATTTTGTCATTTATTTCATCCCCCCCCTTTTTTTTAATTTTAGATATAAATTGATGTTAACGTTTCTAATTAAAAAAAAAGCCTCTTTAATTGAACTAATCAGAGACATAAATAACATTGTTATTTATTTTATGTCTCTGAACTAATTTTTCATTTCGATTTTTTAAATTATGGGTTAAAAAGGTTATTAAATGTATGCATTGTGTTACGTTTTAAAAAAAATAAGTGATAAAGTATCCTACATGTATAAATTTGGATAAATATAAACGATTTATAATTATTGAATATGTAAGCAATTTTCATTACAGATTTTCACGCCTCCGTCCCAGAGATCTTTTTTTTCGAAGTCATCACATTCTGTTACTCTTATACATTCCTGTTTTAAAAATTGAAAATGCCAGCCAACGAAAACAGAATAAAAACCTACAAAAACAAAGGCAGAGATGTTGATGTAAGTATATATCAAACCCAAGAAAGGATCTCCTGATTTTTTATTTTCTTGTCATTATTCTACCATTATCCCCGAGTACCCAAACTCCGTCACCATAAGTAGAAAACATTCCGCGTTTCTCTGCAATTTATTTTTTGCGGTTTTTATCATTTGCAATCACTAAATATAATCTCAAACGTTATAATTTATAAAATTATTTACAAACATATTTTTATTATTATTCAAATAAGCCCTCTGAATACGACGTTTATCACACGTGCTATCATAATTTATGAACCTAACTCCGTCACCCACATACCTGTTAACCTTTCAAAGCTGCTATGTGGGAGAATCTCCGCCTTACCAACTTGGCTAAGGGGGAGATTTTGCGTAAACGACGTTTTTTCACGTGAAATGCAAATATACAAGTGTATATTAAAAATACTGTTAGATACCTTATTTTACCATTGTAATTAATGCATTTGCAATCATTTTAAATTTTATTATTTCTATGACTACCAGTGTGCAATTACAACTTGTGTTGCTGTACAAGTTCAGAAAACTATTATTTTGTTTGCATGGTACAATACAAGAAGTCAATAGTGCCACTTTTCATATTAAGTCTTTCTATTGTTCAGTATTGAACCATCATTGCATGCTGACATCTAGGGTAAACACAGAAAATTTATTTTGCCTATTTTGAATTTGCAGTGAAACCCAGTTAAGAAAATACCAGATGATATTCATTAAAATTATTTTTTGCCTTATATTTTGGATGATTTTTAATTCACAAAACAATTTTAACATGTATTTCTCCAGTATCATTTAAAAATGATCTCTGTTGTAATGTCTATCGCATCCCTGTAATTCATAGTACCAGTACTACATGTATAAACTTTAAAAACTCTTGTGAAATGCTTTTACACTTTTTCCTCGAGCTTCACTCTATTGGTAGCTTGTATAAACACTCCGTGTTCCAAACTCACTTTGATTTTTACCGACCGTGCTGGCCAGACAGAATTAGTCACGACTCACTGCACGTGGCTTGGGTGCTTTACCTGTGCACCTGTTAAGTGACACCACTGGCTGTTATTGTTTTCTTTGGTGTTGCAGAGTAAAATCAAGATGTTTTAAGCTTTCATTTATTTTTTTTATAAGGCCTATGCATAACTAAATACGTAACTGATGTAAGTCAAAACCGGAAGTAATCGTAAAAAGTAAACTGGGCTATAACATGTCATATTATGATCACGGTAGACAGTACTTGGATGGATTTTGATATATTCAAGCTACACAGCAGCTTTTTTAGTTCAAAATCAGAGAAAAACCCACAGTGGATGTTGAAATTTGCATGTAAAGATTCAGAATTTGGGGGGGGGGGGGGGGGTATGGGGAAGACAAATACGATTGCGGGAGAAATTTGTCTCCCGCGCGGGATATAGGTTGGATGCGGGAGATCTTAGATTTTTAGGCCGTTTTGCGGGAGTCTCCCGCGCAATGCGGGAGGGTTAACAGGTATGCACCCACATGATCTACGATACGCCAGGGAATGAAGACACATTAACAATTTAGTTTAAACTCAACTTGTATCTAGGCCAAGTTATTATAAGTAAAATCAGTGTATACAATTTAAATTGTATTTAATTTCATCAAATTGAAATGATCCCCAGAATTAAAAAATGGGTCATTGTAACAACAATCACAATGACCTTTTCAGAATGTATGGAAGCCGTTTGATTTCTGTCCTTCCATTTTTCAAAAATATTATCAATAATGAATATAATGATGATTACATTATTTATTTATTACATTTTTAATAAATGTTGCATATTCTAAATACCGACATACTGTATATCTGTAACCCTGTAAAAGTCAAAAATTACGGCATGAGCGATTTGACTTTATCAAGTGTAGTGCATGAATGCTATTGCGGACTGAAAAAAATGTATTGATAACCTTAATAAAAAATAAATTACATGTGAAATGTTTCATCTTGACCTCTCTTAAAATGACTGAACACAGTAAATAATCAAATAGGCCCGCATGTCAGAAATATTGTTATTTCAGTGCACCCGTGAAAAAGTGTTAGCTGATTTCACGCAATTATTGTTGCATAAAATGAACAAGGTGTAATTTTGTTATGTTTGAACACATTCTTAAATTTAACTGTTGTAAATTGTTGACATTTGATTGAAGTTTTTTGACATTCAAAAAATGACGTCATAACCGCTCTTGATTTTAAACGGCGAGGAGTTTCCCGAAAGTGACGGAGTTGGGGTAGTGACGGAGTTAGGGGGCTATGCGATATACACAATGTAATTATAGATGCTGAATATCTTTCTGTGTATTGTGAATATTAGACTACATGTTAAATATGCCCTGATTACAAAAAATACTGTATTTGAGTTTTGTATTACATCAACTGATTCCTACCCTTTGGAATAATACACAGGAAATGAGGCGGCGAAGAACAGATGTTTCGGTTGAGCTCAGAAAACAGAAGAAAGACGACCAACTTCTGAAAAGAAGAAATGTTGCTATCGAAGAGGATGATGAGCCAACAAGTCCTTTAAAAGACAACTCCAACAAGGTATAATGATCTTGGAGAAAGAAAACCCATCTCATTGTCACATGTACATTTTAACTCAGATACCCAAATTTCTATCATTTAAATATTTTGATAGATTTTAATACTCTTGAGCCATTATTAACATTGAAATTATTTAGTTAGCTTCCGAGATGCAAGACTCTAAATGTAAAATTTCTTAAAATACCGGTATGTAAAATTGTATATTTAGTAGAAATGTATATTAAATAAGTTGAAGCTTTCTCAATCATGTATGTTGGCCAAGAAAATAGTGTAACAGGTCCAAAATGTCAGGTCAAACGCTGCCACATTGATTTAATTTTCATATTAAAAGGGGAGTAACTGAGTTTTCATTTCCAAGTTAAAAGTATTGAAATTCAGTTATTCCTCTTTACAAATCTTGCAATAGAACAAGAATTCCTGCCTGAAGCATTATCTTATGATATATTTTTTTTGCCTTAAAGAAAAGGGGTAAGACATTTGTTTTTTTAACAATTCTTCTATTATGTTTGAAGGGTCCTGGATTGACTCTTGTGGAGATCATCGCCGGCATAAATAGCACGTCACCTCAGACCCAGATGCAATGTACGCAGGCGGCCAGAAAACTTCTCTCCAAGGAACGAAACCCGCCCATTGATGACATCATTCAGGCCGGAGTTATACCTAAAATGGTGGAGTTTCTAGGTCACAACGACAGGTTGTTAATTTTTAGAAGGATGAAAAAATTGTCATCATGCCGTCCATTATCTCAGATTTTTTTGTTTTGTATAAATTTGGTTAAGTTTGAAATTAAAAAAAAAAATGACATAAAAATTCTCCTAGAGAAAAGTAACCAAGTCCTTATCTTAAATATTATTTTTGGAAATTTTTATGCATTGCTCTTGATTGCAGGCCTGAGCTACAGTTTGAGGCTGCCTGGGCCCTGACAAATATCGCCTCGGGAACCAGCAACCAGACCAAGTTTGTGGTGAAGGCTGGGGCCGTCCCAAACTTTGTAAAACTTTTATCCTCACCCCACCACAATGTGTGTGAACAGGCTGTGTGGGCGCTGGGAAATATAGCAGGTAAGGCAAAGAAATTTTAATCTTTCGTTCATCAGACCAGATTTTATAAATTATCAAGAGGCAATCTGGTATTTAATATTTGTACATTGCAATATTTGCAAGGGAAATAACTCTGTTTCCAATTTTATTTGGAATTTGTAGTTTTTGAGTTATTCCCCTTTTTAGTTTGGAAGTAATGGCAGCACTAGCTTAGAATTTTTTACCACACAATAGACTAAGTTATAAGCCATGACTCTGTACTGAATTTTGTTGGCATGCATAGTAGCTCAAGTAAACATGTTCACCGGGTTGTTAACATAGACCTCTCTTTAATTTTGACCATCATGTTTTGTAGGTGACGGTCCTGATCTTCGTGACTTTGTGACAGAAGCAGGAATTGTGGAACCCCTGTTGAGACTGATTGAGACGGACACACCAGTAAGTAAATCAAAAATTGCACATGGCACTGGCTAATTAAATTGCCACTCGACTGATTCTTAAAAGTACTCTAGTTATATAAAGATATGCAGCAATGGTAATGAAATCCAAGAGGCAGAAGTAAATTGCAAACCTGTTGAAAAAAGAAAAATAATTATGACAGGCAGCAGATGATGGAGAGCCAATATAAATATTTCTTACATCTCCAAAAAAAAAAAAAGTAGCTCTTCAGATAAAAAAAATCTGGACCATCCGCACTCATAATCATCTTTTCACTTATGCTAAATTTTATTATGCCAATAGGCTGGTTTTCTAAGAAACATTACATGGACCTTATCCAACCTGTGCAGAAACAAGAACCCTCCTCCCAAGTTTAAGGTGGTGCGACAGTTTCTGCCCACGCTGGCGCGACTGTTACATCACAGTGACAGGGAGGTGTTGACCGACACCTGCTGGGCTCTGTCTTATCTCACAGACGGAACCAACGACAAAATCCAGGAGGTGATAGACAGCAGTGAGTACACTACAAGTCTTATACTCTTTTGATTTTATTTTGGCTTGCATTACCAGTAAGGCTGGTTTAAAGAGACACAGGTTTTCAATGCATTTTCTTGTGAAGAATGTTGAAAATTTTGATTAAAAAATGAGCAATGGATTCTTTTGTTGTTTAAAAATTTACTGGTATCAAACAGTCATTATTTTGAAATTTGAAAATTCTTCTGTCTCTAAGAATAGCTTTGTGGTAACCATTAAAGAAAGAAAATAGCCTTAACTTTCTAATACCTTTCTACCTTATTTTCACTTTCCATACTGATGTTTTAAAAAAGTAACCAAACATATTTATGCTGAAATTTCAAGTAAACCTCTATTTCAGATGTTGTGACCAGACTAGTTGAACTTCTGAACAGCAACGAGGTGTCGGTGATAACCCCCGCCCTGAGAGCGATCGGAAACATCGTTACGGGTGACGACAGCCAGACGCAGTGCATTCTGGACCACGGGGCGCTCTCGGCCTTCCACAACCTCCTGAAACACCATAAGATCAACATCCAAAAGGAGGCCGCCTGGACGATCTCCAACATCACCGCGGGGAACACCCAGCAGATCCAGCAGGTGATCGACCAGCAGCTGTTACCCCCAGTGCTGGACATCCTCACCAAGGTAACGCAACATGTCGCGATAGATGGCTATGTGACGTCGGTTATCTGATGTAAAATTATTGGTTCTCATATGTTTTACATGGCTTCGAGGTTGACAATACCCATTTCTGGTGTGATTTTGTAGGGCATAGGGAAAAAAACTCCCATTTGTGATATAACAAGAAAACTTGTTAAAAAATGTTTATCTGTCTGTCCATCCAAGTTTTTGATGCTACTTACAGTTGATTTAAAGCTTGATGAAGTGTAAACTGCCCAACCCAGTATATTTGAATATAAATTCTATTGTCTGCTCATTTGTATAAAAATTGGTAGACAAATCTTCACACATTAACATGCATTGTATTACAGGGAGATTACAAGAGCCAGAAAGAGGCTGTGTGGGCAGTGACCAACCTGACCTCAGGAGGTACCGTGGAACAGATAGCCTACCTGGTCCAGCTGGGGGCCATCAAGCCCCTGTGTGACCTCCTGACCGTTAAAGAGGCCAAGGTCATATTGGTTATTCTGGATGCTCTCTCCAATGTTCTGATGGTAAGGCTGTAATTGCTTTGATTGAAATGTGCTAAATTAGTTAAAGCAATATGAGCTGCATCTTTTATGTTGAATTCTTTTTTTACTAAAATGTTCTTTTCTACTAAAATGACAAACATATCAAGGTTTTTAAATTTCTGTTAGCCATATTTATGTGGAAAAGGTTGTTAAGAAGCCTTATTTGGAGCAAAATTGAATTATTGTCGTCCTGTACAAAAATTGATTTGCTATATATTCCTTAAAAGAGAAATATTTCCTTTGACAAAAATTAATGCTTTTTTCATACCTTATTTATCATAAAAGTTTAAGTTATATGCAGACTTATCATACTAGCAGGTTTTTGCAGCAAAATAAAATTCTAAAAAATACAGCTCATATTGCTTTAACACATGATTTGAAATTAAAAGAGAGCGTATATGATTGTAAAGAGCAGTGTCTGCAAAACTTTATTGGAAAGGAGTTCCAACCCACACTTTAATTGTAGACTGTACCTTGGTATCTAAACGAAATGCCAAATTACTGTTTTCTGAAAGTAAAATGACCCAAGATAGAAAATATTCCTGCTGATGATTTAAGGTCAGACGACACGTTCCTCGAGAATCTTTTTTGTATCTCCTCGTAATAAAGAGTTCCAATTAAAAATATTAATTTGATAATTATTTTAAAAATGATTAAAATTTGATTGAATGTGGTTATGTGTCTAGATGGCCGAGTGGTTAGAACCATGGCCGCTAACTGCCAGAAGCATATAGATTCTAGAGGTCGTGAGTTCAAAGCCCCGACCCGGCCGAGATAGAGTTCCATTATAGTGAATTTTACTGTGCTGTATATGAATTTATTATTATATCAGCAATTCAAGTGTATTTTCAAGAAGGTTATATAGGAAATTGCATACTCTAGTATTTTGCAGAAATGCCTGGTAAGGTACCCTAATTTTTTGCAAGAAAGCTTGTCAAAGTAGTAGTAAACCATTAACAAATTCCTGGAAAAAGTTATCTAAAATTGAGGAACGTGTCGTCTGACCTTAATGGCTTTTGAACTAGTTATGATGATCTGATTTTCTTTGTATTGAAACTTTTCAAATTGCCAACATCTATGAAATATAAAGGATTTTGACATGATTAATGCAAGTTGTATCATAGCCAAGATTTTGCACAATATGAATTCTATAATTTCATTACAACTCAGCTTTGTCAGGAAAAAAACCATTTAAATTTCTTTTTTGTTTGTATATTTGTAGGCGGCGGAGAAGTTAAACCAGCAGGACGTTGTGTGTGTGATGATCGAGGAGTCTGGGGGACTTGATAAAATCGAGAACCTCCAAAACCACGAAAACGAACATGTTTACAAGGCAGCCCTGGAAATCATCGAAAAGTGGTTCTCTGGAGAGGTGAGAGACCTAAAAATTAATCTGATTTTTAGCCGGGCTCTGCTGAAAGCAGAGTCCTGGCTGTAGGCAGGCAAATCGCCAGTTACTATAGATAGCACAACTTCAAAAGTAAACAAAAAACCAAACAGCGCCAAAGTAAAAGCTTCCGCAATACCAAATAGTTACACAAAGAACCACGTTTTGTCAAAAGTGTTGGCATTTTGTTTTTTTTTTAATTTCGAGAGAATTGTCTATCTTTTTTAGTTTTCTTATTAATAACATAGTTTAAAAACAAGACTATATATTTGGACACATACAATGCGCATGAATTTTCATGAATTACTTTGCTAAGCATTGAAGAAATGGGGATTGAATATATAACGCTTGTAGCAAAATTCAAGGCAGCAACTGTTGATTTTTTTTCGACTAGACAGACATATGTTTGTTTATAGCCCCTTACAAAATTTGGTCGCTCTCTGACGCTTTGCCGACATTAAAAGCATGATAGAGAGTTTTTGAGTCTTTAATACACAATATGCATAAAGACATACCAAAAAGGGCCCTGCTTTCAGTACTTTAGTACTTTGATTTTTATTTGGGGTGACCCATTTCTTGGGAGTAATCAGGTTAATGATAATATTTATGCCCCCCTTCTTCAAAGGGAGGGCATATTGCTTTGCTGCTGTCTGTCTGTCTCACTCTGTTGATCGGTTCACCAACAGTTTCTGTTTCTGTTCATTTTCTTTGCAGAGGTTGCACATACTGAAATGAAATATAAGTTACACTTTTATCATAAGAATATGTAGGTCAAGTTCATTTTTAGGCACAATCAAGCAATTATTGACAGAGTTGTGCCCCTTGAACTTAGAAAAATTCCAATTAATTAAAGTAACCGTTCATTTTAATCGCAGAGGTCTCTAAGGGAGGGGGGCATAAGTGTTTCACAAACTTCTCTTGTTTAATAGTAATAAAATCAATCTAATTAAAATCCCCTACAAAATCTAAAAAAAAAATTGTTCAATATACATATACTTGAAAGTTCTGGTGACCCTGTTTGGGATATTGTTGGGTCTTGCATTTGCTTATCAAAGAAGAGCAGTTTTACATGTCTAACTTTAAATGCATGAATTTTTTTGGCAATGATAATTTATCTTCTTTTTTTCTACTGTATACAAGGTTATTTCTCCCCCATGTAATTTTCATCCTTCTACACTTGCATTTCGTCCCGTCTTGAATTCGCCAAACACAGTTGTGTTTAAAGAGATAAACTTGAAGACATTAAAATTCCCTCAGTTTTAACTTTGCCCGCTAAAAAAGAGGGCAAAAGGGGCGAAAATAAAACGGGGGTGAATATTTTCATGTATACAATATTAAAATTGAAAAAAAAAAGGGGGGGGGGTAAAAATGATGTTTATTGTCGATTGCAAATTCTGTGACATTGAAAATTAAGATATTTGTTTTCCTTTGTCAGGAGGAGGACTCAAGTTTAGCTCCCACCACAACAGAAGGCGGTGCCTACCAGTTCAACGCCGCCGCCACCATTCCACAGCAAGGATTCTCCTTCTGATCTCCACATGTGATCTTTTATTGTGATACTCAAATCCAGACTCAGAGACTCGGATTTAAAAAAAACAAAAAACCCTTGATTGTTATTAATCACGGAAATAGTTTATTAAGATTTGATGAGATGGAGTAATTTAATTTAGTGCTGCTCAGAGAATGGATCTCGGATTTTGGTGCAATCTCTTCCCTCCTTTATATATTGATATACATGAATTATGTGTTTTCTGTGAAATTGGAAATCATGAATGACTATTGGAAGTGTTAGTTTTTGCATGTTACTTGAAGATTGCCAATATATTTATATGGTAAGAATGCATATTTAAAATTAATGTACATGAAAATGTATACATGTTTATTTTTGCTCATTTTAGGTTAGATTAAAAACACAAATGTTAACACATTTGAATAAGAGGTCACAATGCAGTATTGCAAGATTCTGTTATCTTTGCCACTCTATGAGCAATATGTTTGGTTTTAGATTCATGTTCATATGAAAAATAACTTTTGTATCACCCTGTATAACTTTCCCTTTTTCTCTGTACTTTCTTTTTCCTCTATCTTTCTATTGCTTACACATTTTTGGTTTATGAATGCATATAATAGAATTGTTTCAAATTGTACTGATTTTAAGAAAAATCATTAAAAATGAAAGTGGACATTGTCAAGTAAATTTTCCCTGTTTTATTATTAAATTTACAATGGTTCTTTTTAGAAGCCTGGAATTTTACGAGTGTTTATTTAGAACTTAAACATACGGATCAAAACCGATGTGCATTACGAAATGAGTTGTCTCAAATAATAGAATACCCGTGATAACTGTGAATCTACAACGCAAAAATTGCGACTTTATGACTCATTAAAATTCTATTTTAGAAAAACTAAAACGGAATTTTTTTCTAAATGGCTAGATTTCTACGCAGTCTTGAAAACGCAAAATTTTATCCGGTGCAAAGACTTCACATTTTTGTTACAATTATTGTGCACAATATATGATTGTTTTAGACGAGATGCTTCAAATGGGTCAACAAAAATGCAATATCAATTTAAATTACGCTTTACAATGGTATTTAATATATTGCGTAAATATAGATCTGTATAAAAGGGAAATCCACTTCTGTAACAATTTAGCAAATCCTGGACCATATCTATTTATATTATACATGATTATGAATATAAACAAACTTTGAAGTGAAAGCGATTATACCACGGATTGTTTCATGATGTTGTTTGACTGCGTGCAGAAAACAATTCTGCTTTAATGCAAAGGCTTAAACGCGTAAATTTTGCCGCGCCTTGAAAATTTAAAAGTCCCGCATACAAAACGAATTTCACGCAACTGTATGTATAAGTATATATAGCTTCTTTTTGTGTTATTAAATTGACAAGTTTCCTCATTGGAGTAAAACAATTCCCCCCTCATCTTCTGCGGCTACTAAAGAGACGCTGCACGGATAGCACGCTCTGGTGAGAATTGACAAACATATATAGTGACATGATTAAAATGACAATTTTTAGATACAAGGAAATTCCCTTACATTAAAATTCCACATCTATTTATAAAATTGATCTCGATCTGGGTATGTATAAATAGGTTTTGAAAAACAATTATGCAAGTACTTTGTAGTTGATAGCATAAGAATACAGACAACAAAATACCGATGGAAGTCGCATTTCATATTTGCATTGTTTTCCTTGTCATATTTGGAGGCAATACGGGTTTGTCTAATATTTTTTCTTTTGAAATATTATTTGCCCAATTCGATAAAAAAATATTTGAAACTTTATTTTAAAAAAAAAGGTCTTAGTTTTAGCAATTTAATGATTTTCCAATTCTTTGTAAAACAGTCAGATTGAAGTTTTTAACAGCACGAGGCCATAAAATAAAAACGTCTTTTCATTGTTTTTTTAAAAAAAATTTTTTTTATCATTAATCAAATTACTGAAAAATCTTTCTTTTTTAAAAATACTGATTCAAATCAACCCATTACCGAAATACAATTCGATCAATGCTTACATTTAATATGTCAAAAGTTATATCAATTCATTTTAATTTTGATTCAAGTTCTGCTCGATTTAAAGTCCAGGTATTTAAAATATATAAACCAACGTTTGAACTCGACAGTTTTAAATAAATAGATATGCCAAAGCTCCAAGATCTTTTGACCTCTCGAAAACTGACATTCAAGTTTACCAATGTCCTTTACTAATGCGTTGTGAATTTTTGATTATTTAAAATTTTCAAATGATCGTGGTCATTTTAATTTCTCGGGGGTTGTTTTATGGGTTTTCCCCAAGTCAAATCACATACTTGAAACGAATAGTTTTATTTCTCCTTTCAAAGTAAATGCTGACCGATGCCTCACATCTTCTGGAATATATTACAATGGTGATACAAAGATTTGTTGCAATGGAACCTTGTATGATCGGAATAAGGACAGTAAAGAAGAAGTTGGGTGTTGCGGAGGTAAGAGAGAGAGAGAGAGAGAGAGAGAGAGAGAGAGAGAGAGAGAGGTATTTAATATACCTGAATATAATAATCGTTATCTAAATTCTAATCACACGATATATAATTTTGCAAAATATTTTGTAGATGTTATATACAACGTCTTAGATAAGATCTGTTGCGGGCCTAATTCTTTACGTGAGAGACATGTTCAAAGTGGGGAAGACCAAAAAAAAGAACAAATATGTTGTGGGACAAACATTTTTCAAGTGGCCTTTGGTAAGTTTATCAAAAGAGAGAGAGAGAGAGAGAGAGAGAGAGAGAGAGAGCAATATTATGTGTCTTTATTTTTACAATGCATTTTATTTGGAATTTCCGATCTCAAAAATAACGTTCTATAAATCGGCATTTATGGAATCAAAATACAATATGCATGAAAGTTTTTTTCAGGTTGTTAAGGTTACCGTTAACATACTTTAAACGCAGATCCTTTTAGAAAGGATCAAAAGCTAAATTTATTTGAAACACAAAAGAGAGTTCTCTTTTTGTCCCAACGAATGCGATGAGTTTCTTTTTTTCTTTCTTTTTTGTTGTTGTTTAAACGTGTAAGAGTATGTACTTGTTTTGAAAGATATAAACAAATATAACGCAAACTAAAGATAAATCAAAATTATTGCAACATTTAAAAAAAATGTCTGTTCCCCTTCGATAGTCCTTACTCCGGTATTTTTTTTTTATCAGAGCGTATTTCCTGTTTATCATACTTTCATTAAATAACTCCAGCCATTGCCCTTCCTTCACAAACAACAATTTGTTTATGTGTTTAATTTTTTTTTTTTGATTTTCAAAACAAGTATCACATACACTATGTGATATATCTTTTTTAGAAACATTTACTCCCTTTCCGCAATTATGATTTTTATCTCTTAAAAAAATAATGCGCAATTAACGGAAGAGCCATTTGAACATCCGAGTTATGCTAACAATTATAGTGCACAACGCTATAAATTCTACGTACAAAATTTTATTTTTATTCTGTTATTCGATGAATGAAACCTTTGGTAAAATAATGAATTAATAAACTGTTGAAAATAAATTTACTTCAATGAAATGTTTATATCAGAGTAAGTATAAAACCAGGCCGTGATCCGGTTTGAAGTTGCAAGGAGAGTCAGTCATGTTCTTCGAGAAATACAGAAAGAAGATTGTATTCATACGCACCAGATTTGGTGATTGTAAATATATTTGAATATAAAATATTTATTCAATATATGCGTCACTACCACATTACAGTCTAACCTTGAAAAACAAATTATGTTTAGGCATGTCATGCTGTGGGAACAACTACACAAAGAGTGATGGTTGCTGCAACCAAACAACACCATTCAATAGGACCCATTCACGATGCGTTAGGGACAAGGTTGTTCCGTTAGGACACGACTACTGTAATGGAACTCTGTTTAACAGACAGAAACAAAGATGCTGTGAAGACTCCACTCTGTGGAATATTTCATCGTACAACCGAGGCTTTCGATGCTGTGGATCGGAAGTGTATGATAAAAGGACTAAACAGTGCTGTAGAGGATCTGGTGAAAGAAGAATTCAGCCCCAGAATGGTCAATGCTGTGGAACAGGCAAGACATTTCTAACAGCTTATTATTTAAATATGAAATGTAATCAATTTATAACATGAATATACATGTATATGGATAATCTTAATGATAAATAGAATAATGTTCATAAAGTTCCAAAACTAAAGCTGGTTTGGTTACATATAGGATTGTACGATCCCTCACAAGAACTATGCTGCAAGAATCAAGTGTTCCCCTCTTTTAGACGGCGTCAGTGTTGTGGTAAAGGTACATATGATCCAGCCCAACAAGAATGCTGTGGTGGGAGGGCAATGACAAAGGGACTGCAAATCTGTTGTAAAGGTATGCACAAGGCTCACCTAACCCATTTTCTCGTAATGTTGAATAAAAGTAAAATTTAACTTTTATAAATTCTGTGGTGTTTTCTTGAAATCTGAATTCTGTTTTACATTAATTTTTAATGTTTCATTGCAGGTACCATATACACTATCGACTATAAGTTACATTTACGTTGTTGTGGTAACAATGTGTACTATTCCACAACGCACCTCTGTTGCAAAAATGGCATCAAGATAGAAAAAACTTCCCCTAATCACACCAATTGTTGCAAAAGAAATGCTACCTTTTATTCTTGTGAGAAGCAGGAATGGGAAAAGGCCGATTCTGTTTGCGGGCAGGTAAGCTTCGACAAACAATCCGACCTCTGCTGCAACAATGAAATTCATAGAGGAGCAATCAAGACAGGAAAACGATGCTGTAATCCAGGGACGCTTGCCTACGATCCTAGAAACCAGACATGCTGTTATGGTGAAGTAACGAGAAAAACAGAAAGGTATGAATTAGTATGTACTGGTATCTCTGGTTCTTCAAAAAACATAACTACCGAAGATTTGCTTTTAGATGATATCGGTCTATATCTTGTTGTCTGAATCTGTTTATCCTGTATTTTAAAGAGCATTAAACCGAATGGGTTGTACAAATACTTGTGTTAAAACATTAAAAGAAATTAAAGAATCAACAGATCCCATTTCTATTTCTTGCTTATTTAAAGAATTCTTTTGATCATATGTTTTATTCTTTTAAATTAGTTGTTTTCATTATACAATACAATTGATGGTCAACTTATTATTGTGATGATTGAGTTTAAAACGATGATTATATTTGGTTATATGTTGAGTATTATGTTCTTTCATATACACTGATATTTCAATGTATACCATAACATTCTCTTCATCTTATAGTTGCAGCAGTCCAACGTCCCTTCCAGCACCTATAAGAATGGATAGACAGACCTCTGGTATATGTTCGTTATGTTCACAGTCAGCGCCACAGAGAAAAAGATTCATAAACAACACAGCTGACGTGTGTAGAACAAATGGTAAAATATAAATTATCAGTCGTTATTTCTTCTTTTTTTCCCTTAATTTTTTACAGGTTAAGCCAATTTACAAACGTACATTTATTAACAAGTTGTTTAACTATTATAGCTAAATCCGATAAAAATAAAAGAACTTAATATTTTCACTGTCGGTTATTACTGGTATAACGCTTAAAAATGTGATATAATATTATACGTTTATCGTACGCTTATGTTGTATCCTATATTATGAGATTATAATTTTTTTTTTAATTTAATGCTTTTAGGTTATAGATTAAAAATTGAAAACCTGACAAAAGTATCCAACTTAAGTTCGCAACTTCAAATATCATTGTTGGATGTAACAGTGAAAGCAAACATCTATAACTCCACCTATAGACCAAATAAAACAGAACAACACACTTTGCTGATACCCAGTAACTGTACTAATATGGACAAATTCCGAAAAAAAACATTCTTGCTCTTAACAGATATCGTTTTCCATTCTTCACAAAACATTGTTCATCTTGGAGACAGTGACCTTATTTTTCCAGCAGGAAGAAAGACAGAGCAAATAGTAAAAAGGCGATTCAAAAGCTGTAGTAGTTACATTGTTCGAAACATCCATAAGATTCTAAGTGGACAGTTATGAGTACGATGTACAGTTAGCACAAAGCAATGACCCCCGTCATGCTAACATCCGATATTTTTACAAGTTGTACGAACTTGTTTATCAGTCCGTAGACAAAAAATAACATTCAGTTTTAAAGCACAGGACGAAAACACCTTAGGTTTGATTAAATGCAAGAAAAAGCAAAGTAAAAATTAAAATTATACTTTCGAAAATAAAACCATTTATCCGTGAATGTATTGAACCAAAACTTAGACATTTGATTCACAGGTAGATTGGATCTGCAATGGAAAATAAACATTTGACAGACTGTTCCTGTTCAAAGATATCATGGTATGATATAATGAGTCCCCAGAGTTCATTTCATCAAAATGGCCATGCTAATAACTGTTTGCCTGATATCGTGTGATACACTGTTTATACTTACACAAATTTTAACCGTGTGTTGCCTCTTATAAACCATAGATAATATATTCATAAAATGAGGGGCGTTAAAGATTCAGCACTTTGGACGCAAGACCAGACGAAGGAGTGTCGCTGAAACACGAATCAAATCAAATCGTGTGATTTAACGCTTATAGTATTGTTTTCTTTTCCTGATTGTTTGGAGTGCTTAACAACAGTTTCAGTGTCCACTGCATTCCAAATCATTTCCCAAACTGTGTTGTTGAAACACGAAGTCATATGGTTTGGTGTATTAGGAATTGATTTAAATATATATGATCAGGGTTTTGAATGATAATTAACTGCATGCAGGTAATGAATATGTACTTATATGTATTATATTGTAAGAATGCTTTGTGAGCTTAATTTAATTGCAAAGAACAGTTTGGCGAGAGGAAGGAGTGAATTGAGAAATAGAATTGTCTTGTAGAGGTTTTTTTTTTGTAAACTGGATATAGAGAACCCAGTGATCTTTTTCTAGTGAAATGACAATGAAAAAGCCATTTGTTGCATTATTAATGTATTTTTAAAATCATGTTCACAATTGTTTGTTATGCCTTATCGTGTTCTTTTTTTTTTTTTTTTTAAATGGCAAGTGTTTTTATAAGAATGACTCATATTTATATTCAAACCTATTAGAAAGACTTATAAATGATTTATATTTGCTTGAGTATAATCAAAGGAAATATGAAACATTTTGTAACGTAATTTTGTCGATATAAACAACAAATTTAATTTTAACTTCACATGTGTTGTTTTCCTTCGTCATATAGTTTATCAGTACTGTTACTACAGAGATGACAGTAAATAGAAATATCTATTGAGACTTTACCGGGGTGTGCATGTTCTAGAAGCTCTGGGGAAAATATAGACTGAAAAGAGAATCACATATTGTGTTCTTATGCAAAAATGGCAATAGTATGTATGCAATAGCCAATTGTTACATTGTTTATGTATTCATTTCATGTTCATTTAATATCTTTTATTTCTCATATTGTGCTCTTATGCATGACAAGAGTATTTGGAAGAGTGTATGTTTGTACTGTTGAATTCTTTAATATGCCGTCTTATATAATAACATACATGTATATAAAAATATGTATGAATGTGTTGATTGAGTTTTATTTAAGGAACTATAAAATAACCCCATTTTGTAACATACTGTCTTTCGAAATAAACAACAAAGTTAACTTTAATTCGTATGTGTTGGTCTCTTCTTTCATTCTTTTCTTAGTAGTTTATACACGTACTGTTAGTACAGAGATTACAATTAATAGAAGTTTCTAATATAAGACTTCCTCTTGAGGGAATTGATGGACTGATACGGGTGTATGCATGTTCTAGTAGCTGTAGGAAGAAACATGTACTGGAATAAAAATCTTATTTAAGACGGATTTTAATAAGAAAATTGCACTTAACTAAGAATTTCGTCGTTCTCATTCTATTATTTAGCAAAATTAAAAAAAACACAATCAATATACTACTAGCTTTCCTCTAGAGAGAACTAAAACCAGCTCCTTTATTTTATATGAGTTGTAACTAATTGCAGACCTGAGCTACAGTTTGAAGCTGCATGAGCCCTGACAAATATAACCTCGGGAACCAGCAACCAGATCAAGTTTGTGGTGAAGGCTGGGTCGTCCCAAACTTCGTGAAACTCTTGTCCTCCTTCCAGCACAATGTGTGGAAACATGCCCCGTGAGGGCGCTTGGGAATTTCATGGACAAAAGTACATTCGCTCTTATTAATTGATTGAAAACCAGAAATTGTTCATTCTTAAGCTGAAGTCAAAGTTCATGGTCAAGGACTATAGGCATATGGGTGTGTGTGTGTGTGTGTGTGTGGGCGGGGGGGGGGGGGGGTATGGAAGTGCTATAGTTTTGTATGATACTGAAAGCTTGCTGCATCATCATGTATGCACTTTAAAAAATATCTTGTTTAATATTAACAGATCTTGTTATTAACATTATACATGTCCTCTATTTACACTAAGATCCACTGAAGTTTGCTTTAACATATCACGTTAAAAGTGTCAATGGACCGGTCTAATCCCCCCTTCCGAAAAAATAAATCAACTCTCTCTCTCTCTCTCTCTCTCTCTCTCTCTCTCTCATGATTATTTTTTTAAAAATGCTGACAGAAATTTATCAGCAATTTACATGAACTTCATAAAGACTATTTAATGCTATGTATCATTACACTGGACAAAACAATCAAAATATAGGTAATCATTTCATCATTTCGATCGGTGTGTAGATAATTGCACGTGCTGATCATGTTGTATTATTATGCTCTTTAGCTCAGACAGGTTACATGGCACAGAACATTTCAGATTTCACGCACTCCTCCACTTTTTTTTTTTTTTTTTTGTAAAAAATACAGAACACGGTAATTGGTTTAAAAACATGTAATAAAATAAGCAGTTTATTAGTATACAAGTATTTTGTGTCGATGTTGAGTCAAAATTATTCACGTTTGTAATAATATTGCCCTCTATGAAATGCAAAGAAAAAAAGCACCGTCTAAAACATGAATGCTAAAAATCCGAATTTATTAAAAGCTATTTATTTACTTTAGCGAGCGTACAGGGGATGTCAGGGGCATACACAGGGAAATACAGTGGCTTACAGGGGATGACAAGGGCGATCAGGGGTTGACAGGGGCTTACAGTGGCACACAGGGAATGTATAGGAGATGACAGTGAAAACACAGGGGTAAACAGGAGATTTTCATACGGACAGGGTTTCATTAAAGGTGCGGCGCAATTCTACTTTCAATTCAAATAGTTGTCAAGTGATTAAACAAATAGCCCTAATTTAAATCAATAGACATTTTATCGCAGATAAAGCAGTTTTAATCATTTACCAAGAAAATGCAGTACATTTCAGGTTTTGACAATCTGTTATTAAACATTCAGAGAAAATAAAATGAAATGTGAGAGATGACGTTTAAGCTCCTAAAGTCTTGAGTACAAAGTATGAAGTGAATATCATATGTAGACGTTTGTTTATAATTAGCATTACTGACGTAAAAACATGACTTCCTTGTTGACATGTTGTAATAATAGAACAAACATCGAGTGTCCTCTTGAGATCAAGACCAGGTGATGTGGAGAAGGGGTGAACTACATGTGAACGAGAGATGGCAACATGAAGGAGTAAAGCGGTTTCCCCCAATTTTCCGCCTACAGCACTGTTTGAACGGAAAGTACCTGTAATGAAATATAGACAGAGATACCTGTCGCAATACCTAGGTACTGCTTTTATAATATTGTCTTAATAATTTCTGATTTTTCATAAATTCAGGAAAACTGTATCGAAAATTGAAAATATAGAACTGTGTGTATAAAGACAGTTGATATTCTAATGACTGCCAGCAAAAGAGAATGAAAATACAAAACAAAAACAGAGCAAACACGGATCTCTTAAAGTAAGAGATAGTGTCGGGTGTCATGGAAGAGTAAGCATCCTCTGATCGGTCACATCCGGCGTTTGCTCTTTGTTGTAATAAAAAAAACGAAAAAATCCGTAGACAATTAGATGATTAATTATAGTCTAACCATAAGTATGAAAAAGTCAGTAAGCATGCGACCAAGTGCAGATTGTACTTTCTGACAACGTCGTTGTATTTACGAAAAGAAGACTTCAATGAAGACTGTTGTTAGTCCTGTTTTATCAACTTGTTTATCCGTAGCTTGCCTCGCCTTAGAAACTGTTCGTTGGAACAAAATGCCCTCGCGTGTCGAATTAACGAGAGACAAAAACACCATATGCAAGTGCTGAATGTATATTGCTACATACGTAAGTTGACTACAGAAAAATTAAATTCAACACGTTTATCATAAAGTTTTGTTGTTAGGTGACTATCAATGTCCATTTTCATTTAAATAACCAGACATGAAACAGATGACATAGACTCTTTAGTATCTTTTATTTCACTGGGACATATCGAGTCGACGTAAGTATGGAAGTATCAATTGTTAATTGTACAAGTTTTTGAATAAATTCACGCAATTTAAAATCGCTATTCTTCCCATGTTTAAAAAGAAAAAAAAAATGCACTACATGATGATTCACTGACAGCAAAATCAAAAAGACCTACGTGTTTCCACTATGCCACGCAAAAGTCCTTATCTTTAAATGCGTTGTTACTGATTGAAGACCTCAGCTGTAGGACTGCATATGCATGGGCCTTGACAAACCAGCAACCAGACCAAGTTTGTGATAAAGGCTGGGGACTTTCCAAACTTCATAAATCTCGTATCCTCGCCCCGCACCTTGTATGTTAAGAAACTGTGTGGGCGCTGAAAAATTTCTGAGATAAAACTTCATTATGTCAAAACAATTGAAAACCAAAAATTTTCATTGTAAAGCTAAAATGAAAGTTGAACAACAAGAACAGTGTGATAATCAAAGACTAAGTGTGTGTTGGGGAGGGGGGGGGGGAGGGGGTGTTGTTATTTTCGAAAACATCAAAAGTTAAGACGATCCATGTAGATGTTTGATTCGTTTTGCAATGCTCATGCGTTTGCTTAAAAAAATATTTTATCTTATATTATGTCGATCTATTATTATTGATAATATTTTGAAATAAAATGAACCTAAACAGATATTTGTTTTGTTTAAGATTGGGAACGAGAGTTCTGATTTTTAGAAATAATTGTAAAAAGCCATGCTGTTTAATTTCAGTATGCTTTCTGTCATTTTTCTTTATCTTTTGATCTCTTGGGTACATTATTTTTTCCTCCTGTTTATGCACATTATGAAGTTGTTTGTAATGATTTCAAGAAAAACCATCGATTATTACTAATGATATCTATATTTAGCATGGCTAAGTTTTTAAAATAAACTTGGAAATTGAATGTCTTTAATTAGAAATATTCAACTGTGTGATGTTCTCGGGTCAAACAAAGTATGCTACATGTCCATTATTCATCATGAAACAATTCTATTGAAACTCGGCTTGACTAGCCTTTATCCATCTGTTCTATAAATAATAAAGGGAAACTGATTTGAATGATAAAGCATACGTAAACAAACAGTTCTGAAGACCAATGCTTAGTTTACCCCCCCCCCCCCCCTTTCCCCCTTACCTCTGTGTCTTACTTGTAACTTGATTTAAGGCATTCAAGTTTTTGTTTATCATTTGAATAGCTTATTTTAAATTCATTTAGATAAATTTTGTTTAATTATTGAAACGTTAAGAATAGTATTTGAAATGTCTAATCCACGGTCCGGCGTCATAACAGTTCTCTTCCAAATGGATACATATTGACCTCAGTTTATCACGCTGATTATATAGGCCCTTTAAACATCTCAGTTTTTAGTCAGATAAATGGAAAATACATTATCAGCTGTAATCGTCACCACACCCCTTTAACACCTGTAGTTAGTGATCGGGGAGGAACGATTACTTTTATTTATTCATAGGAACATTTACATAAATAGAACAGGAAATGTTCTTGTTAAATAATAGAAAATACTACTAACATCTTAAAAATACTTGATGACTTCATATATAGCATTAAATGTTTAGTAGCTTTAATTCAATTGATAAACAACGGAAGTCATGTTATTTTCATTTAAATATTTCAATACTTTTCATTCTAATGCAATAAGATTGGTATGCGTATAGTTATTGTATTGAAAACTTAAAATACTTAAACATTATGTGAAGCGAAAAAATAGTCAAAATTAATAAAAAAAAAAAATCTTTTTTACTTTGCTCAATGGATATTAATGTCATTAAGAGTTTTTATTTGTCCACGTGTATCTACAGATATAGATTTAGTCGAAAATGAATAATAAAATATGACTTTCAATGAAGGAATTGTGACTTGAAAGGCATTTAGAGAAACAATGGACGGATTTAAGGATAGTTAGTAGTCTACGTTATAAGGAACATGCGTCACTTTTTATTTATAATTACCACGAAAACAATAAAATAAAGTCATATCGAACATTATTATTATTATTATTATTATTTTTACATTTTACTGCATACATAGGTACTTTACATGTAAAAGCAAGACATGGATATTATACGTCGTTTATGTATTTTTAATTTAAAAAAAACCAATTCCAAAAGTAAATCCTCTCAAATGTTAGATGGACACGTATCCCCCACGAATACTACAATCCCCAAACTGAAGTTTGCAGCAAAAGAACCTTAGATGATCGTAATCAGATGGATCGGCATTAAAAAGTAACCTTGTTGTTGCTGATTATAGAGAAAAATCAGACATACAGAGGAAGATAAAGTTATATACAGATTAGATGAAAAGAAAAACATGAGAATAGTTCGATCGTTAGTTATATGTTGTTAATCTTTGCAGATGATAAAGAATGAATTGTAAGAAATAACATCATACAATTTAATTCTAGAAAAAGTCTGCGCCGGGCCCATTCTTAACAAAATTAGGAGATATATATATATCTAAACCAAACAAATATTTTCCCCTATATTCAACGCCCTATGATTAAAAAATGAGGTCATTAATATTCTAAGTAGTTCTAAGGTTACAACTGGCCCACAATAATAAAAATATCTCAGTTTAATCTATTTATTTGATGCCTTTGACCCAGTATTGTATATAATTAAAACGCAAATACTGTATAAGCTTAGAGTTAGAAACCCATTTATTAGAAATACTTATATAGTAAAGAGTTTATATTTTGCTACACTAGATGCGATTTTATTGTGAAAAGTTGATTGTTTATGAAAACTTTAGCTTTCTTTTGTAAGACATTCCAATAGATCACGCAAATCAAAAATTAATCATCTTGTCGTAAAATTCCCTAGCACAGAAAGTTTCTAGATGTCTTTGCTGCATGGATAATCCTTACCCGGGATTTTTGTTTACCAAACGTGTATCCTGTTTACCAAAAAAAAATGTTTTCAAATTATTTCATCGTGCAGGATTTTGGCACATTTCTTAACGCATTCTGATGTTATTATACCAAAAAAAGCCAAAACAAAAACCAAAAAACACCCCCTCCCCCCAAACCCCCCCCCCACCACAAAACCAAAAAAAAAAAACCAAAAACAAGAGCCATAAAATAAACCCAACTTATACGATGTTTAGCATGTTGTTTTGTATTTGAGAGAAATTAAAGGTATTATAATTCAACACGTTTAAGGAGCAAAACTATTCATCCTAACAACCTATAGCTAGAAATACTTAGATAATGATATCTCGCCTCAAGTGAATAAATTAACATGTATAAGTTTATTTTTTATGATTTTCTTGGGATGGGAAAAAATAATGTCGTCTCAATTTTTTTTTAAAACTTTACTTCCGTGAAATGTGGAGGCACGCCGATGATCAACAACCCTCCACTACCCTCTCCCTCCTAAATCAAAAATTTATTAACTTGATTTAACTGTACTGTTGATTTACTTATTCTAAATAATACAAATGTATGTTATATGAAATATCATCAAGTCTACTTCATTGAATATCTTCATAGAATGAATTGATTGGTGCATGTTCCTGGCTTTAAATACATTGTAATTTTCATGCTATTTTCCCCAAAGCTGACGCAGATTAAAAGAATCGAAGCATAATTAAGAGACTAATGTATATTTTTCAATGAAACGTTACATATCATTACAAAGTGATGTAGATTTATATAATACCATTGAGTAATGTTTTTTTAAAGAGAAAAATCCTCAATGTTGGAAAAACAGTCTCCTTAAAACTAAAATAATTTGATATAAACTTTTATAGGTCGATGGTGACCGTCATGCTCTACTAAAGTCTTTTTACAGTGAAAATGACAACCCGTCATTTAAATATAGTTGTCTACATTCCTGCCTATATTTCGGATGTCTCTATGTGTTTGTATCTCTTTCGCATTTAGGGAATGTTCACGCGGTTTTGTATCACTTACTTTCCTAAACTCTTAAGAATATTGACTTTTCATGTCTGAAAAAGATGGCGTGTTACGCTGCACTGTTAAGGCTTACTATGAAAATATCAGCGGATTTAAACGTTCATAGAACGATGCATCTATTAATACAAAATATTTATGTAACGTTATTTTATCATGATGTAAGTGTAATATAAAATGAAACGGTATAGTAAATGCTTCTTCGTATGAAACTAAGTATGGTCCCCTGAATTGATAGTCATGTGACATGTGTTGATAATTCTCCCGAATGGAGGTCATAAACAAATTTCAATATTACAAGGGCATACCCTTATTTTAATTAAAAATTTAAATCATAATTAAATACTACTTTTTTGGTAGATTCTTAAAAGTGCTGAATAAATATCAAAGAAATGAGCTCCGGTTGTAATTTATATGACCTTTGCTTTATATTTTACGTATTTATTAATTCATTCTATAGATTTCATCGAAGTGGCAGCACGTTTTGATAAACTAAACATTCCCTTAATTTATATCCAAAAGATCGCAATGATCTGTTTAACGTCTGCCCTTGTAAAAAGCGGATTTAGATAGGCTCCCCAGTGTCAAACACCTAGAACTTGTACATTGAACACTCTAGAAAAGAAATAATACACGCTCTAAAAAATATTCAAATGCTGAATCAAAACAAGCATAATAGATAGGTTTTAATGGTATAATAATTGTTTTAAGATTATGCTCTGTTAGTTTATAAAATGCATTTTTCCATGTTAAAAAAATTGATAGATCCGCCTCTCTACACAAAATATGCGTCAAAATTTACAGTATGACGTCACATCGACAAGTGCACCGCGATTGGATATATGCCAAAAACAGTTCTGTATGAAAAAAATATCAGACAGTTTCGATGTCCGTTAGGAGTCATATTTTTTCGTATAGAAGTGTTATATATGACATACATCGTAGTTAAAACACTGTCATTGAATTTCATTGTAAAGTTGAGACTTGAGACTGTTGGATTTTGAAGGATATCAATATTGTAACTTCTGATAACGGTGTGATATTAATGTTCCTTTTAGTAAGAAAACACGTAGTGAATTATGATATTCAACAATTCAAAGTATATCGTTTACAACAGAATAAGCGATCAAATGAAGAAACATTTTTTTCGTAGTTTAATAATGAATGCATATTTGTCTATATTGATATCCATTTAACATAAGCTTATACTATAAATATATAACTACCATTAAATGGTAAACAATAGAACATGCTCTATGTATAAAGGTTCATGTGTATTGAATATGGTCCATAGGCGCTCCCCAGCTAATGTTGTAAATATATATTGTTCGTCATTTACAAAATTAGCTGGAGAGCGCCTGTAATATGGTCCTATTATTAAAAAAAATCTATTTATATTAGAAGAAAAACCCTGCGATATATAGCATGCCAGAAAATTGAAAATGGCCTTGCAGTTACAGCAGAGACGTGAATAAACAGATTATAATGACGTATATATTAGTACACGCTTAAATACGGGCACCTCTTGAAAAAAATGGCGATTTTAGTTTATTCTTTTCATATCTATATAAATAATATACCTCAGGCAGACACATGCGATTACTTACCACAAAATAATTAATTGTTCGATTTCTTGCACAGATTTGATAATAATTAACTTGTTTATTTGCTACACGATTATCATGGATGAATAATTTTTATCCAGACTTTAAAATGGAAATCCCCGGCCTTCCCTTGTCACAAGAATTCCTTATTGCTTAAAATTTACATGCACGCGTGTATCGTGAGTCGAAACATAATATTTCGTATATATGAGTTTACAGGCACGTAGCATCGTTTTTGAAAGTGGGGGGGCCAGACCCATCCAAAAAATCTTGACAAGCAAAAAAAAAAAAAGGGAAATTAAAAGTTTCCAAAATCTTCAAAATCCTAATCCGTGGGGGGGGGGGGGGGGGGGACTCAACTATGCTTCCAAAAAAATTTTTCCCTTCCCAAAAATTTTTCTCCTCCAAATCATGAAATTCCTAATCCGGGGGGGGGGGGGGGGGGGGGGGGGGGCGGTAACTCCAATTTGACTACTCATTTCCTTATTTTCATATCAATTTTTTACTACCTTCCAAAAAAGTGGGGGGGCCAACTCCATTATAATTCATTTCTTTATATGTAAATTTTAAAAAATTTGTTGCTGCAAGAAAAAGTGGGGGGGGGGGGGGGGGCAGGCCCCCCCTGGCCCCCCCTGATGCTACGTGCCTGTAAACATTTGTTTATCTGCGTCGTTTCTATGGATTCAAGACCGGAAAATACCACTTGTATGGCAAGAAAACCCCGTTTCTATTTTTAGAGTTTAACGTTTTTAAAAACAGCAGACATTATTATGTTTTTTCATTCAAATTAATTAACGAGATTGAGATGGACGTAGTTAACCAAATATGTATTTGGTTTGTTGTTTGTTTACTTCGATGCAATACTTCAGGTATGTGTTATGTCAACATTTCAATACAATACTGAAATTAATTTTCACGTGCACGAAAAAGAAATTATACAGATTAAAGAAACTTCGAACCTTTTTAATTTTTGAAATATATACTGATGAGACCGCTTTGCAATTCGTTAGGCGTATAAATTGCCCAACAATTGTTTTATCAAATAATACAATTTAGCATTAAATTCACAAATCATATGTACATGTGTTATTCTTTTTTACAGTAAATGCGGAAAGTTGTCTTACGTTTTCCAGAGGTGTTCCACACCTTGAATCTTACAATCGTGAGACCAAAGTTTGCTGCAACAACACCTTGTTTGATCGTATCAACGACAGCGACGAGGAACTAGACTGTTGTGGAGGTTAGAGAGAGAGAGAGAGAGAGAGAGAGAGAGAGAGAGAGAGAGAGAGAGAGAGAGAGAGAGAGAGAGAGGCATTTAAATATACCTTAGAAGTTAATCGACATTGGAAATCTAGGTACACAATGTATTTTTGCAACATATTTTGTAGGTGTAATATACAGAACTTTGGATAAGATTTGTTGCCAGTCGAATTCTTTACATGAAAGATATGTTCAAAGCGGAAAAAACCAAGGAAAAGAACAAATATGTTGTGGGACGAACATTTTTCAGGTGGATCAAAATGTTGGTAAGTTTGTGTTTGCTATCAATTATTATCTAAGAGAGAGAGCGAGAGAGAGAGAGAGAGAGAGAGAGAGAGAGAGAGAGAGAGAGAGAGAGAGAAAGAGAGAGAGAAAGAGGGAGAGAGATATAAAGAGAAAGAGATAAAGGGAGAGAGAGAGAGGTAAGGAAGGAGAGAGAGAGAGTTTGAGAGAGAAAGAGAGAGAGAGAGATGGAAAGTGTGTGTGTGTTTGTCTGTGTTTGTGTGTGTGTGTGGGGAGTGTTATGTGTCTTTATTTTGATAGTGCATTTTTGTTTGGAAATGTCGACCTCAAAAAGTAAAATGTACATGTAAAGTAAGTTGTTTAAGTAGTTAAGGTAACTTTGGTGATCTACATAAGTCAGAGATTTTTTGCAGTTTATACAATTAAGTCCAAACGCGTTTAAATGTATTGTATATTTCTAATTAATTTATTTACTGCCCGCTCCGGTCAGTAAACGGCCCTATTCAAATATGTTACAAACCTGTTTAGTATGTAAACAAGAAATCGACGCGAAAGCGATGTCGATATTCTAGTAACAGGCTAACGCATTCGTAGACAATAGAAAGAAAAACAGACCCTATTGTCTTGAGTCGAGGGTAATACTGGCGTTATGTTTTATTTATTTTCTGATCTGGTATAAATAAAAATGGTGGTCTTTAGATAATAGTTAATAGTCTTTCGAAGCTAAGGTCTTGAAGGAATATATTTTTTTCAACGTCAAAAAAGTATTTCAACATTTAATTTTGTAAACAATCTTGCAGTCATTCCTCTCCTCCACGCTGTCCTTCTCGATTACATTTCATTACATTCATGCGGAAGTTTGCACTTACGTGAATCGCGTTTATAAATATGCATAAGAACATTCTAATTTCTTCATATATATATATATATATATATATATATATATATATATATATATATATATATATATATATATATATATATATATATATATATTCGCATTGGTCACAGTGTTTTCTTTTATGTGGACAAAGATTTGGTCGGGTTTCTTACATATCAGAAACAGCGTTAAAAACGGCATATATGCCTTTAAATACATTGTTTTAGTAAGACTTTTTTAAAAAGATATAAACATTATCACGCAAAGTAGAGATAAATAAGAACCGTCCCACAATCTCTGCCCCGTCGATAGTCCTTACTCGAGTCATTTATTTTCTTTTTATCAGAGCGTATTTCCTGTTTATCATTCTAGAGGGACGTGGACACGATTTCAGCAAAAAATTTAGATTTTGAATTTTCAATGTCAAGAATAGTCAAAATGGATGTTTATAAAGCTTTGTTAACATTTGATAGTCAAATATCGAGTTACAAGCGAGTAACAAAGGTTAGAGTTCTTTGTTTTGTAAATAAAACTCGAGACCTGATATTGTTAACTTATATGTTGTATCGGTAGAAGTGTCAATCTAATGTTGTATTTTGTTGTTGATGAAAGTATTTGTAAATGCAATGAATCAGCTCATCTTGTTTGCCACAATATATTTTGTCAACGAAATGGTATTTCTATAGTTTACAAAGTTACTTGTAGTAATCAAATATAAGACTTTGTTTACATATAACAACGCCTTTTTTGCTCCCTATCTCGCCTGAAACTTAATTTCTTACCTTCAACTTTTGGTGAATCATTCAAAATACACAAATAAACCATTTTATTTACAAAATTAAAAATATTTTTTAAATCTGAAATCGTGTATAGTTCCCTTTAATTTTGTAGAGCAAATTAAAATATTTTTGGACAGTGATATCATATATTAGTATATGAAATCAGCTCCTTTTATCACAAGCAATTGTGTTTGTTTTCTTCCTTTAAATTTTATAATAACTATCCCACTACATCAATGGCGTATATTATAAGGAAAAACAGAATAGAATAATAATAAAACTTCTTTTTTTTCTTGCCATGCTTTCTGGGTTCAAATACTAGTAAGGTCCATTGCCGGATACGAGTAAATGCTTACTGCAAGTGTAAGCATTTTTTTAAAAATTTGAATGAACTCAATCGGCCATTGCAATTAACCTTGGTTAGTCGTTTAAGGTCTCATCCATATTTACAGGACAACCCTCCACACACACCCGGTTGATAGTTCCACTTATGCAGCCCCTTCAAATGATGGAAGCCCAGATAACTTTTTAATTCGACTGAAAAGTAAAATATCTATTTATCTATGCATCAATTCCACATAGCAGTCTTACCTTGAAAAAATTACTCTTTAGGCATGTCATGCTGTGGGAACAGCTACACAAAGAATGATGGTTGCTGCAACCAAACAACACCATTCAATAGGACCCATTCACGTTGCGTTAGGGACAAGGTTGTTCCATTAGGACATGACTACTGTAATGGAACTCTGTTTAACAGACAGACACAAAAATGTTGTGAAGACTCATCTCTGTGGACTATTTCATCGTACGACGGGTACTTCCATTGCTGTGGATCGGAAGTGTATGATAAAAGGACTAAACAGTGCTGTAGGGGATCTGGTGAAAAGAAAATTCAGCCCAAAAATGGTCAATGTTGTGGAACAGGCAAGTACAACATATTTACAGTTCGATCTTAAAATTGTTATCATTTTACAAAATGAATAGCTGGATAATTTTAATGATATTAAGTATGATTTTACATAAATTTCCAAAGCTAAAGTTTGTTTAATTACAAATAGGATTGTACGATTCCTCAAAAGAACTGTGCTGTAAGACACAAGTGTTCCCCTCCGATGGCCGACTTCATTGCTGTGGTAAAGGTACATACGACCCGTCTCACCAAGAGTGTTGTCATGGTACCAATTTCTCCACAGCAATGCAACAGGGGCAGCAAATCTGTTGTGATGGTATATATTATTTTTAAACTAGGAGCTCAGTTTCTTGTAATGTTCAATGGAAGTAGCAATTTTCAATAGAAGTCAAATTAGTTTAAACAAAAAGGGCAAAATCATAAACAAATTCTTCGAATCAATTTTATTTTGTCAAAAATTCATGTTGTGTTTTATTTTTAAAAAAATGCACATTCTGTCTACATAATTGTTTCATTTTAGGTACTGTATACACTACAAATTATAATTCAAAATTACATTGTTGTGGAAACAATGTGTACTATTCAACGACGCACCTTTGCTGCGAAAATAGATCCACGATTGAAAAGACTTTACCCGATCACACTAGTTGTTGCAAAAAAAATGCGACATCCTTTTATTCTTGTAAGAATCAGGAAAAGAAAAAATCCGATTTTTGTGGGAGGCAAAGCTACGACAAGAAATCAGACCTCTGCTGCAACAATGAAATTCATACAGGGGCACATAAAATGGGAAAACGATGCTGTAATCCAGGGACGCTTGCCTACGATCCTAGAAACCAGATTTGTTGTCATGGTGAAGTAAAAAGAATAGCAGAAAGGTAGACATTTTACACCTTTTTTTATTAATTGCCCATTGTAACGTCACTATTCCTATCTAGAAATTTAACCGCTTTAGTTTTGCCTGAAAATGTTATTGGACTAAGGAATACCTATATAATGAAAGATCTTTTTCAGAAACAAGTATTTGAATTAACTTTAATCTTATAAGTACGTCACTTCTGCTTGGTACAACAGGTCAAAGTGTCAGAGTAAGGTACAGGACTGCGTTTTACAAAGACTCAAGACCAAATTTATGAATGCTAATAAATCATCAACTAACCATTGTTTGATTCTAATGGCTCTAACGTACAACTGTAAAAATCAGAACAGTTGTAAAAAAGTGTTTTATGTTCACTGAAGACCATTCAATGAGAATGAAAATATTAACGACTTTGTCCAGGTTCTTTTGCCAAACGCAGCAAGTCATAGTTACTTTTTGAAAAGGATTTTTAAAAGTACATATTATGATCAAATATTGTAAGTTTTAACTTAGAAACGTTGTTAAATACTTGAAATCATGTTTTTTTTTCTGCATTGTTTTCTCAATGTGTTTCATAATGTCATAATCAAATATGATCTATATGTCCAGTTGAATCCATTGTTTCCACGTACAAAAGATAAACACTAAATTCTTCTTATAGTTGCAACAGTCCATCGCCCTCTGGTTTATGTTCGATATGGTCACAGCCCAAGACACAGAGAATAGGGTTCATAAACAGCACAGCCGACGTGTGTAGAAAAAATGGTAAAATATTGCTGATCAATCGTTATTTTCCATTTACAAAGTCATACAGATTAAGCCAATTTACAAACAATTTTTTGTTTGTCTATTGGCGACATCCTACAAAAATATAACAAAATTTAGCCTTTTCACAGTCAGTTACGTATTACTTGTATTACGTTTTTAACTTGAAAAAATTAGTTTATACTAGGCTTATATTTTATCATATATTATCAGGTAAATATTATCTATTTTGACTCATTCATTTTCAGGTTACATATTAAAAATCGTAAACCCGATAAAAGTGTACAACTTAAGTCCGCAAATTCATATTTCATATTTGGATGTAACAGTGAAAGCAAACATCTATAACTCCACTAATGTTCCAAGTAAAACAGAACAACACATTTTGCTGATACCCAGTAACTGTACTAATATGGACAAATTAAAAAAGAAGTCATTCTTGCTCTTAACGGATATCGTTTTCCATTCTTCACAAAATATTGTTTATCTTGGAGATAGCGACCTCATTTTCCCACCAAGAAGAAAGATAGTGCAAATAGTAAAAAGACGAATCAAAAGCTGTAGTAGTTACATTGTTCGAAACATTCATAAGATTTTACGTGGATGATTATGATTACGATGTACAGTTTGCACAAACAATGAGCCCATCGCGCCAACATCGATATCCGTACCAAAGAAAGGTATTTTTAAAACAAACTGTATGAACTTGTATGTTAACTGCTGTAAAGTAAAGAAACTGGAGTTTTTAAGTACTGGCCGAAATACAAGAAAAAGCAGAGTAATATTTCAAGAGAAATACTGACTACGATAAAACCATTCTGTTTATCCGTGAATGTTTTCAACCAAATTGAGACAGTTGAATCCCGGGAAGACTGGATCTGCAATGAAATATAAACGTGTGCCAGACAGATCAAACACGTAATGATAAGATAATGAGTCCCAAAAATTCATTTGATCAAAGTATTCTTGCTACGTGTTCATTGCTTAATAAGACATTCATAAATTGAGCTTTATTTAATTGCAAAGAATAACATGGCAAAAGGTAAAGAGTGAATTAAAAAAAATTACCTTGAAGATGTGTTGTTGTAAATTGCAAGTGGAGAAGCAAGTGATCATTATCTAGCACACAGACACTGCACAGCCATTTGTTAGTTTGTTAATTTAATTTTATATCATGTTCTGAATAATCAATTATCTGTTATGTCTCATATATATTGTGTTCTTAGGCAATATACGGTAATAGTATTTGAAAGAGCGTATATGTGCATTCTTTCTTGATTGCATGAAAATGTCTCAAAATGTGTTCACATATATAACAAAATATTGTATGAATGTGTTGATTGAGTTTTATTTAAGGCTATACAATACCCCCATTTTGTAACGTAATGTCGTCCGAAATAAACAACAAAGTTAACTTTAACTTCATATGTGTTATTGTCCTTCGTCGTATAGTTAAAATGTACTGTTAGTACCTAAATTACAATAAATAAAAGTTTCTAATATAAGACTTCCTTTTGAGTGAAGTGATGGACCGAAATGGGGGCATGCATGTTCTAGAAGCTGTAGGAAGAAAGATATATTTAAAAGAAAATCTCAAAATTTAAGACGGATTTTCATGAGAAAGTTGTACCTTAACTTAGAATTTCGTCATTATTTATCCTATGGAATATTTAGCGCAGTTTTAAAATATGAATATAGATTCCTCTAGAAAGAACAGAAACCAAGCCCTTTTCTTTATACGCGTTGTTACTGATTGGAGACCTGAGCTACCGTGTAAGACTGCATGTGCCCTGACAAATATCGCCCCAGAAACCAGCAACCAGACCAAGTTTGTGATGAAGGCTTGGGACGTCCATTACTTTATAAAACTCGTATCTACATCCAACACCTTGTATGTTAGGAGACTGTCTGGACGCTGAAAAATTTCATAAATTAAACTTCATTGAACCAAAATAATCGAAAACCAGAAATTGTTCATTTTAAAGCTAAAATGAAAGTTGAACCACAAGAGCATTGTGTGACGATCAAAGACTAAGTGTGTGTGTGTGTGTGTGTGTGTGTGTGTTTGTAAACACCTTCAACCCACTACAGTACCTTGTTTACACATCAACCAACTCAATTCATTTCGGAAACTCACTACACAAATCACTGTAGTGAGTTGCAATTCTTTTGGAATAGCTATATTTTGCCTTATTATACCCCAAAAAATCAAAATTACGCTTGGTGTCTTTTGACGGTATACACACGTTTTTTCACACTCCAATTCCATGGTCATTTTTATTCGTTACACACTTTGCCATGTTGACAGAATCTGCGCATGCGCAATCGATGTAAAAATGGCGTCTATGAAGTGATGCAGATAACAAATTCACTCTGGATTATTTCTGTAATACATTCGCAACATCAAGGTAAGCTTTAGTTGCAACTCAATCAATTTATTCTGATGGAATAGAAATATTAAATGACATTAAACGTGAACACGTGCTTTTCAGTTATAGTCCATGATTATAATTCCGATAGTGAATCCTAAATAAACACATCTTTCATTAAATTTCATGACTTAAACAATGTAAAACTTTTCGTTACAATTAAACCTAATTTAGTTTTAAACTTGTTAACGTACAGAAAACAATCTTGAATTAAATTCTTTTAATAATAGGAACCAGTTTGTTTTTTTTCGTATGGTGTAGTGACTTGTTGTGAGTGTAAACAAAGTGTCATTTTTGTAACTTTAAATAATATCATGTTTTATAAATATTTGAAAGGTATGGTATCTAATAAAAGTTAACTTTATTCTTTATAATTTTTTAATCATTAATTTAAAACAAAAACAAACATAAGATTATCCAGGAAGTTTGTATAGCACGATGTAGTGATTTGATGGGTGTGTAAACAATGTAAACACATGATATTTTGTTAAAGTCAATGTTATTCAGAATGTATATTCTAATCAAACACATCTTTCATCATTTTTAATGACTTAAACAGGGTTAAATATTTCACTATACTTAAGCTTAATTAAGTTTTTAACTGAATGACGTACATAAAAAAGCAGCCATTCAATTTTAAAGATGACGTGTTTGTTTTGTTTTTGTTTTTCGTATGGTGTTGTAACTTATTGTGAGTGCTTACAGAATGTCATTTTTTAAAATTTAAATACTTATTTGAAATTGTTAAATATCTAAAGGAAATCGTATCTGATATGAGTTAATTTTATTCTTTATAATTGTTTAGTCATTATTTTAAAACTAAAACATTCAGGTACATGTAATGATTTGATGTGTTTGTAAACAACGTGGCGTGACTTTTTGGATGTAACTATTTTTCATATCTGCATTGCAAAAACTAATAATATCTTAGCACTTTTTATCGGTATGATCAAACAATACGAGCTTATTTTTATCATTTTGATTATTTTAAAATCCATTGATTTCAATTTTAAAATGTGCCGTTTTTAGTAATAAAAGTTACACAATCATTAAATTTACTGATTTTATTTCAGAGTATTTTAGACCAGTTATGGGCGACTTTAATTTGATTTTATGATTTATTTCTCTGTATTTCTCGGAAACAATCAATAATTTTATGTTGTTTTCGGGATTTTGTTTTAAGTAAAGAAAAAGAAGGTTTATTACTCCTAAAATATACATTCATTCTGGATTTATTTTTAACATTTTTAAAAAGTTAAAATTCAGTTTATTTTACACCATTAATCCAATGATGCACATTTGCAATGCCCCTGTCATATTTCAGTTAAATCGATAGCTAAGTTTGAAATGAAAAAAAAACAGTTCTTGATTAAAAGGACTTAATGTTTCCTACTCCAGAAGAGACGAAATAGTTTGTTGAAGAGGAGGAACGTGAAGACGAAAATGAAATTTAATTAATGAAAAGGAGAAACATGGTATTGTTTCTTTACCCATGAATCTAATTTAAGTTCTCAGCTTATCAAGGAACCTATAAGATAAGGAGTAAACATTATACAAGTTGAGGAGGTATGTTTTAGATATTGAACAATAGAAATGTATTAAATGGAGTACGCATTAAATATTAGGTATACCGTAATTTCCTTATTTTACACTTAATTCCGCTGTTTTGTATCAAATCGCGAGAATAAGATATCGCGATCAAAATTTTGTTGTTATTATTTCCTCTAGTTCAAAACGTCTGAAAAATGATAGCAAGATTTTAAAATCCACGAGGAATGCTTCTCGCGATTTTACGCCGAAGTTAATTCCTCGCGTTTAAATTTGGAATATACAGTACACAGTGCTGCATTTCATGAGCTATGTGAGGATGAGCAATTCTGTAACTCATCGCAAAATTTTAGAATGTTTAAAATACTTCTCACCTGCAGTAATAACTGACCTTGTATTGTAGAATGCAAAGCATCAACAGAACATGGAATATTAAATGAAATAATTTATCATCTAAATATTATTACATGTATTTATGAATTGTAGATAAATAGATACATATTTCTTTTTTTTTTTTGACAACTTCTTGATATCAAACATTTTTCAATTAGCACTATTTTATAATGTAGTTCTGAACTCTGACTATGTACGAGGGTTCGATTCCCTCCCTAGGCATAACTAAAGCTGGTGCAAAGTGGGCAGAAAGCCTAGTGGCCCCGCATAGTCAGAACCGCACAACTCTGTGTACAGGCACACATTTTATAGGGGGAAGAATTTAGCCGTGCTTACATAACACTATACACAAATATAAATAAAATATGTACACCATTGCCAGTTGAAACGATCGAGGTCAAGCTTGAGATACATTACGTTTATATCAGCTACATGTAATATTTAACATATAACACAAACAGACACAAGAAAATACATTTTCACCATAAAGTGGCCTCCGGATATAACGAGCTCGGATATTACGAGGTACCGCTTACAACGAGATGATTTTTTGGTCCCAAATTATTTCTTAATTATTTCCTTTTAAAAAATTCCGGATACAACGAGATCGTTTATAACGAGACTCCGTGTATTACGAGGTAGAAATTTGTGCCCGTTAGTGCCCGCTATCGGATATAACGGGGTACTCGCTGCGCGCTTGATTGCACACGCTAGTCACAGGTAACTAACGGTATGGCCATGTATGGCCATCCAATTTCCCGCGGCGTGTAACTGCGTTTCCACAGAGTTCTACTTAGCGATAGACTGCGCTCTCGCTGAGTATCCGCCGAGCGCTCATGACATGCTAAAAAAATTTACCTCGCATCCACAGCGTGCTTTACTTATTGGTAGGTGAATCAGTAGTGTACAATTGTGTGGGAAACAACTTTACATCTAGTAAATATATGATAAAAACATTGTTTTTGTTTTAATGACATAAGGTACCTTGTAATTGAAACGTAACTAATTTTTAAATACTTTGTGAAAGACAAAAACTTAGTTAAAGAATCGTTATTAGTTGTTATAAACCATAGAAACAAGTGAAAACACCAGAACAAAATGGCACGAAATCCATCCACGCGCTTTAATATGCCCTGTAATATTTGCAAATGCTACATTTTACTTAGTAATCCACATCAAGTTTGAGAATACTATACATGTACTGTTGTTTCATCAATATTCGTTGAATAATCCAATTTTCGTGGATTTTGTTGTTAAGTTGATCCACAAAATAAAATTTTCATTGAAGTGCAAATCTATAAACATTTTGTAATGATGGGGTCATTAGCCACGAATTTACGTATCCTTGAGATTTTGATTTACACTTTCTCCACGAAAATTGATACCCACGAATATAAATGAAACCACAGTATCGCTTAGTATTGTACAACAGCAATTGTTCTTTCTGTGGCCAGACTGACATTGCACTAGAAACGCCGTGGAAGCGCGGTATAATTTAAAAGCATTGAATGCTTATTTCTGGATGTCGTCGGTACCTAACACACAAAGCGTTGCAGACAAATTGAATACGGCGCGTTAGCGTGATATGATAATAGATTTTGTCTGCATCGCTTGGTGTGTTATTTAGCATTCAATGCTTATATTTATATTTTCATACTGATGTCTATTTGTATAAAATATTGTGTATCGTCGCTATAAAGCCATTATATGCGCTCGTACTCAGAAATATGAAACATACATGAAACAGCCATATTAACATGCTATTTAGATCGCCTCCGCCAGAAACTTTGTCAAAAATTTTTTTTCGAGGAAATGATATGATTTAACGAATATTTTCAATTAGTACATATCAAACTGGTTATGTAAGTTTAAACGTTTCAATTAATCTTACATTAAAGAAACATACTCAAAACGCGTGATGACGTTTATATTTGTGCTCTTGGTGCATGAATTAGCTAAGTGTATTCACAGGAAATTGAACGTCGAACATGACGGGAAATACACACTGAATGTAAATATACGCTAATATTTACAATTTCCAGTGTATTGCCTGTGATAACACTACGTATCGATTTTGTACAATATAACCCATCACTTCAAATGACGCCAAATTGAGGCGCCAGCGGGGTTTGCTAATTTATATTTAAATATTTAATCGTACGATGGCTTAAAATAATGTAAATATAAGTAATAAGGAATCATTGTTTTAATATTATGAGGTGATTATTTTAGTTGGGGCGTGATCAAATCTATCTTAAAGCCCTTCAGGCTTTATTGGATTTGTTCACGCCCCGACCGAAATTATCACCTCATAATACTCAAAGAATGATTCCTTATTCCTTAATTGAACGCAGAAGAAATTAAACGTCAAGAGAGCGCAAGACTCCGAGAGGTCTCTGTGCACGCACTATCGACCAATTACTGCGTCTATATTCGATTAGGTGCGTTCCTTTAGCGCGCCAACGGAGCTCTCATGACGCTCTTGGATACCTTACGGCGCTGTCACGGCGACCTCACTCCGTTACTACTGCGTGTTTATCAGAACGCAGAGCCACGGCGCGTTCCTTGTGCGTGTTCAAAGTGCGCGCCGTCGCATGGCGTTCTACAATTTTTTTGGCGATCTCATCGTGAAAAAAGAAGATGACGTTGCGTTGTTACGGCAATGTAGGAGACTATTCTGCAAGTACCTTGGCGTTTTACATTATTTAAGGACGCAGCGGGATCGCCTTGCGGATGCAGCCCCGGTATGAGAGGGTTTTACTTCTTCAAAACGCATTCACACAAGTTTCTGCTAAAATATTTTGTCTGTTATGATGAGGACCAGAATCAAATGAAGGTCACCATGACAAAAGAATGAATTATGTCAACATTTTATGTTAACACACAGCCAACTTGCAACACTATTTTAACGCACTTGCAACTAACTACATCTGTGTTAAACAAAATCTTTCAGTTCCTTTAATTGCAAAATGGATTCAAACCAGTATCTATTGGGATATTTCTTAACGTAGCTGTTTGTTATGAGAATCAGAATACAATGAAGGTCAGCATGACAAATTAAATGAAATTGGTCGGCATTTTATACACATGTACATGAACACACACCGGCAACTTACTACACACTTTTACACATTCAACTCACTACACATTTAAATTAAACATTCCCAACAGTATCATGAAATCGCAAGGTGGATTCAAATTAGTGTCTTTTGAGCTTATTTCTTAAAGTGTTTCTACAGAGAATCGGAAAAAATTGTCACAAGTTGAAAAAAATAAATATATTCTGTTTTTACTTCTATTCGTATACACACCAGCAACTTACGTCACCATTTAACACACAAGCAACTGAATACATCAAACTTTTATTTCGCAACAAGAATTAAACCCAGTACTTATACGGGATCAATAGGGTCTAAAAATGGCCACGGCCATTGAGCCCTCTTAACACACGTGCAACTAACTACATTTATGTTAAAATGTTCTTGCAGTTCCCTTCACTCGCACAACACATTCAAACCAGTGTCATTTTAGTTATTTTTTTCCTAAATGTAATTGTCTGTTGTCACCATGACATACATGTATTGAATTAATGATGTCCTCATTTTTTTCCCAACAACTTACAATGCATATGAACACAAATACAACAGTCCTTTATCAAACCAAATATCGTTACATTGTCCTTACTCCTCATCAAGGTTCTAATCAGTGTATTCAAAAATTCTGCATGATTTTGTATGATGATCAGAACGGACATCATGGCGACATATTAAATTGTAATATTAAGCATGTAATTTTTTAGTAGACTGGTCTGCATCCTAAATACTTACATGTACGGATACATTGGACAGCTCCTACTTTCGAGTATATTACATACCATGTGATCCTTGTAGTTACTAGTGTTTTATATATATATATATATATATATATATATATATATATATATATATATATATATATATATATATATATATATATATATATATATGGCGCTTCAATTTGGCGTCAATTGAAATCGATATAAAGGAGAAAATCAAAGATTTATCAATTCAATCTGACACTTTTTACCCAAAGAAATTAACATATCTTACGGAGATTTAAAATTGGCAATGTTTACATTTTTTTCTCCATTCGGAAGTATTCAAGACACCATGCACAATTTTTGAGCGTTATAATCCGGGTACTTTTCATGTCTTCTGCAGTGCAAAATCTCCTTACTCTTACTATTTTTGGTTGTGTATCGCAACCTGAAGCGGTAGATGGGGCGTTTCAAAACATTATCTGGACTTTTTTTTCATTCTAGTGGATAGACTAAGTATGCGCACCAAGGTATTTATGTTTATCATAAAGCAAAAATGTAAAACGAATGTATCGACTTAACAATATACCCTTCTAGGAGGAAAGGTAAATCGTTATTCAGACACATATATATCAACTTTTTTTGCAGTGTTAGCGGGTTATGTAATTTTTTTCTGCAATGATCGCCACCTTCATAATTTGCATAAACCATCAAAGAAAGCATTATATTATTTATCATTACATCTTTCTTTTAACATATTAATGAATTTATCGTAAAACGTAAGAAAAATTTACAAAATCATTGTTAATGTACATCAGTACTTTAGATAAAAGAAAGAGCCAAATCGACCTCTATAGGAATTTGAGTCTGACATTATCTTAAAATTTTAAACGTATTGTTATTCAAATGATATGAATGAATAATTGAAACTTTTTTTTACAGGAATTTAATTCATAGTGCATTTAATTTTGCTGAGTACTTATCAAGGTAAGACAAAAATGAGCATTAAATAATAATAAAGGGCGATATATTAAATTTCTATGAGATATCTAGGCCCAGCAAAGCCTATAAAATTGCACATTAAATAATATTACTGTAAAGATAATTAAGATCAGTGATACAAGTACAGACTCATTTGTGTTGAGTGTGTACTGTAGTATGTATAGACGTACGTATAATTTCTCAATCCTTCTCTTTCTTTCTCTTACCAATTTATAGAGTGTATCGATATTGCCCTTTCCGATATATTTCATTTTATCAAATAAAATATACAACATGACTACCGAAGGCTTCCTTGCTTCTTTTTTCAGGTAAAATCTAATTTATGGTTTTTTCTCTTTAATTTTAAGGTTAATTTAATAGCATTTTCATTTCTTTATTTTGAATGTATAACAGTTCTTTTGATGTCTTAAATGTATGACTATTTCCCTTAAACTAAAGAAACCTTTTCATCCCTCATTAATATTCGACGATGTCCATCTCAAAGATGTAGAATCGCATAAACACCTCGGAGTAACTACAAGTAGCAATCTATCGTGGAACTTGCATATCAATGAAATTCTATCTAAAGCATACGCGAAATTGGGCCTAATGCGTAAGGTAAAATATATACTAGATAGAAATAGTCTTCAAAAATTGTACTTCTCCTTTATTAGACCAGTCCTGGAATATGCCGATATTATTTGGGATAATATACCAGAATATCTTAGTTTAAAAATCGAGAAAATTCAGCTTGAAGCGGCACGAATTGTGACAGGGGGTAATAGACTAGCCTCCAAAACTCTCCTATACAAAGAAACAGGCTGGGTTCCTTTATCTAAGCGTCGGGAAGACCATCGGCTTATTCTTTTGTTTAAAATGTTTCACGGCAAAGTTCCCAATTATCTATTAAACCTTTTACAGACTCAGCTACTCTCCAATGAATCACATAATACACGAAGCACTAACTCAATACGAGAAATCTACGCAAGAACTAAGCTATATTACGACTCTTTTCTTCCCAACACCATACGACTTTGGAACACAATACCAAGCAATGTACAGAACAATCCTTCCATACTAAGCTTCAAAAAATATCTAAACAAAAACAAGATAACTGTTCCCGAATACTATCATATAGGGTCTCGCATAGGTCAAATACTCCACTCTCAACTACGTTTAGAATGTAGTACTTTAAATCTTTATATGTTCAACAGAAACCTTTGTCCATCCCCTTTTTGTTCGTGTGGGTCAGTAGAAAACACTGATCATTACCTCTTGCATTGTCCAAAATATGCTACAATACGAAATATAACAATAAACACACTTGCAAATTCTACAGACCCTAACTTACTACTCTACGGATCTAATTATCTAAGTATTGTAGAAAATGAACAAATTTTTCACACCGTACAAAGATTTATACTTGAGAGTAAAAGATTTAGCAATCATAATATCACGTAGAATGTTGTACAGTAATAATACTGTCCTTTCCGATATATTTTATTTTATCAAATAAAACATACAACATGACTACTTTTTATTTTTTGTGTAGAATTTCATTAGAGACATTATTTAGCCATTTAGTGTGTTTGATATGTAGTGTAGAATATTTTTTATTGATCTCATATTTTACTCAGGTTTACCATTATCAGCAATGCACATTTTAATTTTGATTTTTTTTCTCTATTATATAAAATACATACAAGACTTTAATGTCGGCATATCTAACAAATATTGTTACAGAGTTTTTGAACTAAGTCAGATGGTTCAAAGTAAATAGCTTATTTTTGTCAAATTACTTATCTAAACATTATCTGTAAAACATGCGGAGTAACAATGTCACAAAAATGTATAATTATGTAATTGATTAATCCGAAGACCTAAGAAATTTACATATGGGTGCTTCAATGTTTGTAATTGTTATTACGGTGTCTTTTTATCTTTTTACCTGGTGTCAAAAACAAGATGCGCTCAGGTGTCAACAGATTTTTCTTTGTCAAGGGATTATCTACGTTAACTCAATTATTTCTTTATGGCCAGTGTCCGTCGATAAGGTCACGTGGGTTAATTTTTTAATTACCAAAATTGTTCCGAACAAAGAATCTAATTTTTGATTGGTCGAAATAGATCAGGGAAGCCCAGGTCTCCGATTGAGATAGCGTGCCCTACCTCGGGCATTCTAATCGGAGACCTGCATCAATAAAGTTGTTCAGTTAATTAATCAAGGCTTCCCTGTATCTGATTTCAGGTAAATTATGGTTTACGTTCATTTTTGTTAAATTCATTCATGCAAAGTTCAAATATTTTTCATTTTCTTTATTTTAATGAAATATAAAGTATTTCTTATTATTTTTAATGTTTAAATGCACTTTTAAGAAATTTGAGCTTTCATCAGAGTTAAAGTTTTTATTTGACTTTGTTTATTTTCATTAAGCCAGTTTTGATATTTTTCTACTTTTAAATGTTAAGTTAGTTGAAAAAGGTTTTTGGCTTGATTATTCATTTTGTTGATTAGTTAAATTTATTTTTAACAAGTTTCATAACTGACACCAGGCGCGTTTTTATATTCTCTTTATAAAACCGGAAATGGTTATTCCGTTTTGGTTTTTCATATTACTATTTCTTTAAACACTGCCGCGTGAAACGTCTACATCGTAAGTTTTATTTGTTATACTTATTTGATTTTTATCTCAAGGAAGAAACGGGTAAAATTATACATGCTTTTATCAATGGTTTATCGTTGTAAAGTTTTATTTATCAAATCACTTGTTTACCTTATTTACTTCTATACGTTCGAATTTCCTCAGCATTTGTTTACTTTAACAACTATTTAGAAATGTGTAATTGTTTAGATTTTTTATACAGAGTGAGTATTTTTATATTGTTTGATCACTCTGATAGTCACCAGCGTTAGGTAGGATAGGGCACCTACATTTGTAATGCTTAAAGCAGTTAGAAATATTTTTTTTATTGTGCCTGGTGACTATTATGTTGTTTGCGATTCTAATCGGAGACCTGCATCAATAAAGTTGTTCAGTTAATTAATCAAGGCTTCCCTGTATCTGATTTCAGAGTCGCTAGTCCCAAACCTTTTGGACCGGATTTAGTGACTAAGGGTCCTCCACTGCCAAGCGAGTTGCTATTCCCCGTACTTATAGTGTCGCAAAGTCATAACATCAATAACATCTTAAACACGACGCGACAAATTGGTGGAGTTCCGAAACCCGGAGGATAAATCTGAAAGACAGATCAACAATGCCAGCCCCGGCAAACAGAGAGGAAGACACAAGCACTACGCAAACCCATGACCAACATGAGGACATCAATCATTTAAAACGAATACTGGAGGAGAAGGAAAAAGAGATTGAAGCCCTCCGACAAGAGAACGAGGAAATTCAGTTCCAAGACTTGGAAAACAGGCGGAGAGACCGTTGGCAGATTGAAGACCGAGAGGAGGAGATTATACGCCTCCAAAATGCCATCCAGAACCAAAGACCAGAAACAAACACCGTGACAGCGTCCTCACCAAAGGTTAAACTGGAGAGTTACGATGGACGCTCATCCATCATCCACTGGTGGGTCAAGTTTATGACATTTATTAGTTTACAGAAATGGTCAGAGAAAGTGGCGATTGACACCTTGCCATTTTATCTAAAAGGCGCCGCAGAGTCCTGGTTTTATTCTGTGGATGACGGTGTAAAGCAGTCCATCTCAACCATCAAACAAGCTATTCATAATCGATTTCAAGAATCATCCAGAAATCGACTGGAATTGATGGATGTGAAACAGAAAACAACCGAGTCAGTCGAGGATTTTATACATAGGGTGACTCAAATGACAACAGACAGACGCGTGGACCAGGAATGGCTGATCACAGTAATCATCAATGGACTAAAACCGGACATAGGAGCAGACGTAATTAAGGTGGACCCGAGGACCCTGGAAGAACTGAGGAACGTGGCCATCAGATCTGAGGTCGCAGAGAGGAGACGCAACAACTCTACCACCATTCAGGAGAACACCAACCTTGCGCTCCTCAATGCTTTGCAAGACATAAGGGATGATTTGAAGTCCAACAATCAGCAACCACCTCAATACCAACAACAACCCAGACGATCTGGAAGACAGAGACCACCACACCCAGGCTTTCATCATCAGCAGCCGCAGCAACAACCCCGGTGGCCAGACTTTCAACAACCCCAGTGGCAGCAATCTCGGTGGACAGATCAACAACAACCTCGGTGGTCAGCACAGCCGCAACAGCAACCTGAATGGCAAGAACCTGATTGGCAGCAACCTCAGGGGCAGCAACATCAGTGGCAGCAACCCCAGTGGCAGCATGGACCACGGCCCGCCGGACCTCCTCATCATGGACCTCGCAGACCAGCCCAGTCCTACCACAAGAAGGGTGAGTTTTGTGATTCTGGTCAAAATTACAATAATGATTCTTTAGTTAGATGTTTTTATTGTAGAGAGTTGGGTCATTTTAAGAAACACTGCCCACACAAAAACACTTCTTACAGGCCACACATTCGCCACACTCCACAACAAACTCCAGCACCTACACAGTACATGTCACAACAATAGAGGTACGCGCCTGTCTTTGGAAAGTTTTCTGAAGATGGGCACCACACAGACTTCTCCGTCCCACAAATCAATTTGGTGGCTCACATGACAAAAAACACAATTCCTGTTCATGTGGGAGGTCGTACGACTAGTGCTTTAATTGACTCTGGTGCTTCCGTTACAATTATTAACAAAGAATTCTTTAAAAAAACTCATTATGCCAGTCATCAGTTGTCTCCTCCAGCCTTTCAGTCAGTAAAAGGGGCAAGTGGCAAGTTACTTCCGGTCTTGGGGCAAATACAGTTAGAGATAACTATCAATGGGAAGGAATACTCATTCAAAACTCATGTTGTAGACGGCATTCATCATGCATTCATTTTAGGGGTTGACTTTTTATGTGCTCATGACACAGTGCTAAGATTTTCAGCGTCCAACACTTTACACATCCCGGACCAATATGGTGAGAACAATGTTTGTGTAATAACAACTGAAAATGGGTATGCTAGGACCAAATGTCCTGTTTCAATTCCAAAGAGGTGTGAAATGAATGTTCTGGTTCATATTTCTCGCCATCAGAATGGTGAAATTGTTTTATTAGAACCACATGTAGAATTAGAATCTTTCAACATTTCTGCAGCAAGATGTTGTGTACAGGTGAACCACAGCAGTGCTTATTTTAGAATTATTAACCCCACTTTTGAAACGGTTGAACTACCTACTAATTTTGTTGTTGCACAGGTAGTTGACATTGATCAAGACAACATTTTGTCATTAGAGGGTGAATCAAGAGAGGTCAGTGCTCTGAATCCAGACAATTCAAAAACAACAAGTCAAAATCAAGTTAAGTTTGATTTAGGAAATTCAGATTTAGATCAAAATCAAAAAGAAATTCTTCTGAAATTTTTGTCAAGATACAGAGAAAACTTTGCTGTAGATCTCAGCGAATTGGGTTGCACAAAGGCACACAAACACAAAATTGAAATTAAACCAAATTCAAAACCTGTTCGACTTCAATTTTACAGAACTTCTCCACAAGCTTCCAAAGAAATTGAAAATCAAGTTTCGGAAATGTTAAAGCATGATATCATTCAACCTTCAAATTCAGAATGGCATTCGCCAGTTGTTTTGGTAAAGAAAAAGAATGGTCAGTTTCGGTTTGCATGCGATTATCGCGCTCTCAACAAAATTACAGTGCCAATGTCCTTCCCACTTCCGCATTTAGAAACAGTTTTTGATGCGATAGGAGAGGCAAAAGCCAATTATTTTACCAATTTGGATCTAATGTCTGGATTCTGGCAGATGGAGCTGGATGAGGATAGTAGACAAAAGGCAGCATTCATAACTCAAGGTGGAGTTTATGAGTGGAAACGTATGCCTTTTGGCCTTACTAACTCACCAATCTCATTTCAGACCTTGATGTCTAATGTGCTCCGCGGTCTGAATTGGAAATCAGTGCTCGTGTACGTTGATGACATTTTGATTTTCTCGCGTTCTTTCGATGAACATCTCACTCACTTAGCACAAGTGTTTGATCGTCTGAATGAGGCAAATTTAAAGCTACAACCGGCCAAATGTCACTTCGCAGTCAAAGAAGTCAAATTTTTAGGGCACATTATTTCACGTCAAGGTGTACGAGTGGACTCAGAGAAAACCGCAGCAGTAAGTGAGTTCCCCACACCCAAAACGCAGAAACAGGTTCGTAGCTTCCTTGGCATGGCTAACTACTATCGGAGGTTTGTTCAAGATTTTGCCAAAATTGCCACTCCTTTAAATTCGTTATTAAACAAAGACAAGAAATTTGAATGGAATATACAGTGTCAGAGTGCATTTGAGACTTTGAAAGAAAAATTAATTTCAGCACCTATTTTGGCCTACCCTGACACTTCAAAATCATTTATTTTAACATGCGATGCCTCCGATAGTGCAGTTGGTTATGTGTTAGGCCAAATTGACGACGAGAACAGAGAATATGTTATCTGTTACGGAGGTAAGTCGTTGTCAACAGATCAAAAGAAATTCAATACCACCGAAAAAGAGTGTCTTGCAGTACTAGAAGGTATAGCTGCGTTCAGACCTTACTTGGTACACAGTCGATTCACTGTGGTAACAGACCACAAGGCATTGGTTTGGCTACAAACAGCTAAACACACAGGTCGTTTAGAGCGTTGGGCATTGAAGTTACAGGAGTACAACTTCCAGATAGTTCATAGGCCAGGTAAGAGCAACTTGGTAGCTGATGCTTTAAGCAGACGAGACTACCCGAAGGAGGTAAGTACCACAGAAATCAATTCAGTACAAACACAAACCAGTCAAGATGTTGCAACTCAATGTTCTACAACAACTACCGACCCGCAGACGTTGTATAAATGTGCAGCAACTCAAACGTGCTCACAGGGAGTAGAAACGAACAATCAAGAGACAGACACTAAGGTCAGTACTCAAGACAAGTCTACAACTACAATAGCCACGGTAGCTATACAAACTGGTGAAATCGCTGAACAAGAAAAGGTGGTATCTGAAGAAGATAACACTACATCGGAAGTCATGGCAGTGGTAAGTGATTTAACAACTTCAGAGAGTGAATCAAAGATATCAGAAACCGAAGCAACAACAGACGATGAAACTTCCATAGAAGACAACTGTTGCATACAGGTATCCTTCTCTTATCAGTCTGACAGTCCAATGGTCGCTCCAGTACAGGATGTACAAAATGATGATACACAAGCCGATGTTCAAGCAGATCAACAGAATATAGGTGAGTTGCAAAGAAATTGTCCAGATTTTCAACAGGTTTATGAATACCTCCTGGATGGTACATTACCTGCAGAGTCCAATGCGCAAGACTTGATTATCTCAGAGGCCAAACATTTCAGTTTAGTGGAAGGTATCCTATACCATTGGTTTCAAAGGAGATGCAAAAAGCCCAAAGGTGAGTTTAATTTTGTAAAACAAGTAGCACTCCCAAGGGTTTTGCGCAAAGATGCCTTGCTGTCTTATCACGACAGTTTAGCAGGTGGAGGTCACCTCGGTATAGAAAAAGTCAAAACAGCGTTGTACCGAAGGTACTATTGGCCGCGAATGCATAGTGACATTGTCGAGTATGTCAAGTCATGTGACCGTTGTCAACATGCAAAACGCGATTTCAACCCAGCAAAACCGCCGATGCAAGCATTACCTCCCGCGAAAAAGTTTGAGAGATGGCACATAGACATTCTAGGTCCCTTGTACAAAACAAAAGAGGGGAATGAGTATATTCTGTTGTGTGTAGATGCATACTCTCGATGGGTTGAGGGATTTCCACTCAAAACTCAGAGTGCTGAGGAAACTGCAAGAGTGCTTTTCAAAGAAATTTTCTCTAGGTATGGGGCACCTAAAGTTTTATTTTCGGACAGAGGTAGAAATTTCATGTCAAAATTGGTAAATGCCCTTTGTGAAATTTTTGACATCACTCAACATCACACTTCGGCTTATCATCCAAAAACAAACGGTTTAGTGGAAAGGCAAAATAGCACACTTGCACAATCTCTCAGAGCTCACTGTGGAAATGCTCAAGAAAAATGGCCGGATCTGATTTCGTCCATTTTGATGGCTTATCGAAAGTCACCTTCTATGCATTCTACAGAATTTTCCCCTTTTCTGTTGTTATTTGGGGAAGAAATGAATCTTCCATACGATGTTGCTCTTGATCCGCTTGAAAGCATGGCAAAAGATGCCAAGGCCTACATTCGAGAATTTCTTGCAAACATGAGGGTTTTTGACAAAATTGCTAAAGAAAACATTGAGTGGCATCAGACTCAAAACAAAATTCGTCATGACAAAAATTCAAACATTCCAAATTTTCAACAGGGTGATCAGGTTTTGATCAAGGTCAATAAAGTTCCAAAAGGGTTATCCAGTAAACTGTATGACAAGGCAGATGGACCAGAGACATTATTTAGCCATTTAGTGTGTTTGATATGTAGTGTAGAATATTTTTTATTGATCTCATATTTTACTCAGGTTTACCATTATCAGCAATGCACATTTTAATTTTGATTTTTTTTCTCCATTATATAAAATACATACAAGACTTTAATGTCGGCATATCTAACAAATATTGTTACAGAGTTTTTGAACTAAGTCAGATGGTTCAAAGTAAATAGCTTATTTTTGTCAAATTACTTATCTAAACATTATCTGTAAAACATGCGGAGTAACAATGTCACAAAAATGTATAATTATGTAATTGATTAATCCGAAGACCTAAGAAATTTACATATGGGTGCTTCAATGTTTGTAATTGTTATTACGGTGTCTTTTTATCTTTTTACCTGGTGTCAAAAACAAGATGCGCTCAGGTGTCAACAGATTTTTCTTTGTCAAGGGATTATCTACGTTAACTCAATTATTTCTTTATGGCCAGTGTCCGTCGATAAGGTCACGTGGGTTAATTTTTTAATTACCAAAATTGTTCCGAACAAAGAATCTAATTTTTGATTGGTCGAAATAGATCAGGGAAGCCCAGGTCTCCGATTGAGATAGCGTGCCCTACCTCGGGCATTCTAATCGGAGACCTGCATCAATAAAGTTGTTCAGTTAATTAATCAAGGCTTCCCTGTATCTGATTTCAGGTAAATTATGGTTTACGTTCATTTTTGTTAAATTCATTCATGCAAAGTTCAAATATTTTTCATTTTCTTTATTTTAATGAAATATAAAGTATTTCTTATTATTTTTAATGTTTAAATGCACTTTTAAGAAATTTGAGCTTTCATCAGAGTTAAAGTTTTTATTTGACTTTGTTTATTTTCATTAAGCCAGTTTTGATATTTTTCTACTTTTAAATGTTAAGTTAGTTGAAAAAGGTTTTTGGCTTGATTATTCATTTTGTTGATTAGTTAAATTTATTTTTAACAAGTTTCATAACTGACACCAGGCGCGTTTTTATATTCTCTTTATAAAACCGGAAATGGTTATTCCGTTTTGGTTTTTCATATTACTATTTCTTTAAACACTGCCGCGTGAAACGTCTACATCGTAAGTTTTATTTGTTATACTTATTTGATTTTTATCTCAAGGAAGAAACGGGTAAAATTATACATGCTTTTATCAATGGTTTATCGTTGTAAAGTTTTATTTATCAAATCACTTGTTTACCTTATTTACTTCTATACGTTCGAATTTCCTCAGCATTTGTTTACTTTAACAACTATTTAGAAATGTGTAATTGTTTAGATTTTTTATACAGAGTGAGTATTTTTATATTGTTTGATCACTCTGATAGTCACCAGCGTTAGGTAGGATAGGGCACCTACATTTGTAATGCTTAAAGCAGTTAGAAATATTTTTTTTATTGTGCCTGGTGACTATTATGTTGTTTGCGATTCTAATCGGAGACCTGCATCAATAAAGTTGTTCAGTTAATTAATCAAGGCTTCCCTGTATCTGATTTCAGAGTCGCTAGTCCCAAACCTTTTGGACCGGATTTAGTGACTAAGGGTCCTCCACTGCCAAGCGAGTTGCTATTCCCCGTACTTATAGTGTCGCAAAGTCATAACATCAATAACATCTTAAACACGACGCGACAATACCTTTTTTCGGTTGCCTGTTTATCTTATTCCCACCACTTATATTTATATTTATGACAATAATTAATGGAAATCGGCAAAAATCCTACGGTAACTCTATGATGTGTTAGCATGTATTGAGTTAAAATTTTACTGAAAACGTACACATAACTGGTGTAAGAAATAAAGCCACTTTTTCTTTTTTGTATGGATGTGTTTGAACATTAACACGTGATTATGTATACTATATTTCTGTTCTGGTGTTCAACCAACGAATATATTGTAATATTCTTTTCATAATATTTTATTTTGTTGACTTTTTTTCATTACCTTATAAAACGTGTTTCCAACTTTGACTTCTGACACATTTTCCTATTTTGTTCCTTGTACTTACATTTCATTCCACACCTCTCATTTCTGCAGTGTATGCAAGAGAGGGATTAATATAAGCCCTATGGCTTGTTTCCCGATCTTACAATTGTAATTTTCATCATGTAAATGTACTTGAATCTATAATGAATAAATATTGTTTAAACTAACAGTTCTTTTCATCGTTGAAGTTAATTTGTTTTTAAGCTTTCGGCTCTGTTAAAGATTAATTTTCTTAATCAAGTTCTCTTTGGTTTAAACCTTGCTTTTCTATTCTAAATTGTTAACTTTAGTTGCAATTCTGTTTTGGTTTATGAATTCATTATTTTAATCAGTTAATTATAGATATTTTTGTTTATTGATTCATATCTGACATCTGCGGCACTAGCGCTTCATTTCTTTTTACAAAGTCGGAAATAGTTATTCCGGTTTTGGTTCTTGATTTTAAGACTTGTGTTAATGCAACAGTAATACAGTTAACATTTATATAGTAAGTTTGTACTTTAATACTTAATTGATCCATATCTAAAAGAATACTCAGGTAAATTTATGCATTGTTTGAAGTACTGTGTCGTTTGTGTAAAGCCTTGTTCACCAGATAACTGTTGACTTTACTTACTTCAATAAGTTCGAATTTCCTCGACAGAAAAATGTTATTGTTTAGATTTTTTATACAGAGTGAGTGTTTTTTTCTGTTTAATCACTCTGATAGACACCAGCTTTAGGTAGGCTAGGGCACCCACATTTGTATTGCGTAATGCAGATAGTTACATGTATGTATACCATATTTTTACTGGTGACTAAAATTTTGTTCATTTTGATCGGAGACCTGCATCAATAAAGTAATCATCATTTTCTAAAGGTTTTTCTGCTTCTATTTTCAGTGCAAAAGTCTCAAACCTTTTTGGACCGGACTTTGCCAAACTGGTCCTCCACAACAAGCGAGTTTTAAAAAGAATCGATCCCCATGCATATAACATTGTAGTAGTTCAATCAACACAACAATATCTATATGTATCGGTAGGTAAGTACAGCCATATTGTTCTCACTTACTGACTTGAAAAGAGCTTCGAATCAAAATATGCGATCTTTATAGTATACAGTATAACATGAGCATATTAACGCGGGATAGGGTACGTACTCCGTTCTCTTGCTCTTTCTTTCTATCGGTCTTCCTCTGTCTCTATCTCTGTCTTTCTCTCTCTCAGAAATTGGAGGATGATAAGTTTTATACTAACATGGACCTAATGCTGTGTGTATCAATGATGTAGTGACTTGTATTAACATCTTCTGGTTGTGTGCTGTGATAATGACATAATGACTTGCACCTTAGAGCAATGCTGTTTCTTAGATGTAACACAATATAATATGCAGATATTGCTCATGTATTACATGTGAACATATTATTTTTGAGAAAACTTCAAATATTTGTCCACATATATGACAAAGGTGTAGTGACTTGCTCTGCATCAACAATGTAGTGACTTATTGTGTGTGAAATAATGATCTCTCTCTCTCGATCTCTCTCTCTCTCTGCAATGCAAATGTTCTCTAACAGCTTCCTATTCAAAATATGCAATCTTTTGAATACTAGAATGCTTCAGTCCTCGAAAATGTTCTACCTTCGCATTTGTGCATTCGCTCACTGTGCGTTCATCGAGCATTTGCATTTGTTGTGCGTTTATCGTTTACAATTCACCTTTCACGAAGCATTCAGTATTCGCTCATATTGAGTTTTAGAGTATGCATGCGCTCAGCAATCATTCAGCGTTCGCTTACTGTTTAATTTAATTTTCGTCTCCATTGTCATTTGGGACATCATATTAGAAAACAGACTGGATAACAAAATTGAGCATTGGCAGAAAATTCATATAATACAGCAGGGATGCCTTTATTTATGTTTTATTACATGTTGCAAAGTATGAAGATTGTTGGCAGTAAGTAAATAAATTAATTATGCATTGGCTAGTTAAACTTTTTTAATCATAAAACATCATCACTGTTTGGTTCTATCTGTCTGAAAAGATGTTAATTGTTTTAAAAAATATTCTATCCACTTAATCAAAACTATGTTGTTAGCAATTTTGTATATAATGATAATGAATATCGAGTCTGATGCTATACACAAGCCGTCAGCATGTAAAGGCATTATTGCATACTTGTTGTATGAAGAGTTTTAAGGAATTGTGGATTTAAATATTTATAGTGCCCATGGGCCACATCACTCACCTGAGCAACAACAGCCTTATATACTAATATCAGATTTATGGAGGAATGTACAAAATATCTGAACAATGTACAGTAAAACACGGTTATAGCGAACACAGTCATTTAAAATGAATTGACGCTTGAAGCGAAGTGAATTTCATTCCCCGTAACTTTATTACAAGTTGTAAACTTGATAGATATAACGAATTACGCTTATAACAAAGTAAAATTGTGTGTTTTACTGTAGTAGAATAGATCCTAATATAATAGATTTGTAAATTTTTCTCTGGATATTCTCATGTTAAATATTACCATAAAGTCCCGTGTATAACACACACTTTTTTCAGTCAAAATTTGATCAAAAGTGGGGTGCGTATTTTACATATAGGACCAACATTTTACCTCATTTTTTTCAAGCCGTGATTCCTGATACCACGGAGGTAGTGACAGCTGATATAGCGTGTTATGCAAGTTGTATGAGTGTATACTAAATTTACTGCGTCAGAAATACCTTATTCTTAGTTTTATTTCCATGTATTGAAATATTTATCCTCTCCAGGTACTTAAATAACAAAATTATTTACGTCTCTGTCCTCTCTCAACACTATTCCTTGCATCAAACAAATTTAGATATCGCCAGTGTATTAACTATTATGTAAGCAGCCACCTGTTGACTCGGCGCATGGTCAATGTTTGTTTAACAATTTCCGGTGTCAGAGGCATGCACTGTTTTCATGTCGGACTTCACAGGGTGTTTTCAAGTGCATGTAGATTAGCAATAATTATGATTTTATTTAACTTTATTAGTTTATGTCCAGTTATGCAACTTAAACGTTATTGCTTTACATAGACTCGATCTGCTAAAAATACATCGATCATTTGTATGACTTGATAATGACGGTATATGACATACATACGTTTCTTCACAATGTTTATTTAACAACAATCAAACAGTTTGATTATAATTAATCAATTAAATCATTTCTCTTGATGTTGTTTTGGTTTATATCTGCAAACATTATTACTTAGCACTAGGCTCAGTTGCCGTTCTTCTCTACTTATGATGATCTTCAACTTCTCCGCTGTTGTTTAAGAAACTGTATCTGTACGAAGTGTCGAATGATAGGCCCTATTTGATACCACTTATGTAAATCATACCGTTTTTTAAAGTAAAATTGTAAGAACTTTGACTCTAATATCGCTTGGGCCATGTTCCGACCACAAAATTACAGTAAATTGCGCTTGGGTTATAAAATTATCATTAAACATCGATAGTTATTTGGAAAAATGGCAGCCTTCGATTTTCATCGTCTGTCTAGCAATGTTCTGATTACAAAATTACAGAAATTGCTTATGGATTATAAAATTATCATGAAACAATGATAGTTTTGGGGGAAAAGGCGGCTGTTGATTTCGACATTTTTTGAGTGCGTATTATACATAGGACCTGCTGTTTTTTCACCATTTTTTGGACAACTTTGGAGGTGCGTATTATACACGATACTTTACGGTAAGCCCCTGTTGTAACAGGATGATATCATCATATCACATTTTGAGCTTTGCAGTTCACGAGAAGATCTTAAACATATAAACCTACATCAACCTTTGGAATCCTTGTGGGCCACAAATATTGTACAGAGGCCAAACTCTTAACAATTAGGAGTCAACAATATCAATACTTTGCATATAAGTAATACTGTATATGTATATCTTATCATTTGAGTTTTTGAAAATAATTTAATTTTTTTCCTATGCAAAATTGTACCCTCTAGATACTGTGGTCCCAACCAACCCCCAATTTGAAAGAACATGATTTTGACAAACTTGAATAAACATTATCTGAGGTTCTTGAAATCATTAAAGTAAGGTTTAAAAAAAATAATGGTTTGTTTCCGCTTTCATGCTTAAAAAAATAGTAGGGTTGGTAGGTCAGAATTTTTGTTAATTTTTACCAATTTTTTTTTTACCTTTATTGTAGTATGTTTACATGTATATGCCTGTTTGATACTGTAAAAAATAATAAATACTTATAATCTTTAACCATAAGTTGAACAATGCCTGAATTCTTCAAATTGATATTTATTTTCATTACAATACATGCTACATGTACATACAACACACATTGGCATAGTCATTCTAATGAAATTTATTGCGGGAAGCCATTGTCTGCTTTCACTTTAAAAAAATAACAAGATTTATCTTGCTTAAAAGACAGTGTCATTGTTTTGTGGATAACATCTACCATAAGACCATATAAAATTAATATTTAGATTCTCATCCTGATTTGCAAAAAATATGGGGTGGGTGGGGGGATTTTATTTATTATTTTTTATTTAAAAAAAAAAAATTCACCGGTCATGTTCTAGAAATAACAATTGCTCTATTCTTTTAAGTTGTAAATGCTTAAATGAGTACACAAACCCAGTTATAATCTTTTAATTCCATTTTATTTTAATGCATGAAGAAATTTGTATCCTTTTGATAACAAACATGACTAGAATCAAAACGGTAATCAACATACCGGGATATTTAGGCATGTTTTGAATTTTTTGTGTACGAGCCAGACTTTTTTCCCCAAAATTTTTTCCACACATTTTTTTTTTCAAAATGAAATAAAATACATCAGGGCGGGCCATTTTCAGAGGGGCGGGCGTGGATGAGAATCTAAAAATTAATTTTGTGTGGCCTAACAGGTGTTTGCTAATAAGGTCTGAGTGTTTCATGAAAGTGGCCAACCATCCATGAGAGTTGACAGAGGTGTAAGCTGAAAGTCATATACACAAGACATTTCAATAAATACTTTCTCATGGATGTCACCTGACTATTTAGCTGGCCTATCAATATATATTGTATATATGGTATATTCTCTCTCTCTCTCTCTCTCTCTCTCTCTCTCTCTCTCTCTCTCTCTCTCTCTCTCTCTCTCTCTCTCAGTTCCTATCATTTTTGCTCTTTTATTTTTCTGATGTAAAGTTTATTGTCATTCTTTGTTTGAATTTTTTTTGGGTGAAATTTGAATTGCGATCGACACATGTTTTTGTCATCATAAACAGGGTGATGAAGCTCGCATTTGTCATTTGATAATGCATGTTTTCTGCTGTATGGAACATGGCAATGCTAACAAGATTATGTTGATCCAAATCTTGATATCAATTACACACATTTTATTTTGAAATAAAGTGTTTTTATGGTATAGCTCAAGAAAATTGCATTTTAACAGAAGTTTAGTTTTCACTTACTTTCTCAAACCTGCAAAGCTTATTCCTTCTTTTTTTTTTTTTTTTTTTTACAATTTTCACATTCTATCTAGGCAAAACCATCATGTTGAACAAAATTATGTAATAAAAAAATGAAGTATAAATAACTGATTGTAAATCCAGTGTTTATATAGTCTCTATCAATTTGAAAAAAGCTATCTGGCAATCTGTGTCATTGTAATAATTCTCTTTTATAATTACATAATGTAAAGGCAGCATAGCATACTAAGGGTCATACAATGCAGAGAAAATAAGATCAATTTGTTAAATGCCTAGTTTGATTTTAAAGTAATTTTTTTTAATTACATAATTATATAGGTCAAGTAAACTTTGAAAAAAAATTGAGAGCTTTTTGGAATGTAAGTGTGTTAAAGAAAAGGTAGCAAGACCCAGTAACTTCATACTGAGTTTAGGATAAAGTACCCTATAATGTTTTTGTAAAATTGAGAGTATAATTTTATGTATTTGAAGGCTTTTGAGTGTTGCTAGAATTCATTAATTGATTTTAAATGATTATCATGAGAGAGAGAGAATGAGAGAAAGAGAGAGGTGATATACATATCATATATATACTAATGAAATAAAGTTGAATAAAAACAATTTAGTAAAATAAACCATGATGTACTTTTGTGCATTAATCAAAAGTCATAATTTAAAATGTAATTTGTAATCATGATCATGTAATTTTATGTAGATTATGCTAAAAATTTTGATCTTGATGATTCTTACATACCTTTAAACTATTATATATTATTCTCTTGTTAGTTGTCAAGAAAAGTTACTTGGTTCATAAAGGGAGGGGGGTCCTTCTATTCACATTTTCAAAAGTTCAAATTTGGTTCATTTTACACCACCTATCCAATAATCCACATTTGCCAAGATCCTGACTTAAACTTGGTCATATTTCAATCAAATTGATCGCTTGGTTTAAAGTGAAAAAACATTTTTTGATTATTAAAAGGACTAAATTGATATTCTTACTCCAGAAGAGATAGATTTCTTTTTAAAAGGAAGAAAGTGAAGATGAAAAAGAAATTTAAAGAATCATGGTATTGTTTCTTTGCCTATGAATCTATTTTCAGTTTTCAGTTTATTAAGGTTCTCCGATCTGTCAGCCTCAAGTTTTTTTTCATCATAAAAATGATATTTTTCTTTCAACCTTTATAAATGAATTGATATGAAATGAAAGTTTTAGAGGGTATCCATGCATTTTACAAAGTTATTGCGAATTTACCTACAATGGATATATAACGGAATATATAAACAAGTTGAGTTTTAAAAATAAAATGCCGATGCATCAATGGCTCGAACTCTATAACAAGATGTATCTTCATAGGAGAGCTCCGCGGATCCACTACGCCAATCATGTAGTTCTATGATTATTTGTTATACTAGCAGTATAATAATAAATTAAATTGTCTGTATAAAAGTCAGATTTATGGTACGAATAAAAGAAATCTGGATAATTTAGAGTTATCGAACTTAGCTGAGGATCGGAGATCGTTAAGGAACCTTTTACATAAATAGTTAACATTATTAAATTGAGAAGTTATGCTTAATAGATATTAAATGTATTTAAGTTTCACAATATGTATTGCATGCTATTAAAGCATGAAATTGTAGGTAAACATTGTGCTGCATTTGATGAGATATGTGTGTATCAAATGCATGTGATGATGAGCATATCTGTAATTCATTGCAAAAAAACTTGCCTCCTGCAGTGATAATTAAGTTTATTTTGTTGTTTGCTATACATCAGAAGAACGGCAAGTAAATCTGTTGTCCTCATAAAGCTTCCTTGTTACCAAACGCACATAAAAAGAGAAACAACAGGTAGTCATTAATTAATTCAAAATGTTTTAAATGACATAATTTATCATTACAAATATATTCATTTAAACAATGCAGATAAACCTTCCTGTCTTTTTGACCACTTTTTCATATAAAACATTTTTTAATTGATAAATGACATTTTTATGGTGTAGTTCTGTACTTTGACTATGTATGAGGGTTCGATTCCCTCCCTAGGCATAACTGAAGCTGGTGCAAAGTGGGCAGATAGCCTAGTGGCCCCGCATAGTCAGAACTGCACAATTATAATCATATTCTGTGAGGCACAAACTATAAATTATATTGGGTGGGAGGGAATTAACTCCTGCTTGCAGGAGACTACAGAATTTTCAACTGAGCTAAATGTAGCAATTTACATGCAAAACACTCAGGTGGTCTATAAATACAGTAAATATATTTTCGCTATATGTATTTTAGTGACTTTCCTGTGTGTATAAACATTATGTAGTGACATTACTTGTATGTATCAACAATGTAGTGACTTAGCTGTGTGTCTCAACAATGTTGTGACTATGTCGTGTGTATCAACAATGTAGTGACATTGCTGTGTGTATCAACAATGTAGTGACTTTGCTGTGTGTATCAACAATGTAGTGACTTTGCTGTGTGTATCAACAATGTAGTGACTTTGCTGTGTGTATTACAATGTAGTGACTTTGCTGTGTGTACATAAAATATGTAGTGACTTTGCTGTGTGTATTAACAATGTAATATTTACATTCAGTGTGTATTTCCCCTTATGTTTGCATTGGACGTTCAATTTCCTATGAATACACTTTGCCAATTCATAAAATATGTTGTGACTTTGCTGTGTGTATTAACAATGTAATATTTACATTCAGTGTGTATTTCCCCTTATGTTTGCATTGGACATTCAATTTCCTATGAATACACTTTGCCAATTCATGGGCCATGAGCACAAATATAAACGTCACACACGTGTTTTGAGTATATTTATTTTTGTAAGATTAACCGAAACGTTCAACCTTTCATAACTAATTTGATATGTACTTTTGAAAAATAATCATTGCATTATATCTACTCCTTAATTAAAAAGATTTTTCTCTACTAAGTTTATGGCACTATATTTTTAGCCGTGGAAGCGTACTAAATAACATATTAATATGGCTGTTCCATGTATGTTTCATATCCCTTACTGAGAGCGTATGTAATGGATTTAAAGCGACGAGACACATATATTTCATAGAAATAGACATCACTATAAATATAAATATAAGCATTGAATGCTTATTTTTGGATGTCGTCGGTCCTATGACACACAAATGCGGTGCAGACAAATAATCATACCGCGCTATTCAATTTGTCTGCACCGCATTGGTGTGTCATAGGACCAACGACATCCAAAAATAAGCATTCAATGCTTATTATAAGTGACTTTGCTGTGTGTATCAACAATGTAGTGACTTTGCTGTGTGTATCAACAATGTAGTGACTTTGCTGTGTGTATCAACAATGTAGTGACATTACTGTGTGTATCAACAATGTAGTGACTTTGCTGTGTGTAATAATCAACAATGTAGTGACTTTTGTTGTGAGATCAATGCAACATTGAGCAATGCATCTTCTTGGTTGTAACAAAATATGTAGATACATGTACTTGTTATTGACTTTGTGAACATTTGAATGTTTTGCTAAATGGATGACATCAGTGTATAATGTAGTGACATTTCTTTGTGTATCAACAATGTAGTGGCTAATGTATGTGTAATTATGATAAATATCTTGCTGTGTGTATTAACAATGTAATGACTTGTGTTTGATATAATGATACACATCTTTCTCTTTTCTGTCTGTCTGTCTGTCCATCTGTCTGTCTCTCTCTATATCTCTCTCTTTCTCTCTCTCTCTCTCTCTCTCTCTCTCTCTCTCTCTCTCTCTCTCTCTCTCTCTCTTTTCATTTCAATATACATCTAATGTACCTCAATTGTTTAAACTTTTCATCATTATGATATATGCTGTTTGAATGATGGAGAAAAGAATAAAACAGGAATATAAAAGAGAGAAAAATAGACTAAGATTTAAGGTACTTCACTACACCCAGACTTATACTTTTTAAGACACTACATCACAAGATGGCGATTTAAATGTTTTGTTAAACTGTTTATATCGTTCGATTCGGTTGTATATCTTCGTAGCTCAGTGGTTAAAGTACTGGGCATCTAAACCGCAGATCATGAGTTCAAATCCGCCTGGAGCTTTTGTTCATGTTTACTGAATTAATTTTTCGAAAATGTTATTTTTCATCCAAAATTGCACTTTTGTTTGCCTATTTGACTTAAATACTTCTTATCCATTATATTATCTATCATAATCAAGTAATTTTCTGCTGATTTGAGAAAATACTTAAAGGTGTAGTGAGCCACCTTAAGTCAAGCCTCAGTCACAACTGGCCGTACGTGTTTGGTGATCGTGCTTGCCAGTCGTGACTCCCGTGGCTGGAAGCGTTAAAAATCGTATTGAAGTGATTGCGAGTGTAACGTAAGACAAACGGACGTTTGACGTGCCAGTCGGATGTGTTACGTACAATTTTTGTTTAAAGACGGGTTGCCACTCGCAACGTGCGATGCCCGTAGGAACCGTACTTCCGTCTTACGATTGTCTTGCACCATACGTACGTTTGCCTTGCGAACGGCAGCAATAACATCCGCGTCGTAGGTTACCTGCAAGTCTTAATGTGCCCCACGACAGCTGCACGGACCATTATTAGTTTTCAGTTAAATAAAGAACAGTTTTTCTCTAAACATGTACTGAAATATAACTACTGTAAGCAAGTAAATATTGAAACGTCAAAAAGAACTCGAAGAAAAGAAGACTATTATTCTGTAATGACTGTTTTGGTGATTAGACTAGCTAAACTGGTCGACACAAATTAAGAATGTTTTGAAATCATAATTAATCTTTTATATCTAATACCATAAAATATTGAAAACTTTTCTGAAATCTAGAAGGAAGTCTTTGCAAAATCTCACATCAACGAATTAATTATCAACTGATAATATTTTTGGACACTGTAATGTCTTTAAGGTGGAATAACACATCATCACAAAATGGCTGACCTCTTATCATGTAAATCACTCCATAGCCGAGTGGATAACGTGTCGTGCTTGTGATCCGTACATTCCGAGTTCGAATCCCACAAGGGCTTTTGTTGTTACTTACTGAATTGAAATTTTTAGATTATCATTTTTTATCCCCAAACTGCAAATTTTTCGCTTATTTGACATATGTACAGTTTATTTATCATTATATCTTTCATAATCAAATAATTTACTGTTAATTTGAGTGACTTTTTCCAGTTATGTTATTCCATCTTAAATGAGTTTACAATTTTGTTTACTCTTGTTGAACTTTACAATATCTTTGAAAAATGCCTTGACAAATCTTTCAATTTAAGTAAAGAAAGCCACATTGAATTACATTGTTTTTACATATGTTTTTTTTTTTATTAAAACACCATTTACACTTCATACATTTTAAAAAATCAAAGTCTACCTATTCTTTTCTGATATTCTGATTATGATACAATTATGAAAACATTTTATAAAGTTTGAATGATCAAATGAGATGATAATCAATATTTTCAAAATGGAGAAAGTAATTTGTTTACAAACAAAAATTACATACTCATGAAAACAACAACTTCTTCCAGTAGGGTGTGTTGGAGTTTTTGGGGTTTTTTTGTAGTTGGTTTTTACTTAGTTAGAAATATCGTCTGCGTGTAAAGATCATTTTTCCTCTCCTTACTCCGAAAATGTACGTATGATTCTATCTTAGCACGCTTGCAGATCAAAGTGATTAGGAAATCCTATGCCTTTGTCAATTTTAAATAACATTGAATTATCTATTCCACTTCTAAAACTTATTATTTGATATACAATCAACATATATGAAACTATGCCTAGAGCTTTCTCTCTCTCTCTCTCTCTCTCTCTCTCTCTCTCTCTCTCTCTCTCTCTCTCTCTCTCTCTCACAGCGCCGATCAACGAAAAATCAGCCCGACGTCCAACTAAAATCACACGTACAGCAGTGTCTCCCCAAAAATGTATTTTCAGTATTAAATCACATAATTAATATAAATACAATGATAAAGTTCATTTTTGTAGAAAATAAGAAATAAATAAATACATAAAATAAACATATTCGTTATGCACTCGCGTTTGCGCTCTATTTGCGTTCTACGTGCAATCACCATTCATCAATGCGCGCCGTACAATCACCGTTCACTTGGCGTTCGGTAACCGTTTGCCTTTCCTTCATGTAGGAAAAGTACATGAAAAGACAGATTACAATGAATGAAAAAACAACAAACGTAAAAAATAATTAAAACCAAGATAATGTAGAACGTTTCATGGACTGTATATACTAGTAGCATATCTCTCTCTCTCTTTCTCTCTCTCTCTCTCGTACAGCACGGTTTATTTTACAAAGTTATTTCATTAGTATACATGATATGTATCTCACCTTCCCCACTCTCTCTCCCTTTCTCTCTCTCTCTCTCTCTCATTCTACGCGTGCTAGGGGAATCGATCCGTACTCTCGCTCGCTTGCTCTCTTTCTCTCTATCTCCTCTTTGTTTTCTTTCAAAGAAGTTGGATTATAAGAAATTTTACATGCGCATTGATTGCATATAAATACATGGTAAAATATTTTTACCTCTGTTTGTTATCTTTATGGTAATTTTTGCGTTTTTTAGTGTAGTGACTTGTCTGTGTGTATCACAATGTAGTGACTTATTCTGTTGTGTCTTTTTCACCAATGAATTTTAAGTGTAAATTTCCTATCGCGAATTTTCCGTGAAGTTGCGGTTAGCCCGGTAGCATGCCAATCGGCTTTCTACTAAAAATACTACCCAACTTTCACGAACGTATCTTGTATTTGATTTGTATTGTAAACTGTAAATTGTACATGTAAAAGTTCTTAAAATCCATATGGTGAATTCAGGGGAAAGCTCAATTCGTTACACTCGCTCAAGTTTACGCTGAATAAAAACTCCAAAACGAAACAAAAGTTCAACAAGTTGTATTTAAGTTGATGAAATAACGGTACATGGTATTCCAATGAAAACCGATTCTCGGAGTTCCGAGATAACAACTTAATAAACGTGCGGAGATTCCAGCACGGACAGTCCGATATAATTCTTTGTACAAAATCGACACTAACGTGCGGAAATCCAGCACAGCTAGTCCGATATCACACACACTCCACTAACGTGCGGGGTTCCAGCACAGTTAGCCCAACATATCACTCTATGCTAACGTGCGGGGATCCAGCACAGTTAGCCCAACCGTTCTCTTCCAGATCTTAAAACTCTCCGTTTGTTTGTTTGGTTATTTCCTCTTTTTTGTTACAAACTCAATTGCGTAATTAATCTGAGAGAAAAAAAACACCTTAAGTTATCATAGCAGCTTGTAAATTTTAAATCGATAACCTGTTACATTAAAAGTTTAAAATCGAAGATTTCTAAACTTATCTATAACAATCTCTCCCACAGCCTTAATGAACTCTGTCCCAGAGTTCTTCTTTGACAAAATTTTAGCTTAAAAAAAAACAATGCAAACATACATAATTGACAACAATTCACAATATATGTTGATTCAAAGCCATTTAGCGTCTACTATATTGCTCTTTAAGGCAGCACAGTTCATAAGTTTAGAAATCTTCGATTTTAAACTTTTAATGTAACATCTTTAATAATAATGGCTTTAATTACCTAGATGTTATACAGTGGGAATATAGTGCTTATAAAAAATAATTTTGTAAAAACAGTGTAAAGTATTGCAAAATTTTTGACAGCTGTATAGTAACTGTGATGTATGTATTAAAAGTGTAGTGACTTGATGTGTTGTGTGAGTGTGATAATGACATGATATAATTGGACTCTCTCTCTCTCTCTCTCTCTCTCTCTCTCTCTCTCTCTCAAAAACATGGAGTTTGAAACTTTATACATGAAAACATGCATTACAGATACCGGTATATTGACAATATTTTAACCTCTGTTTCTAATTGTGTGTAATACCTTGCTTTGTGTTTGAGAACATGGTCGGCGCATTGATAATGTAGTGAACGCGAGTTTAAACCTTTTAGTAGGCCGTGATCACTGAGCAAAAGCGCAGTCATTTTTTTTTTTTTTTATAATTTTCATAGTTTACAGAGCTCATTATATGTTTATGATCAAAATCTGTAAAAATAACCTACACCCGTTTTAATATTTCTTGTTTAGCTGCCGACTCCTTTTTAATTGGTTTAAAACTTTATATATGCAAGACATTCAACTCCTGTACAATATTAGGTATTGTGTGGACTTATGGTGTGTTCTTCTAATGTTGTAGTAAGCAAAATGTTTAATATGAATGTGGAATTTTGTCTCCAAGAGGCGTTGTCTAAATCGGCACCAAAAAATAAAAAAAAACGCACCAATAAGAAAACAAAACAAACAAAAACAAAAACGACTAACAAATCAAATCAATACAATATGCATGTCATTCGTGCAAAAACACAGCCGTTGGAATATGGAGTAGGCTTCCTCCATTTTATATGTTCACTTTAATTTATTTACTAACTAAAGACTTATGGATTTTTCAGAATCTAATATTACCCATGTTCAATCTGATATTATTTACCAATTTCCAGGGTGTTCTGTCTATATCAGCACACGTAAGTTTTAATTTTGTACATTGTACTTGTACATGTATGCCCATATTATCTGTGAGACAAAGATGTATGAAATATGGCAAAAATGTACACTAATCATGATAACAAATCCAGCAAAATACCGGGTATATAAAGAGCAAACGCTGACATATAGAACATCAGATAGTGGATCAAGTACAGCTGATTCCCTGATGACCGATCGCACTTGTTGTTTAATTTGTTCATTAATGGTCATGATTCCAAGATGGAAAAATACGTAAACAGTTAGTTGTTTGCCATTAATGAGTGACTCGCTTGTCAAAAGTTAAAGTGTGAATGATTCAAAGGTAGTAAAAAAAAATTAAACAAAATGGTGACCGTGCGACATGGAATTTTCACTGTGGCACTTAAGAACTCAAGTTACACCGGGTGCGTTCTCAATGCAGTCCTGCTGCGTTCTTTTAAAAATGTAAAGCACCAAACTGCAAGCAGTAAAAGCTCATACAGCTCACACAGCACCGCAACAATGCAGCAACATCTTCATTTGTCGCGATGGGATCGCCTAGAACGGCATGAGGCGGCGCCCAATTTGAGCATACACAAAGTACGCACCGTGTTTCTGCATTCTGATAAGCACACAGTAAATAATGAAATGGGTTGTCATCATGACAGCGCCTTAAGGTCTGCAACAGCACCACTACTCTAGATCTCCGTTGGCGCGCTCAAGCAACGCACATATTTGCAGTAACGATAAGTTGATTGCGCATGCACAAAGACCTCTCGGAGTCCAAAAAATGTGGGATGTCACTGCGTCTCTGTCGCGCTCTCACTGCGCATACACAGCGTTTGAACGTGTTATTTTTATTTTCGCGCTTTCATACAGCGACCTCTTAGAGCTGTAGTTGCGATTATTGCGCTCTCTTTGCGTTCCTTCTGCGTTCAGTTTTCTTAACGTAGAACAATTCTGCTGAGTTTATGTAATAACACATTTTTTACGGGCAAAAGGGGAATTTAATTTTTTTCTATGTAAAATAATAATCGTTTTTTGTTTAATATATTAGAAGCGTGAAGTTTTTCAAAGTGGGAGAATGACTGGGGGATTTTGTTCTCATCAAAAATATTTTGACCAACCTTGTAAACTGTAAATGTTTGTTTTCAGTGTTTAGAATACGTTGCAATTGTCAAGTATATATAGCTGCGTTAACTATCATGGTTCACAGTGTAAAATTCAACAGTTTAGTCAATAATGTTTTATAAAAAATAGCTTAATATGTATTTTTTTCAGTTGATGTACAAACGATCACTTGTGGTGATTATGTTTTCTTGCTGACCAGCTATGATTTTTTTATGTAACTGTATTTTGATTTTGCTTGTAAAGCACTGCAATGAATAGAAAATTCAAACCCACATTCAGATGCGCAAGTTTAAGAAAATCGCTTAGAATTAAAACGCAGATAAGATTATTTATGAGATTATAATGGGATAGATAGTATATACATCAAAATGTAGTGATTTTCATGTGTGTTGTCAATAGTGTAGTGAAATGCATGCCATTCTGTCAGTATTGAGTTGCATGTGTGTTTTCATAAAGTGTAAAAATGTAGTGAGATGCACGGCATTTTACAGAGTCTTATTTTGAATGAAAATAAAAATCGCAGTATATAGCGATCATTAGGATACCATTTTAAATAGAATTCTGAATTTTCTTCGCTGTAAGTATACGAGAGAGCAGTGTAGTCAGTTGCATGTAAATTTTCAGGTGTAGTCAATTGACGGTGTTTACAAACCTGTGTGTGTGTGTGTGTGTGTGTGTGTGTGTGTGTGTGTGTGTGTGTGTGTGTGTGTGTGTGTGAGGGGGGGGGGGAGGTTGTTATTTTCAAAAACATCGAAAGTTTCGACGACACATGTTTATGTACTAATATTGTGAGTAAAAATATGCATGTACAATGTAGATGTTTGATTCGTTTTTTTCAATGCTCATGCTTACGCTTAAGAAAACATTTTATCTTATATTTTGTCGATCTTATTTTAAAATTAAGTGAGCCTTTAAGAGACATTTGTTTAAGATTCAGAACGAGAGTTGTGATTGAAAAAGCAACCCTGTTTAATTTCATTATGCTTTCTTTTTTCTTTTCTTTATCTTTTGATATATTGAGTACATTATTTTTTCCTCCTGTTTATACACATTGTTTGTAAAAACTTAGAGAAAAGTTATCAAGAATTACTAATATCTATATTTAGGATGACTTTTTTTTAGGAAGAGTTTTTAAAAGAATAAACTTCGAAATTAAATGTCTTTATTTAGAAATGTTTAAATAATTGAAATTCTTTGGTCAAACAAAACATGCTACATTTTTCATCATGAAACAATTCTATTGAACACTCGGCTTTACTAGTCTTTATTTATCTGTTCTATAAATAATAAAGGGGAAACCCGTAAAGAAATATGAAGCAGGTCTGATCTCTGGTGGGAAAAGTCATTTCTGAAATTAAATCATATGAAGAAAACTAAGGTGTAAAACTGATTAAAATGATAAAACATATTTATGTAAACAAACAAGCTTAGTTTACACCCCCCCTCTCCGAAAATTATCTCCGTGTCTTGCTTGTAACTTGACCTAAGACATTCAATGTTTTGTTTAGTAATTAAAAAGCTTATGTTCCAACTCTTTAAAATTATTGAAACGTTAAGAATAAAATATGGAAATTCTTATCCACGGTCCAGCATAACCGGTCTCTCCCAGATGGGTACATGATAATGACTGTATTTATCGACGCTGACTTTGTAGGCCCTTTAAACATCCTAGTCTATCTAACTTAATAATATCATCAGTCCAGGTTGTTCAGATTGTTAAGTAGCTTAATTTTCAAATTATGATAAACAACGGACGTCATATTATTTTCATATATATCTTCCAATATTTTTTATTCTGATGTAATAGGATTGGTATGCGTATAGTCATTTTTTTTGAAAATGATAATGATAAAACATTATTTGAAGCGAAAGAAATCGTCAGAACTAATATACAAAATTCAATAAATTCCAGTTATACTATCTTTTAACTTTGCTCTATGGACACTAAAGTCACTAAACATTTTTATTTGTCCTTGTGTATCTACAGATCATGTGCAATTCTAGTCGATAATGAATGATAATCTATGATATAATGATATGACTATCTATGGATCATTGATAACTTAAAAAGACATTAAAAGAGAAATAAAGACCGATTTACAGAGCAGTCTAAGTTCTAAAATACTTGCATCACTTTCTTTTTTATAATCCAAACGAAAACATTAAAATTATTTAACTCAAATTGAACATTAGAAGTTGGTCAGAGAAATTATATCTGTATTTTACATTTAAAATCAATGTTTGTGTCATTTTGAATTAAAATTCAACCCATTTTGACAGGTTTGGCCTTAAATTATCCGAATATTACAATCTTTTAACCTAAGTTTGATAGCTCGCTGTAATATCAACTTGAATGATCGTAATGGGGACATTCGTAAGGAACTATGTTTTTGCTGAGAGAGAGAGAGAGAGAGAGAGAGAGAGAGAGAGAGAAAGAGAGAGAGAAAGAGAGATTGTAAGTAAATTGGACGCATTTAATAGGGTTATAAAACCCACCAGTTATGATGTTGAATATTCCATGAAAAATCTGTAGTCTTTTTAGGTGATAAAACTTTGATTTGTAGGTTTAATATGATACATTTTACTGTTGGGAAGATCTGTGGGGGCCCATTTAGAACAGAATTAAAAGATATATCCTATCCAAACAAGTATTTTACCCCATACTTACCTCTTTATATATAAATATAAAAGGGTCATATATGTTTTAAGTACTTCTAAAGTTACAATCAGCCAATAAAAATAATCTCAGGTTTATCTTTTTAGCCGGGCTCTGCTGAAAGCAGAGTCCTGGCTGTAGGCAGGCAAATCGCCAATGTTACTATAAATAGCACAACTTCAAAAGTAAACAAAAAACCAAACAGCGTCAAAGTAAAAGCTTCCGCTATACCAAATAGTTACACAAAGAGCCACGTTTTGTCAAAAGTGTTGGCATTTTGTTTTTTTTTTTTTTAATTTCGAGGGAATTGTCTATCTTTTTTAGTTTTCTTATTAATAACGTTTTAAAAACAAGACTAGTATGTGTTTTGGACACATACAATGCGCATGAATTTTCATGAACTACTTTGCTGCGCATTGAAGAAATGGGGATTGGATATATAACGCTTGTTGCAAAATTCAAGGCAGCAACAGTTGAATTTTTTTCTACTTATTATTTGTTTAAAGCCGCTTACAAAATTTGGTCGCTCTCTAACGCTTTGCCGACATTTTCAGAGAGAGAGAGAGAGAGAGAGAGAGAGAGAGAGAGAGAGAGAGAGAGAGAGAGAGAGAGATTGATTTTCAGTCTTTACTTCTCAATATGCATAAAGACACACCAACAGAGCCCGGCTTTCAGTACTTCAGTACTTTGATTTATTCATGCATTGACCCAGTATTGTATAAAATTAAAACGCAAATACGTACTGTATCAGCTAAGGATTAAAGGCCCATTGATTAAAATTACTGACATGTACATGTATATAGAGACAGGTTTATATTTTGGTCCTCTAGATGTGATTTCATTGTTAAAAGTTAATTGTTTTCGTAAACTTTAACTTTGTTTTGTTAGATATCGCCAAAGAACAGGAAAAATAAAAAAATATTTTCTTGTCGTAAAATTCCCAAACACAGAAAATACCTAGATGTCTTTGTTGCGTGGGTAATCCTTACTCGGGATTTTTGTTTACCAGAACGTTTATCCTGTCTATCAAAACGTTGACAAATGTTTATTTCAGGCGGGCATTTGGTACATTTCTCTGTTGTAACGCATTCTGATGATATTTCTATGATTTAAAAAAACACAACTATTCACAACAACGACACCATAATGTTCAGCATGTTGACTTGCACTTAAGAGTGTTATTTCAAGACGTCTGAGATGATAAAAATGTAGAAATACGTAGATAATGATATGTAGCCCCAGTGAATAGATTTACATTTTGAAGATAGTTTTTAATGATTTACGTGAGATTGAAAAGATTAATTTTCATCACTAATATTTAATTATATAAGTTTTACTTGCGTGGTACGTGGAGACATAATCAACAGCTCTCACCCATCTAAAATAATGACTCTCCTGTTACATACATAGTTATTTGCATATTTCGAATATCATTAAAGGTGCCCAATTCTTCTTTCAATTCAAATATTTTTCAAATGAATTAAACAAATACCCTGAATTTAAATCAATAGACATTTTTTCGCAGATAAAGCAGTTTTAATCATTCTACAAGAAAAGTACATTTCAGGTTTTGACAATCTGTTATAAAAAAAATTCAGAGAAAAAAGAACATGAAATGAGATGATGTTATTGCTCGTTCATATTGAAATATCCATAATGTTGATGCAGTGGCATTTACATTCTTGTAGACATATAATGCGGAAGAACCTGTATGGTGCTTGTATGGCGGAGTTGTTGGAAGGCTGCCCTACTTTGCCATTCATCTGGAACCATGGGATCACATTTCCGGGAATGGGCATAGGACCTTAACATATTTCCTTGGAAAATGTGATCATATCTTTTAGATGTCTATGAAATTGCATTATTGTTATTATGAAATCCAGAAATTTAATGTTTAAAAGCAAAATAAAACATGAATTAGAGTAACTTCATTTGATGACGTATTGAGACGTTTTTTATTCTATTTGTCTTTGTGTCCATTTTACAAATTTAGAAAAAAACTTCAATGATACAATCAATTACAGAAAAAGTCACTGATGATGAATTAAATTTTTTTTTAAACATTAGTTCTTAAATTAAGTTTAATTTAGAAATAATGTCGGGGAAAATCAACTCAATGCCGAGAGACATTTGAAACATATGATCACATTTACTGAGGGAACGCTATTAGATCATAAATCCATTCCCCAAATGTGATTCTGTGTTTCAAATGCTGGTATGTCTTCCAACCATTTTGAGCAAACACTTTATGACACTACTGCATAACATGTTTTGAAGAATTCATTACTTGTTAATTATTCATTACTTGTTAATTATTTTCGAACATCACATGTAAATTGTTGACATCAGCCACTGGTTTACGATCACCACTGGCTACTTATACTGACTTGCATTATATGCTATATATTTTGTTTGAAGCCTTTAACAAATGGCAACATACAGGAGAGAGAGAGAGAGAGAGAGAGAGAGAGAGAAAGAGAGAGAGAGAAAGAGAGAGAGAGAGAGAGAGAGAGAGATGTAAATTAATCAGAAATCGATTTGGTTGGGCAGATTTTAAATGATTATTATCAATGCACCCTGCCGTAAAAATTTTATTTTATCAAAAGTGAAAAACAGTTTTAACAGTGTATTTCCCCGATCGGTGTTTACATCCGTTACATTAGGCTCAAACACAGTGATCAGTTTTTTCAAACCTTGTCGCAGGGTTAGGGTTAGCCGTTCGTTTGTATAGTTACGTGTGTAAACTTCGGAGGTTTTTCTTAATCCCAGAGAAGCAACAGATTTGTCTCTGTATATAGACATACACAAAGAAGGAAAAAGTACACCATCTTTAATTTTAATGAATTTTTAGCATTGACTTTCAATCAATAAGAATACAATCATTAAACAATGAATTTCAAATTATTTGAATCCATAGACATTATCCTTTAACTAAAAAATAAATACATGTGTAATTTTAGGCCGCCAATGTACATTTAGCCTCTAACCACATTAATGCATGTTACCTGTACTAGTTCTTAATCAAATGCTTAAACATTTGTACGGAGAGAGAGAGAGAGAGAGAGAGAGAGAGAGAGAGAGAGAGAGAGAGAGAGAGAGAGAGAGAGAGAGATTTTCCAGTTTTTTATGGTGTTCAGGGAACCAGTATATCAGCAACGTATATCAACAGACACATGTATATACATGCATGCATGTATCTATATATGTGAATAAATACTAATCAGTCCTCCTTTTAAAGCCATGAAGAATACTTACTTAAAACGTGGGTGCATTGCTAAATATTGTGTGTGTCATTGAGATGGCGGCATTTCTTTAATGCCGGCTAAGCGACCCAGCGAACTCTGATGCGGTCGTACTGCACAGGTACAATCAATATCTTTTTATATTTTAAGGGTAAAGTAAAATTTTCATATTTTGCCGTTGATTGTATGGTATACGAACACCGAGTAGCGTGTGCTTGTGACGGACTAGGTTAATTGTCTTGAGTATATTGACAGTCTCTCTATCTCTCTCTCCCTCTCTCTCTCTCGTTTAGTCTATATTGAAGGTTTTAGGTTCTTTACGGAGGGGGTGCATCTTAAACACGTTTAACAGTTAAACAGATACCAGTAAAATAAATAACTATTTATTGTTATTACTGTTAGTAAAATTCTTTGAAAAACAGATGAAATTCCTGATCGTTACACGGATTATCCACCTGTCTCATAAACATGTACATTGTACCAGTGTATTCTGTGCGTTCACGCGTAGAGTGATTTCCCGTCAATGCGATGGTTTCACACCTTTGTGTTAAACAATTGGGACTAAAGTCAAGTACAATTTACATGTATTTTCACAGTCATTAAAACGTTGAAGAGGTGGTGGGGGCGGTTACGAAAAACGGTATTCGCAGCTGATACTACATGTACCACATGATACTACATGTACATTTGTGTTGTAGCTTCATATTGAACTCACATAAAATTATGTCAATATAATTTAGTATTTTACGGGTTGAGTAAAATTTTCATATCATGCCGTTGACCATAGGTAAACGTTCTAGCATGTGCCTGTCACGGACTAGATTAATTGTCTTGAGCATCGAGAGAGTGCCGTAAAACGAGCTAAAAACTGATAAGAATTAAAACATTTTTGTAGTCGGAAATGTTTAAAATCATAAAAAAAATCGAAAAATAATATATTATAGTTCTAACCCTCTCCGTCATGTAGATTACATTATAAAAATGATTAAATATTTTTGAAATAATAGGTATATCAACAGTTACATGAAAACAATTACGGGTGCAGATGATTCTTTAATTAAAATATTTCTAAAATAATTGATAAGGAGTTTTGAAAACGTGCATTAAAAATACGTAATCATTTTAATATGTGAAATGGAAACAATACATCAGACATGGCCAGTATAGAATGACTCTCAGTGTTAGGTGGCCGTCTTATTGTCTAATAGCATACAGGTTAAAATATCCGATCACCTTGTTCAACGGTAGGTCACACCGCCGCGGTTTAAACATGGCTGCAGCGAGGACCGCGATGAATTAACCGCGATGGTGTAACGCGGAAAGGATTAAATAACCGCGGGGGGAGCGTGGTCAAATACGGGAACCGCGTTGACGGTACTGTACTTCGGCGGCACGTCTTTGATATCGGCAATGCGACGAGCTTTTGAATTTAGCAAACTGCTGACAGAAACGAGCTATCTATTTATACTTAAAAAAAGCCGCTATTTTTTCTATTTAGAATAAAAATAAAACGGAAAACATGAAAATCCATCATTTTAAAGATAAAATCGCTAAACAAAACAAAATTAAGAACGAAAAAACATTCGGCACTTGGGGACTGAACCCTGGTCGCCATAGCACAAGTCAAACACTCTAACGACTGAGCTACGCAGACACTCGCCTGCGGAATTAGGAGACCAACATCTCAAGAATGCGTGATCCACGCATTCTTGAGATTTTGGGCTCCAAATTGCGGATTCCTTTGACGATCTATTGTCGATACTATTTTGAAATTATGTTAGCCTCTAAGAGACATTTGCTATGTTTAGGTTTGGAACGAGAATTCTGATTTCAGAAATAATTGTAAAAATCTCCGCTGTTTAATTTCATTTTTAACTTTCTTTTCTCTCTATCGTTTGATCTTTTGTGCACATTACCCATCTCCCGTTTATGCACATTATGAAATTGTTTAAATCATTTTAAGAACAATCGTTTGAAAATTACTATCAAAATCTAGCATGGCTAAGTTTTTTAACAAACTTGGAAATTAAATGTCTTTCTTTAGAACTGTTCAATGACGTAAAATTCTTGGGTCAAACAAACATGCTACATGTACTTGATTCATCATGAGACAATCCCATTGAACAGTCGGCTTGACTAGGAAAAGAATGCTATTCTTTAACAATATGTTCTATTAATAATAACGGGGAAAACCATACGGAAACATGAAGCAGATCATAGTTTTAAAACTGATCAGAACGTTGGTGGGACAAGTCATTTCTGAAAGTGATTCGTAAAAAAATACCTTAGATTAAATAAATATTAATACATTTAAACTAATCAGCCATAATATGAAAAATAAAAAATAAAAGAGATGCTCAGTTTAGATTAGAATCGGCTTCGATAAAATTTATTCACGGCGCGCGGTTTCTGAACGTTTAAACATCTATAAGAAGTATTGTATCCGTGTATTCAATCACACAGTAGTTTCATTTACAGATAAAGTAATTTATCATTGGGGAAAAGTTCATATTAAGTTCCATCAGACGGGTTTGTAATCTAAATGTGTTTACATTGTATGCACAATAATTGTAAATAAAATATTAAAAGTTAAACTTGGATCTTAACATATAATTTCAATAATAACAAAAATAAAAGTGGGAAAGATGGGGGGGGGGTACAACTTTTTATGTTAATCTAAAGGGGCATGGTCACGATTTTGGTCAATTTTTTACTTAAACTGAAATTTTTACTTCAACAATTTAAAATGTAAACAAACACTTTGTTTACATAGCGAAGAATTGTATGCTCTGTGATTCGCTTATAAATCAACAAATGACACTCAATTGTTGGTTCCTTATCAAAAACGCCTTACTGAAGCATTGTAAACATTAAAATCGAAATAAATTGATCAAAATCGTGACCATGCCCCTTTAAGTCATGAGTACACAGTATGGCTCAATTGAATTTTACATGTGTACTATTGTTTATAATTAGCATTACTGACGTAAAATTATGACTTCCTTGTTGACGTTTCATGTTGTAAAAACAGAGAGAGAAAGACTTGGTGAAGTGGAGAAAGGGTGAACTACATGTGAACGAGACATGACAGCATGATGATACACATTTAAGAGTTGAGAACTTTTAAATATGACTTTTTATTCATTATTATCAAGGGTTTATTTATCCCCAAACAAAATTTGAATGAAAATAACATATTAAATACAGTTATCTTATTGTAAATATATTGTTTAAGTCTCGTGCTATGCATTTGATTACATTAGTTAAATATTCTGGCACAGGCTCTGTTTAAAACTGATATTTTTAATTTGCTAGTTTGATATAAACACCAATAAACAGTTTTAGTCTTTGTTACAATAACTTTATTATATATTGGCATTTTATGTTCAGCCTTCAAAATGTAAACGAAACATTACATGAGCTTCGTTTGGATGACAAAGATTGAGAGTTCAAAACTGGTTTTAACTTGTAAATTATTGGAAATATCTTAAAAAAGAATTAAAAACATAAATGATGTTAAAATAAAATGATACAATTTTCATTTTAATCGTGACCCTGCCCCTAAAAAGTAACTCTAGATATTCATTATCGAAAAAAAAACTGCAAACAATTAAAACAATAAATAATTTTTGTAAAAACGGCATACATAACACAAATCATCAGCTTAAAGCTAGTGGATATATCCACGATTTTAGCTTAAATTTTTTCCCTAATTTCATATTTCAAATTTTAATATTTAGAAAGGGGTATAGCGCTATCCCCAGTTTTTCGCCTACAGCACTGTTTAAACGGAAAGTACCTGTTAAAAATTATAGATAGAGATACCTGTCACAATACATATGTTCTGCTTTTATAATCTTATCTTAATAATCACTAATTTTTCATGAGTTTAGGAAAACTGCATCAAGAAATGAAAATATAGAACTGCGTGTATACGAATAAAGACAGCTGACAGTTGACATTCTGATAACTGCCAGCGAAATAGCAATTGTATGCACAATATTTGTAAATAAAATATTAAAAATATGACTTGAATCTAAGTATATAGTTTCGATAATAACCCGAAAAAACTAAGAGTGGGGAAAGAGGGCACAAAACAGAACCTTTTTGTGTGAATTTAAGTCTTGAGTACACAGTATGGCTAAAGTGAATTCCATATGTTGACTATTTTTTATAATTAGCATTACTGACGTAAAATTATGACTTCCTTGTTGACGTTTCATGTTGTAAAAACAGAGGAAACATCGAGGGTCCCCCTTGAGAAATAGACCCTGTGAAGTGGAGAAAGGGTGAACTACATGTGAACGAGACATGACAGCATGATGATATACATTTTAAATATGACTTTTTATTCATTCTTACCAAGGGTTTATTTATCCCCAAAGCAAAATTTGCGTGACAGACATATCAAAACCAGTTTTTGTTGGTTGGTAATCAATTTTCATTTCATATTTAATTTATTTGAAAATGGATTGTTTAAGTCTCATGCTCTGCTTTTGATTACATTTGTTAATTATTCTGGCACAAGTTCTGTTTAAAACAGATATTTTTATTGGCTAGTTCATTATAAACACACATAAACAGTGTAAGTCTTAGTTACATTAACTTTATTATATATTAGCATTTAGATTCAGTCCTCAAAATGTAAACAAAACATTAAATGATCATCGTTCAGATGACAAAGAATTGAGATCTTAATTGGTTTTATTACAAAGTTGCAAGTCGTTCAGTGCGCCGTATACAAATATTTATCGAACAAGAATTGTAAAATTCTATCGAGCATTCTATCATGCTACTAATTTCTTAATTTTTTAGATCAAAATTAACCAATATTACATGTAAATCATATCTGTAAAGATTGAAAATAAAAAAAATTATGTAATCTATCGAAGTTCTTAGGAACAAGGTAACATATTTACCTGTATATTGAATATATTAAATCGTATGCAGAGTGTATACCTGCTTAAACATTAACTTTTATGCAATAGATTTTTTTTGCATCAGTTTACAGAAACAAAAGTATTTATGATATAATGTATATTTAATTAAAACCCGAGCTGTATTTTAATTGAACCCGTTATTTTCCAAGTGACATTTGATTTCAGGCTGAAATGTTCTCGGCAATCGGCTACGGTTTGTGGTAATGAAAACAATGTTAACAAATCGTACGCGGAATGTGTATCTGCGTAAATATCTATACTTGTATGTAATAATTCGTTTTTAATGCATCATTTTCTTATACAGAAAGAAATACATTTATGATAGATTTTATATTTACTTTAAACAAGAGATGGATTTATATAACTGAACCCGCAATTTTCTGTATGATTTGATCTCGGGCTGAAATATTCGCGGCGATCGTCTAGGGCGTTCGGTAATGAAAACAATATTAACAATACAGAAAATTTATTGATCATTTAAGCTCATAGTTTTAGTTTAAAAAATTAATTGGTCATTTTTATGCATTCTATAAATGATGCAGCGATGATTAACAACTCGGCAATTGTTACTTTAAAAAATTCCACGTAAATCTTTATTCGTACGTGTTCTTTCTCAAATTCTGCCATTATCAGTTTGTTCGTGAAGATCGTTTAAAGCGATTATACGTTTATCATGAACATTGTTAATCCTTTCATATCGTGTATCAGCCCTATCCTATCGTGCATGTATCCTGTTCCATCGTGCGTTAATCCTATCTTATCGTGCATGTGTACTGTTCTATCATGCGTTAATCCTTTCCTATGATGCTTGAATTCAATCCTATCGTTTATCTTGTAAAAGAACGGTACGGGTACTGTACCTGTCGCAATACATAGGTTCTGCTTTTATAATCTTAATAATCACTGATTTTTCATAAATTCAGGAAAACTACATCGAGAAATGAACATATAGAACTGCGCGTTTAACGACAGTTGATATTCTGTTAACAGCAAGCAAAAGAAAATGTAAATACAAAACACGAGCAGAGCAAAAATTAAAGCACATCAGACGTGTGTAGAGTAAGAGGTAAAATATAGCTTACCAATCGTCATTTTTCTTTTTATACAGATAACGCCAGTTTACATCTCTATTAGTGACATCCTATCAAAATATTTAAAAAAAGGTATTTTCACAGTCAGGTACGTATTACATGAGTGTACCCGTATAGTGTTTTATAACGTGAAAATGTAAGTTTATACTAGGCTTTCACATTGTTCTTTTTACATATATTATAAAGTTAATATAATCTATTTTTAATCATTTATTTTCAGGTTTTATATTAAAAATCGAAAATCCTATGAAAGTATCCAACTTAAGTCTGCAACTTCAAATTTCATATTTGAATGTAACAGTGAGAGCAAACATCTATAACTCCACTAATGTTCCAAGTAAAACAGAACAACACACTTTGCTGATATCCAGTAATTGTACTAATATGGAAAAATTAAAAAAGAAGTCATTCTTGCTCTTAACGGATATCGTTTTCCATTCTTCACAGAATATTGTTCATCTTGGAGACAGTGACCTCTTTTCTTTAATCAGGAAGAAAGATCATGCAAATAGTAAAAAGACGATTCGAAAGCTGTAGTAGTTACATTGTTGAAAGCATTCATAAAATTTTACGTGGACGATTATGATTACGATGTACAGTTAGCACAAACAATGACCCCATCGCGCTAGCATTAACATTAGTATCAAGAAAAGGAACTTATAATACGAAATGTATGAATTTATAAATCAATTGTTGTAAAGTAAAGAAAGTCCAGTTTCAAAGCACAGTAGGAAAACAACTTTGATAAAATACAAGAAAAAGCAGAGTAATATTTCATGAAAAATACTTACTAAGATAAAACCATTCTGTTTATCCGTGAATGTTTTCAACCAAATTGAGACAGTTGAATCCCGGAAAGATTGGATTTGCAATGGAAAATAAACGTGTGCCAGACAGATCAAAGACGTAATGATAAGATAATGAATCACCAAAATTCATTTGATCAAAGTATTCTTGCTGCGTATTTATTGCTGGATAAGATATTTATAAATTGAGCTTTATTCAATTGCAAAGAATAGCTAGGCAAAAGGCAAAGAGTGAATTTTAAAAAAAAAATTGAAGATGTTTTGTTGTAAATTGCAAGTAGAGAACCAAGTGATTATTATCTAGCGCACAGTTGTACCATAGCTTGGCGAGTTTTCTTTTGTTGAAAGTGTGGGTTATATGTACATACCCCACACTTTTTTTTAAACTCCATCCACTATCTCGAGTAAAAACAACATCAACAAAGTTGTTCTTTAGCACGTCCATAACACTCAACAGTAAGGGGTTCTTTCAGATCAAAATTGCCAAAACTCAACACTGATAAATGACTCGACTTACTTAGTTCGTCGTATAAATCTCATTTTTAGCTCGAGACAAAGCAATATCGGCAATGGCTTTGTCAGAAAGACCCTATTTTAATATTCCTCTCCATGTTTGCGGACAAGTAGAGAAACGCGTGAAATGAAATAGGGGTATCCTGTTTAAAGGTTTCATAGAAAGTCAATCACGTGATAGGAAAGCGTTTGAATAGAAAACTTGTTTTGTGGACAGAGTGAATAGCGGTAGCCAATCGAATTTGACATTAACCGTTCACGGTTTCGCGACATGCATTTCTCAAAAAATTTTTTTTTTTTGCTTATTGATTGATTTTGTTTAAAATATATATGTACATGTACATGATTTTTCAGCAACTTTAAAAAAACATACATTGATACAGAGTATCAAATAAGATTTTGAAAAACTAATAACCTTCATCAATTTAAATTTAATTTCAATTATTTAAACAGAAGCATTGCACAATTTAGGGTTCGTACAAATAATATTGTTTTAATAAATTTAATTCTTTGGAGCAAATATCGATACTAGAAGTCGGAAAATGAATGAATATGAAATAAAAATATAACAATGAGAAGTCGATCTATTCATTATAACTATGATTTAAAAAAAAATGAAGACTGATAAATGTTTGTCGGGGATAGAAAGTCATTTTGGAAATTCACGAAGTACATTGTACTTAGTCTGTATTTAAAGATCAGCGCATTGGCACCGTATTGTTTAGAGGCAAGTGCACTCCCGATATTACTGTAATAATAAGATATAATGTATATGGTACAAGTAGCTTACCCCATATAATATTGCTGATTATGTGCAGATACCCGATGGGTGTGGTCATAACGACACTCGGGAGCTACGCTCCCTCGTGTCATTATGACCACGCCCATCGGGTATCTGCACATAACCAACAATATTATATGGGGTAACTACTACACACTACACAGCCATTTGTTACATTGTTAATGCATTTATAAATCATGTTTTGAATCATCAAATATCTGTTATGTCTCATGGATGTTTTCATGTGTTTTTATGCAAAATATGTCAATAGTATTTGAAAGAACATATATGTGCATTCTTGATTGCATGAAAATGCCTCAAAATGTGTTAACATGTAACCTATTAAAATATTGTATGAATATGTTGATTGAGTTTTATTCATAGCTTTAAAATACCCCCATTTTCTAATCTAATGCCTTTCGAAATAAACAACAAAGTTAACTTTAACTTCATATGTCTTGTTGTATTTCATCATATAGTTAATACATAAACTGTTAGTACAGAAATTACAATTAATAGAAGTTTCTAATATAAGACTTCCTCTTGAGTGAGTTGATGGACCGAAATGGGAGTATGCATGTTCTAGAAGCTTTAGGAAGAAAGATATACTTAAAACAAAAACTCAAAATTTAAGACGGACTTTCATAAAAAAGTTGTGCTTTAACTTAGAATTTCTTCATTATTTATTCTATGGAATATTTAGCAAGGTTTGCAAAAAAAATGACATAGATTTCCTCTAGAAAGAACAAAAACCAGGTCATTTTTTAGATGAGTTGTAACTGAAAGAAGGCCCAAACTGCAGTTAGACTTCCTGGGCCCTGACACATATCGCGTCAGGAACCTGCAACCAGACCAAGTTCGTGAAGAAGGCAAGGGACTTTCCAAAATTTACAAATCTCGTATCCTCGCCCCACACCGTGATATTAAGAAACTGTGTGGGCACTGAAAGATTTGTAAGATAAAACTTCATTGTGTCAAAATAATTGAAAACCAGAAATTGTTCATTCTACAGATAAAATGAAAGTTGAACCAGAAGAACATTGTGTGATTATCAAAGACTAAGTGTGTGTGTGGGGGGGGGGGGGTGTTATTTTTGAAAACATCGAAACTGTAGACGATCCATGTAGATGTATGATTCGTTTTGCAATGCTCATGCTTAGCCTTAAGAAAACATTTTATCTGCTATTTTGTTGATCTATTATTATCCATAATATTTTGAAATTTAGTGAGCCTTCAGAGGCATTTGTTTTGTTTAAGATTCGAAACGAGAGTTCAGATTTCAGAAATAATTGTAAAAATCTGCGCTGTTTAATTCCATTATGCTTTCTTTAATTTTTCTTTATCTTTTGATCAACTAGGTACATTGTATTATACATATTATGAAGTTGTTGGTAATGATTTCAAGAAAAACCATCAATTATTACTAATATTATCTATATTTAGCATGGCTAAGTTTTTAAAATAAACTTGGAAATTGAATGTCTTTATTTAGAAGTATTCAACTGTGTGATATTCTCGGGTCAAACAAACATGCTACATCTACATGTACATTATTCATCATGAAACAATCCTGTTGAACAATCGGCTTGACTAGTCTTGATCCATCTGTTCTAAAAATAATAAAGGGGAAAACCGTACGAAAATATAAAGCAGGTCTGATCTCTGGTGGGAAAGTGAAAGTCATTTCTAAAAGTAAATCATATGAAGAAAACCAAGGTGTAAAACTGATTTGATTGATAAAACATATGTAAACAAACAGTTCTGAAGGCCAAGGCTTATTTTACCCCCCCCCCCCCCCCCGAAAAAAATTACCTCCATATCTTGCTTGTAAATTGACCTTAGGCATTCAAGTTTTTGTTCATCATTTGAAAAGCTTATTTTAAGTTCATTTGGATCAATTCTTTGAAATTATTGAAACGTTAAGAATATGAATTGGAACGTCTAATCCACGGCCCGGCGTCATAACAGCTCTCTTTCAGATGGATACATATTGACCTCGGTTTACAACGCTTATTATGTAGGCCCTTTAAACATCTTAGTTTTTTTAAAAAATTGATAACATCCTATCAGTCCAGGTTGTTAAAATCTTTGACAGCATTTAAAGGGAAAATACAATTGACCATTATCAGCTGTAATCGTCACCACACCCTTTTAACACCTGCAGTAAGTGATCGGAGAGGAACGGTTACTTTTATTTATTCATAGGAACATTTACATGAATAGAACAGGAAATTTCTTTGTTCAAAAATAGAAAAAATACTACTAACATCTAAAAAAAAATTGATGACTTCACTTATAGTATTAAATGTTAAGTAGTTTAAATTCAAATTATAAACAACGAAAGTCATGTTATTTTCATTTAAATCTTTCAATACTTTTCATTCTAATGCAATAAGATTGGTATGCGAATAGTAATTTTATTGAAAAATGAAAATACTTAAACATTATGAGAAGCAAACAAATAGGTCAAAATTAATATAAAAAAAAGAATTTTTTACTTTGCTCAATGGGTACTTATGTCACTAAGAGTTTTTATTTGTCCACATGTATCTACATATATAGCTTTAGTCGATAATGAATAATACAATATGACTTTCAATGAAAGAATTGTAACTTGAAAGGCATTTAGAGAAATAGACAGATTTAAGGATAGTTAGCAGTCTACGTTATAAGGAACATGCGTCACTTTCTTTTTTATAATCACTATGAAAACAATAAAATAAAATCATATTGAACGTTAATTTTTTTTTTTACATTTTACTGCATACATAGGTACTTTACATGTAAAAGCAAAACATGAATATTATACGTCGTATATGTATTTTTAATTTAAAAAAAAACCCGATTCCAAAAGTAAAGCTATTCAAATATAAGATAGACACGTATCCCCCCCCCCCCCCCCCAATGTTACAATCCTCAAACCAAAGTTTGCTGCAAAAGATTATTAGATGATCGTAATGAGGACATTTAAAAGGAATGATGTTGTTGCTGAGTATGGAGAAGTTATATACAGATAGGATGAAGAGAAAAACATGAATACTTCGATCGTTAATTATGTTGTTAAATATTCCATTAGATACCTTGCAATCTTTGCAGATGATGAAAAATGAATTGTAAGTGTAACATCATACAATTTAATTCTAGATAAAGTCTTCGCCGGGTCCCATTCTTAACAGAATATCTAATCCAAACACATATCATACCCTGTATTCACCGCCCTATATATAAAAAATGAAGTCATTATTGTTGTAAGTAGTTCTAAGGTTACAATCGGCCCACAAAAATAAAAATAATCTCAGTTTTATTTTTTTCGTTGATGCCTTTGACCCAGTATTGTATATAATTAAGACGCAAATACTTTATAAGCTAAGAATTAGAAGCCCATTTATTAAAAATATTTATATACATGTATTTGCTACACTAAATGCTATTTTATTGTGAAAAGTTGAATGTTTATATAAACTTTAGCGTTGTTTTGTAAGATATTCCAATAGATCACACAAAGTAAAAATTAATCATCTTATCGTAAAATTATTGTAAAATTCCCAAACACAGAAAATGTATAGATGTCTTTGCTGCGTGGGTAATCCTTACCCAGGAATTTTGTTTACCAAACGTTTATCCTGTTTAACAAACATGTTTTCAAACTATTTCATCGTGCAGGAATTTGGCACATTTCTCTATCGTTTAAGGAGCAAAACTATTCATCATAACAATCTGAAAATAATTAGATAATGATACCTGGCCTCCAATGAATAAATAAACATGTTAAAGTTTTTTATTATGATTTTCTTGGGATTGGAAAAACATAATATGTCATCTTCAATTTTTTGAAACTCTACTTGCGTGGAATGTGGAGGCACGACGATGATCAACAACCCTCTCTCCCAAACCAAAAATAATTTATTAACTTGATTTAACTGTACTGTTGATGTACTTATGTTAAATAATACAAATGTATGTTATATTAAATATTGTCAAGTCTACTTCATTGAATATCTTCATAGAATAAATGGATAAGTGCATGCTCATGGCTTTACAGACGTTGAAATTTTTATGCTATTTTTTTCCTAAAGCTGACGCAGATAAAAAAATTGAAGCATAAGAAACAATTGTATATATTTTGTTTGTATATTTTTCAATGAAACGTTATATACATAGTAATGTAGAATCTTATTTGGAAACTTCATTCCAGTTATTAAAATACCATTCAATAACGTTTTTAGAGAGAAAAATCCTCACTGCTGGAAAAACAGCCTCCTTGAAACTAAATTAATTTGATATAGACTTTTATAGGTCGATGGTGACCGTCATGCTCCATCAAAGTCTTCGTACAGGACAACCCGTCATTTAAATATAGTTGTCTACGTATCTGCCTATGTTTAGGGATGTCGCTTTGTGTTTGTCTCTCTCTCGCATTGTGGGAATATTTCTGCGGCTCTGTATAGCTTTTTTTCCTAAAGTCTTAAGAATATTGATTTTCCGCGTCTTAAAAAGATGACATGTTAAAAAAAAAATCATACGCTGGAAAATTGCACTGGAATTGAAATTAATCAAAGGGTATGGAAGTAAAGTGAGTTTAATTCGGTATTATCATTTTTTTAATGGAATATAAATTGCTAATCAATTTTCTGATGAATCTTCTGTAAAAATTGAAATTATGGGAATAGTCCACTATTCATAGGATTTTATCTTCTGACACAGCTATTTTAATTTCCTTTTCAAAATGCTAAGAAAACGCCTTAAATGTATCAACACCAGATGTCAGAATCTATAAAAATCTAGTCGCTTACCATTTATTTAAGCATCTGCTCTTCTGCTCAGGTGAATATTTAAGAGGATGTTACTGAATTTAATGAGGTTTATTTTTAATCTCAGCTGGTAATATACTGTCCTTCATTTAAGTTAAGTTTTATAAGAAAAAGGGGGATATCATGGACGTTTATGTAAAACATTGATTTAATTTTTTAAAAATCTATTGTCGGAAAGGCATTGAGCTTGAAGTTGCGATAATCTATGCAAACTGTGCTGAGGGGAAAATGATGTTTCCTTCCATGACGACTTCAGTGCTGTGATATAGGTGCATACGACCCATCTCATCATCTTATGAATAATAATGTCATGGTGCTAATTTTACTTGAGTGATACAAAGGAGCAACAAATATGCTTTGATGTTTAATGGCCAGGCTATAGCTAGGGTCTGCGGTTTACCGGGTCCTATTTGAAGTTGATCTTGGAAGTCTAATTTGTTATTATGATAAAAAAAATTGTTAGGACAAAAGACTTATCTGTAAGAACAATTTAAAATCTGCAAGAACATCTTTTAATCAATGTCTGCGAATGTTGTGTAAAAGAATAATTTTGCAATCATCATTATATATAGAGAAGAAATGTTCTAATGAGAAAAATAAACACATCCATGCTTTGATTCATTTAAAATTATTTAAATATCCCATCCTTTTGTGTATTATTACCCGGGCACATTGGCAAAACAATGGCCAGGCTGTAGCTATGATGTGCCGTTTACCGGATGTTGACTTGACATCAGTTGAAATAACTCCCTGCACAAAAAGTTCCAACTTTAAAGGGAACGTAAAATTCTATAATAACAAATCAAGCAAATGTCCAAATTAGTAAGTTGTTATAACAAATGAGTATTTTTAAAAAAATCATGTTGTATTAATCTGTTAATAAAATTACAAAATTGTTTAACCCAGTTGATAAGTTGAGAAAAGACACCGGTATGTAATTTGCTCCCAAATACGATTCCTTAAAAATTGTATTAAATGAAAAAGAATTAACTTGATCATATTTCCGTATCCTAAAAGTTATGTGATAATATATATTAATAGAGAGGTTGCACAACACGCTTTACGCGTAGTTGTATAAGTATGTTACAAATTGAATTCGTCTGCTCACATAGCTTTTTGTTAGTCATAAGAACATGTATTTTTAATCTTATATGATTGATTGTTATTCTTTAAGTTTTCTCCCTTTTTCTGCCGAAATCTTTAACATTACAGTTAGAAAATTTTGAATGAAAACGTAATGTCTTTTTTTAAGATAATCGTTTCTAATATAATATGCACATATTATGTAAATATAACAACAAAAAATTCTTATCATTGTTTATAATCAAAACATCTGTCGCCCTTTTACCTTCGCATAAAGAATTCACACTGTAGAGAAAAATAAGGCTATTTGTTTTACGAAGCAAAAAATAAAAAAAATAATACTAACTGCTGGTTCTTATGGGCACTTTGCAATTTACACGTTTGAACATATGTGTAAAATTATACATTTTTACATTTTTGAAGAGATGACATTATGCATACCTTTCTGAGAAAATTTTCCGTGAATGTTAAAATGCTTGAAAAGACTAGTTTATTCAATTTCTCTTATTAATATGATGATACATTTTGATTACATAATGCCAACGATCAGGAGCAAACAAATGATATTTATTTAATTTGCTTAAAATGAGTCGATTATAATGGATCAAACTTTAGAATTAAAGTAAAAAAATTACAAATAATATTTATGTTCTTTAAATCAGTTAAACAAATATATAATATAAACAGTTATATATAATATAAGCAGTAAAAAATGATCATAATTAGAGGCAGATATAATCTTGACTCTAACAATTTCTTTCTGCACATTGACATTAGATTTCATTTTTCAATGATTTCATGCAAAACATTTGCGCCCTCTCTCTCTCTCTCTCTCTCTCTCTCTCTCTCTCTCTCTCTCTCTCTCTCTCTCTCTCTCTCTCTCTCTGTGTGTGTGAGTGTCAAGAGCCTTCAAAACAATAATGTCATGCAGTGACTATAACAATTTACATAAATATGAAACAAAAAGAGACTTTTGGCATTAGAGTATTCCCCGGCATTTTGTTAAGAAAGGAAACTGAAGTGTAAATGTATTAAATCTATATTCATTATCAACGAGCTTTTCTGCAATCTTTATCGCATTTTATTTGGTTACGAATAATTGTTTCTAGCATTGAACCGTTTTGTCATAAAACCCAACTCAGTTTAATCTTACTACGCTATCAATGAGTTTAAACCGTAATATATTGTCACAATTTCTGAATAAAAAATCAAAATAGAGATGAAAAAGGAAGACGAAGTTATTACACAAAATACAAAGTCGGCAAATTTCAACTCATTTTCCCTTTTATTGTTTTTTTTTATATAAAGAAAAAAAAATTTATCCGTCCAAATACCCCCCACCTCAACAAAAGCATCTGACCATTAATTTCTGATGTAAGTATGTGATATCATTAATGTCTGATGTATGTATTTTCTTTCTCTCTTTTTTCACGAGAAAAAAAAGATTATCTAAATTTAGATTAAATTTAAAAAAGTGCAAACAAGGAAAAGGTGCAAAACCAAACGAAACAAAGTTTACAACTATATCATCACATTATCTTTTATTATTGCATAACATCCGAAGTCAGAAAATCATACCAACTGTTTGTAGAGGCTCTCTAACATGCACCTGAATATAACACAGTTAGGTATTTGCACATTTTGAGTTTATTAAAGGTGCGCAATTTTACTTTCAATTCATACTATTGTTAAATCAATTAAACAAATACCCTGACTTTAAATCAATAAAAATGTTATATCAGATCAAGAAGTTTCAATCATACTGCAAGAAAACACAGCAAATTTCAATTTTGACAATTTGTCATCAAACACTCACAGATAAAACATGAAACGTCAAAGATTATTTAACTGCTCGTTCATATTGAAATATTCATAATGTGGATTAAATGTCCTTTACATTCTTGTAAACATAAAATGGGATAGAACCTGTATAATACTTGTATGGCGGAGTTGGAAGCCGGCCCTACTTCGCCATTCAACTTGAAACATGGGATCCCATTTCCGGGAATGGGCTTAGGACCTGAACCCATTCCCTTGGGAAATGTGATCATATGTTTTTGATGTCTATGATATTGCATTATTGTTATTATGAAATCCAGAAAGTTAATGTTAAAAACCAAATAAATCATGAGAAATGGTAACTTTATTTGATGGCGTATTGTTCTATTTGGCTTTGCACCCATTTTTTTGAATTAAGAAAGTTTTTTTTATTGATACAAAGAATTACAGAAAACTCACTGGTGATGAGTTTAAAAATTTGCTTTTGTACATTTATTCTTAGGTTTCCTATAAAAGAAATGTCGGGAAACATTTTACATAATGCCAACAGACATTTGAAAACATATGATCACCTTTAGGTCCTAAATCCATTCCAAAAACTGTCATCATGCTGCATGACGAAGATGGTTCGACTTGCAACCTCATCATGCAGACACTTTACTATAAATATGTCTTGAAGAATTTTATTGCCTCTGATTCAAAATTATGATCAGTTCAATATGGACAAGCATTAACATCCTTTAGGAGATTATACGTTTTCCTCATTTTCGCTAGCCAAGTGTCCGATTTATTATTCTCGTTTCGAATTTCTGACACTGCGTTTTCCTTTTTTTGATAAATACAGATTGTTAAAATTAGGTATGTGATAAATTTTCTTCCATTGTGTTTGATTACTTTACCGGAGAGAAAACTTTCATTGATTCAGATGATTTTTTTTTATTTTTCCTGGAATGTACATTTAAAGATTTGCGCACCATTACTACAAATTCATGACAAATTATATACACTCCAACCTGTATAATGTACAAATCTATACAAGAGCACTTTAATAAATAATTTTACAGAGATTCATTGCCTTCGATTAAATGGAATTATAAAGATTTAATTTAATTAATAAATAAAGTCTTTTTGTATAATTTGGCTCAAGTTTGCATTTTGACTTTTTTCTTTATTATTTGTCTCTGTTTGGTTATCATATTCTTCTGTTTTGTTTACGAGATAGAGATAGCGTGAGAGATATAGTTTTGTGTGTGTGCGTGTGTGTAAGAGAGAGAGAGAGAGAGAGAGAGAGAGAGAGAGAGAGAGAGAGAGAGAGAGAGATTCTAATTTGTTTTAGCTGTTTATATGATATATTTAACTGATCTGCAATAGATAGGCTATATTTATGTACAAACAGACTATCATTTAATCTAAGATGCTGAAGTAACTATGTTCATTCCGTTTACTTCTTTATTTGATGTAACAAAGTAGTATATCATACAAAATAGGTGTAAGTAAGGATATAGGTAAACCCTGAAATAAAATTATTGTGAGATAGGAAAGATAACTCTTACATACATGCAGTTTTGACATAAGATGAAAGTATTTCTCTTTACAAACAAAACTCAAAAATATTTGTATCCGTAAACAAATTAGCGGGTCATTAAGAAAATAAACAATTATAATGACATTCGTATGACGAAAACTTTAAGATATCATATCAAATTTATTTCACATTGATTTATAATGAAATTATAGAACTAATTATCAGTTTCATAATACTACTAATACTACGAAATAATAATATATTCAACTATACATGAACTAAGCTTAAACCTTGTTTAAAAAATGCTTAAACTATGTATACCTAACGTGAGATGTAAAGGTTGATTAGAAAAATTATTCAGGATGTAAAATGAATACTGACGTTAATAATCTAAGTTAAAGAAAATAAAAAATACACATGTTCTTACATGTACAATGCTTTGTACTCATTGACCAGACTGAGTTTTACTAAACATTTAAAAAAATAATATTTAGTAATTTATTTTCTAAGCCAATTATATAATATCTTAATAATCTCTATAAATAATCTCAAAATATGACCATTTATATATTAGCTAGTATAAAAAATTATAAATCAACTGACCTGTTAAAATATTTAAATTTCAGGTCAATAGAAGTAGACTTCAGAAGAACTGGTAACACAAAAAAAAAAAATTCTCACTAAAATTGTCACATTAGTCTGCCATGACCAATGAAGTAACAGCTGACCAATTCTATACAATAGAAATACAGGAATACAGGTAGAAGGATATTCCTTCTAAATATAGATTTTGCATTGCCAGTGTTAAAAAAAAAAGATAGGACTCTTACATTAAGGTAAAATAACTGTATATAATTGATTTAAATATTTCAATTGAATAATGCATTGATTAAATAGTACATGTAATATGAAAATAATACACTGTACTAATATTAAAATATTTTCATGTTAGAAAAAAAATGGAACATAATCACCAAAACTATGCAATAATACATATAACATAATAAACATATCTAATGCATAAAATTTCACTCTACCACAACCTTGTTAGCTGAAAAAATACATTCTTGCATTGAAATGAAATTATATCATGAATCATGGCTATAGATTTATTTTGCTTTGAAAATTATCATCAATGGCCTTCTTTGTTTAAATTGTCTTAACCACGATTTCCAAACCCGACCAACAAATCCATTGACTTCCATAAAATGTCTCCTATTGTATCTAAAAGGAATGAAACAAAAACGTTTAAAACTTTATAAAAGCAAGGGAAAACGAACCAATAATGATTATTGGATAAATATTAGTTGAATATTCTCTTGCTTACTTTGATAAGGTATTTACCTTGTTTTAGTGACTTTCCAACCGTCCAAGATCTGTGTTCCTGTAAAATGTCATATATTTTTTTTCTTGTTAAACATAGGTTTTAATTAATAAAGAAAATCCAAGCCTAGTCATTTAAAAAACGCCACTATTCCTTTCCAGAGAAAATTTTTAACTGACATTTGATAGCGTTATTGAAACTGTGAAGCAGTAAATGCATTCTTAAAAAGGAAGAAAATGTTGTTTAAAATAAACCTTTGATCTTAAGTAAAATTAATTAGGAATTTATATCAAACATACGCATATAAGTAGCTGACAATTGTGTTAACAGAAGTATAGTATACTGAAATGCTTGATATCATATATAGAAATACCAGTGACCAATAAAATGATTGATTAAAGGAATGAATTCAATATTTATTTGTTTTATACGATATAAAATGGTTTGGGACAGTTTACGCTTTATAAACCGCGAAGCGGTTTATAATAAAGCGTAAACTGTTCCAAACCATTTTATATCGTATAAAACTAATAAGTATTGAATTCATTGCTTATAATTTAATTTTTTTACTCTTCATTGTAGATAAAAACGGTAATTTGACCTTAAAAATGACGTTAAATTGTACAAAATTCAAACGTAACGTCAGGCGTATTGATACGTTCTTGACGTTAGTCTTACTATGACGTAGGCAACATTCTTTATACAATATAAAATAATTTTTGAGCCAATCAGAAAGCGCGTTACAACCAGAATTAAATTATTATAATTTTAATTTAGTCTTCTACTATTCTTTGCCGTAAAAAACCTGTATCAACGGTTTAATTATAGGTAAAGTATGTAATCAGTACAATATTACAACTGATGCGTTGTTTATAGTTAACTTTAGGTAAATGTACAAAATGTATTTGTTTTTTTTTTTTAAACTAACTTTTGCTTCAGATAAGTATTTCCAAACAATGGCAGTGATACGTAGATTGAAAACAATGTTAATGCATTTGGGGGTCCATAAAAAAGATTTCAGGGATATATTACACATTTGTTGATTTACTAGTAGGTGGACAATATTATTAAAGATATCACGATACACCGTTCATCTTATGATATTAAACCATGGAAAAGTACATAATAAATCGCCTCCACGATAAATTTCGTGAAAAACTTTCCTAACTATAAAAGGAGGATTAAAGGTATTTTAGGAATTACGCTTTATTAATTTTTCTGGAGGCGTTATATTTTCCTGTTCATACTTGACACAAAAATGATAAAACTCAACCAGTTCACTATACTGCAACTGATTATTGTTTAACCTTAAAATAACGTCCAAACGAAACAAATGAATACTAACTCTGTTTACAGTTTTTCACATTGTTATCCTTTGAATGGACTTGTCCGTTGCAACACATCTCTTTCTCCTTTCTGTAAATTCTTTCTGAGATAGAAAAAGGGACGATTTTAAAACAGTCCTGTTAGATAATGTTGAACACGTATAAAAATAAGTTCAGAGAACTCCTACATCTATATGCATAGCCATTTCTCTTCATTTTGATAACATGTAACAAATATCAATCTGTAATAAAAAAAAACCTTTAGTTACCAGTTTTGTTGCACTTTATGTGTGTTAGTTGTCGATTTAAAATAGATTACATTTAATTTTTTTTTATAAAGGTTTAAAAACACAGTAAAAATGTTGTTATAGTAAAATCAATTCTTTCTCCATAAAACTTGAACGTTTATTAAATTGCAATGAAATACCACCTCTGCATTTAATAAATAGTTGTTCCTGAGTATATAATATATAGAATTAATTATTGTTTCAATGGTCATTGCTCGTTTGGATAAATGATTAAAAAAAAAGATGGCATGTCGTTATAAAAAAAATCATCTTCTGCACTTATGTGAATAAATGTTGATTTTAATTAAAATTTCTTACCTCCACAGCATTCTACTTCCTGTTCCAGTTGATATTTATCGTGAACTCCTGACCTCTTGCAGCAAATCTGTGTCGTTGTATTAAATTTTTCACCCAGAATTTCATCGATCTTCGTGTAGACACACTCACTATCTACAACTATAATATTTTCCGATTAATTCATGCCGGCTAAATTTCTGAAGTTTATGTTTTTGGTTTAAAAAAAAATAGAAAACATACCTATTTTCTTCTCACAGTTTACTGAAATCATTATGCAGAAAACTCCCAAACATATAAAAATCATATTGAACATTTTTCGTATTCTGTGGAAAGGTTAATATAGTTTTATGCATGCAACTCCTCGGCTTATATATACTACTTTTGTAGGACGTTCAAAATCTCCCGTTTTGGCCCAGTATCGATCTCTCTTTTTCGTACATATTGTTAATAGTATTGTTAAAAAGCTGATTCATTTAAAGAAATACGGATCTTATGACGTAAATCCTCTTTTGAGTTAATTACGTTGCCCCTGAGTCTTTTAAATTTGTCATTGGTCCTTTATCTAAAGTCTTATTGAATCCTTCTTTTTAATTATGCCATATCCGGCAGAGTACGAACACAAACAAAAGTCTGTTTATTCGAAATGAAATTGATAAGAAATTTTAAAGATGTACATTAAACCATTACATTTTCGATTAGACTGAAAACCTTAATATTGCTGAATACTGAATGGTGCTTCCAATTAGCACTTTACAAGATCACTTACTTGCTTCTCGGCCCTGAACATTATTCATTTATTTTGCATACACTTTACATTTTTTTAAACCTCTAATTAACAATTTGTAAGGTTCGTCTTTTAAAATATCTCTCCCAAAAATAATAAATTTAATTTCATTTGGAAGAATTATATTAATTTGTATAATAACAATATATATTTTATAAAATATACGCAATTTACAGGTCTGGTTAAGGACAGTTTGCGTATAGTGTCTCTAATTCTTTATCAAGCAAAAATTGTATACAAGAGAGATAGAATATTTGAATTTAAAGATTGTTGCAATTTTGACACTGTCAAGAGATCGATAAGTTAAATTTTAGATTTGTAAAATGAAAACTATTCTTGAAAAATATACTTCTAGAGCTTAATGTACACCTTTTTAAGTGTGAATAATACCATATTTTACTAAGTTGCATTGCCTTATCTTTATATTCTAAACAACAAAAATAAAGAAGTTTAGATGTGTTGAACCAGAGAAGGTTCATTTCCTTATCTGAGGGGGTGGGGGCATAACGCATCTATATATAGACACAACTACGTAGAGGACCTTGTCCACATATCTTTATCTATAGGTGTCTCCTGTTTAAATGCAAAGTAAACCTATGCATTTATAAAAGAGATCACATTTAGATTGTTTTATGCACTGTTTTTCAATTTTACTATAAGATAATTTGATTTCTACTTGTCAGCGCAGGGAAAATGTATTGCAATAATACACTGTATGTTCATCTGATGATACATACACATATTTTAATTAATGTAAATTAAATATAAAGATTAAAGGAAGTCGCATAGTTTTGATTTAAGTTTTATTTTGTTACCCTAAAAATGTCATTCATCAATAAATGTTAACATGAGAACCCTCTTAAATTCGTAGAACACTTTGCAGCTTACAATACCGAGAACTTTCCTAAGGGGGTTTCCTCCGATGTTTTGACAGAACAGGACATTTAAATTTATGTTCATACAGGCTATTTTTATATCTGCCGGGAGAAAATGGGGCATTCTACGCTAATGTCCTTCATGTTTCAAAATTTAAAAAATGCCACGTAAACATTGTTTTCACTATTTTTTTGTGCTTAGCATCGATTAGTCATCAACAGTTAACACACACTGCTGACAATACACCTTTATTAACAAATGTAATGGGTTATGTGTGTATCCACAGAATCTGCGTCATCTGTTTCATATTTGGATATTTTACCGCAAATGGATGGTAACCTAACAACAAAACTTTAGGATAAACGCAATGTCTTCAATTTTTCTATAGTCAACTTTCCTTACTTATGTAGCAATATACTATATACCTGCATATGGTGTTTTTGTCTCTCAATTAATTCGATACGCAAGGGCATGCTCTTCGTATGAACAATATCTATGGCGAGGCAAGCTACTGACAAACAAGTTGATAAAACAGAACAATCAAAAGTCCCGTTTGAAGTCACCTTTTTGTCAGCAAATACAATCTTCGACTGGGTCGAATGCTGACCGACGTTTTTCATACTTATTGTTAAATCATAATTAATTACATGTACCAAATTGTCTACGGACTTTTCCTTTTTCCCCGATTACGACAAAGAGCACACGACGGGTATGAACGGTAAGCAGGATGCATACTCCTCCTAAACACCTGATCCTACCTCTATCTTTTTGGAGGTCCGTGTTGCATTGCTTTGAATTTGTTTTTCGTTTTATGGATTTTTGAGATGGTTGACGGTTTGTTATTGTCATTTTTCCATCCAAAATTGAAACGTTCCGAAAAATCAATATACTAACAAGGTTTAGTCCTCCCCCACAATTATTTAATGCATTGAATTTATGTTCATTTTCTGACAAGTTTGTCAAAAGTTTTTGGTTTCGTTTTACCTTTAAATCTGTAAGTCTTGAAATCAACTTTATTAGTGTTAGTCTGTAGACTCCATGCTGTAGTTTCTTCTGAGTTTTAAAGAATCCAAGAATTGTCTGACCAATGACAAATACACTAAGGATGGTTGTTGAATGTGTTTGTATTTCATATAATTTATTTACGTACATGTAACAACTGTACACTCAGAACTTATAGAATTTATATAAAATTTATGTGATGGATTTGGAAAACGTGTATTGTTCTGTTATTACAAAAATCCTTGTAACAGTACATGTATACATAAGCTAATATCGCACTCCCCAAAAAAAACAAAACAAAAAACAACAAAAACCTGCGTTACATTTGTTTCTCGACAAAGAACACGTTTTTTTCCCTTTCAGATATTCCAAAAGTAAATTTTGGTCTTGCCATCCAGTAATCTTGCTATTGTGAAATTAATATTTCGCAAAGCTGACCACAAATTGGCATATGCATAATCCAGATATATATTTTATTTGTAAATTAAAATGTGTTGATATAAACACAAAAACTTGGTTTTCGTTTGTTATTAAAGCTATGAAACCAAGCTGTGAAAATTCTTCTTTTTTTTCAAAGCTCTAGACGAGAGGGAAATTGACAACAATTAACAAGACAAGACATTGAACAATTTGACTGTAAAAATCAACAAAAAAGATAAATATTTTACAAAATTTTTTTCACAATTAAAAATTTGCCAGATGCTAGCGCATACAAAACTTGCACGACATTAAGCTATCTTTTTTCAAAGGAATATCATCATCAATATTGATTTCCCCCGCCTCGATTTTCTTAGCCACGATTTCCAAATGCGTCTTGTAAAGCGCAGAATGTCCCTTCCTCTCTTGTTGCCACATCTACAAGGTTACAGAAAAAATGTCCATATTGTTTCAGAAGCAAAGCTGACATGCTTCTATACCATACTTGTTTTTTTCTGTAGCAAACGCTTTATTTACCTTTCTGTTAAACTTGTTATTATGTTTCCACAGCATCTGTGGTTTTGTGATGAGTATGGCTTATCTTCACAGCAAATCTCTTTACCTGGTCTGTAAATTTTATCTATAATTGGTAGAATAATAAAAAAAACTCGAAAACTAATCAGGCTTTATTTTCTTGTACCAAACGACTTCATAACATTACCTATTCTTTTCCCTTTAGGCCACGATTTTTTATCTCGGTTCATTAATTAAATACATTTCTTAATTTTACTTTTTCCAACATCCAAAATAAATTGAAATGAAATCAAGATATATAAAAAATAAAAACGTATGATAAAACTAAGGGTTTTTATACAAAAACAGACATTCTTATATTAGCAGATAGAAAAGTAATATAATGAAATTATCGATTTCAATGCATCTTCGGACGTTGCATATTGAGTTTTATTAAGAATGTTACCCTGGTAAAAAAGTAAGAAGTATAAATTTATGATTGCTATGGAAATAATATCTTTAATTTCCACTTACCTCCACAACATTGTACTTCCTGTTCCTGCTGACATTTGTCGTGAACACCAGATCTGGCGCAGCAAATTTGTGTTGTTTCATTAAATTTTGCAAACTGAATTTCACCATTCTTTGTGTACACACACTCGTCATCTACAACTGTATCAGCTTTCATGTTATACCCATTGACATATCAGTTAAAAATCTCAGGATTTTTTTTCTTAACAAAAAAAAAATGAATACCTATGCTTTTATCATTCTTTACTGCAGCTGTTTTGCACTGGAGTCCAAAAGTTAGTAATAATAAAATAAACATATTTGTTGAGAGGAAATTATAATTTGTCAAAATAAAATACAGGTACTTAAAACTGTCTTGCTTATATAGTATTGCTTTGCTTGGGCGTTGAAAATCTCCCCTTTGTTTGTCCAATATCAACCCCCATGTTTCCGTTATTACTTGCAAGGTATAATATGTCATATGAGACACGTTTTTAAGAGTATTAAAAGTTGTGTAACGTCTCTGATTGAGTAAACAACACTGGTATTGTATCTTGAAAGATTTGTAATGACAATTATTTGTACATGTTTTTTTTGTTCTTTTCAACAGATTGTAAACGGTATGCTTGCTTAATTATCATAAAATTATATGAGGAATAACAAATACAATGTCACTTGTTTACATTATGCTTCCTATTTGTTGTCTAAATATATCTAAATTGCCAAATCTTTTTTACAAAAACATAAAAGCAAATCATGCTAGTGCCCATATTTCAACAATAAATTCATCCGGGATATGAAAGTAGCGACAACAGAGAAAAACACTTAACGCGCGTTACCGGGTTATGTTAATTTCTTCTGCAATGGTATCTTTCTTCATAATCCACATGGATTATCAAAGAGAGCATTTGTATTCTTTTTATTTACATTTCTCTTTTAACAAATTAATGAGTTGATCGATAGAGTGACTTAGTTATTATGAATATACACCAGTACGTTGGATAAAAAAAGCTAAGTGGTCTTATAATCGTCGTCGATCGATAAACTGGTCATATTTCAGTCCTGTTAGTTTCTAAAGAGCTGTGAATTACAATTAATTTCCTTAAGAAATAGAAGGAATCATACTCAGTGATGTAAATGTGTAATGTATAATATAAAAGGGGTTTTCTTTCGGTTTTTTGGAAATGAAAAGGGCATTTAAATGTATGTTGATATTTCTCGTGTTTTACCCACTCAACTGATATCATGACCAAGGAAACATTTGTTCGCATTTTACGCAATTGATTTTAAACGATGGTTGTTTAATAAAAACACTGAAAAATGCCAACTATTTAATTGTACTCTCAATATCATTACTGAACAACTGATGTTAACAAAACTTACTCTCATGTAATTTTTTATGTGTAAAGACATTACGTGTTCGATAGTGTACAAGATTATAACAAATATATCGAACGGAAAATAACTAATTTCGAGTTGCGAACGCAAATAAATACATATGCGAAGAGTTTACGGAAACCTGTGCAATATAAAGACTTCATAAATAAAAATCATAAAAGTAAACTATAAGAAAAAATTCTTGATATAAATCATACCGTGCAATATCAGAAATATTTTTAAAATTTATTTTTACATCTTTAAGTATAAATACTTGACTATTTCAATGTCATGATAGACCAAGGCATCTATAAGGTACCTGACTAACTACACCAATACTTCTACTTTTTAAGACACTACGTCACTACGTACGGGCTTGTGAACCACAGATCAAGAGTTCAAATCCCTCTGGGTCTTTTGATCATATTTACGGGATGAAATTTTAAAGAACCAACATGTTTTGTATCCAAAATTGCAATGCTTCTGTTTCGTGTGTTTCACTTATTTGCATAAAAACTCTTTCATAATGATCACGGATAAAGCGAAATCTCAGATATATCGAAGTTTTGTGGAGTTTACCGAAAAAGTCTTAACAAACCCTTACAAAATGTTATGGTTATAAACGAATTGTGGTTTAATAAATTTACAGAATTGCATCACCTATCATAAAACTCCGATTGGAATGTAGAATGCACTTAACAAATTGAATGAAATAAATCACCTCTGATTGCACATTGATAAAGCAAAATGATTAAATGTGTATTCTATATATATGCAAACATTATTTACAGTTTAAAACGACATTTTTATTTCAAAGAAGGAAAATTGATAATACCTGAATGATAGCATGTTTATAACGCAATTTAGTGTTTTTTTGGTGCCCGATTATCGATTTTTGGCTTTGATAAATTCAATGATATCAATATTTGCCTCCATAACAATTCACTTAATGTCCCTGTTGAATTCGTTGACTCCTGATGTAAGACAACAAAATTCGGTATAAACAGCAAGGATTTGTTTGTTGTTTGTAAATACACATTCCACCTCATTTTCAACTACACATCAAATAACTATAATACCTGTCTATATTTAATAAACAGAAATACCTTTCAATTGGTAGTAAATAATTAATTAAGTACATGCATATTAACATACATTCCTATACAGAGATGTTCCTAACAATTTGCAACAATCGTCTAAAAAACTATTCTATTATAAAGGTAAGTAGCATCTTCTTCTGATTAATCAGAACTTCTCACATTAATTACTTCTTCTTCTTCAAAAAAAAGAAGCAAGCATGTTAATACATCAACTGGAAGGAGGTGTTTGTGCTCTCCATCTAAATTTTTGTATTGTCCTTAATATACGAAAGCCCAATTCGAGACTCGTGATTCGGAACATACAATGTACAAGATTTGATTTGATAACTTGTCACCTGTTTTGGAACTTTTCATGTCATTCAAACTGGCAAAAAACGTTCTCGGCATCCATGACAACCTTCTGTATATCAAACTTAATATAAATACAGAACAAACGTCAGTTATATCAGTTATAAACCCCAAAATATACCCGGAGATGAGGCATTGTCTAGCCGATAACTTTATTGATGTTGAATGACTCCGCTTTGTTTAAAATGCCAACATCTGGTGATGTATATATGTTTTTTGTGTTTTTACCCCAAGCACTTTCAAAAAGGCCCGAGAAGTTGCGATTGCATCATTAACATTTTGTAAGAGTTGTTTGAAAATTAGTGGTGAGTTGGAATAACATTTCAGAAAAAGACTTTCATTTGTAGAAAACAAATCTATCAAAATGCTAGTGTGCGTTTGTTATATTAAGTGTGCATGGCACCCCATAGCCAGGTGGATGCGCTTATAAGAGGTTAAATTGTTCAGCAGTTGGTTCATGTATAGAAAGGTAGAACAAATTTGGGTAAGACTAATGCATATGTACTAAGGCTGTTAGGCTGTTAGTTCACACTCATTTTTGTTATTATGAGTAGTATTACACTATCTGCTTCTTTTCTTTCATGGGTTAGCATTCATAGTTTTGTGCAACTAAGTTCAGTGCATTATAGTGCAAATCTTTGCAATTTGGATTTCATGTGTATGGTTGATTATATTTGGATCATCCTGCAACATTGTACACATGTTGTTTATGTTTTAGGTTGAATTCAGTCAATGGGCATTGCAGGTAGACCTAGTACTTTATATCATTAACACCTTAAAGGGGCATGGTCACGATTTTGGCCAAAAATTATTTTTTCGATTTTTTTGTTGAGTTATAAGCGAGTTACAGAGTTTATAATTCTTCGCTTTGTAAACAAAGCTTTTGTTCACATTTTGAATGTTGAAGTGAAAATTCCATTTTTAGACCTCAAATGAATGTGTTAATCGTTAGTAACTGTTTTTTATGCTTAAAATGAATAAAAAGATAGACAAATCAGCTTGAAAAAGATTTTTTACTGGTACATTGAACCTTTGTTAACAAAAACGAGCCTTGTTACATGGCGAAGAATTGTGGCCCCTGTATCTTGCTTAAAACTCATTGACTGGCACCCAAATTTCATCTGATCATTAGAAAAGCATTCTTAAAGCATTGTAAATAATAAAAACAGAATAATAAAATTTGACCAAAATCGTGACCATGCCCCTTTAAGCCCTACGGTGATCATTTTAAAATGTGATTGGTTATCACTTGATACAAGTAGCATTTTATTTAAAATATACATGAAATTATATTACAGTGAATATGGATCAAACGTTAGGCAAAAACCTATATTAGTTTCTTTCGTTGTAGTTTGTATTACTTTCAACTGGTACACAAATATCATAATTCAGTGTTGTTATTTATGTTTTTACACTGGGAAAAATTATTCCTATTGAGTATTTAAGGATGTTTTAATTTAGCACCATTCTGGATAGATGTCAATGGTCAACAAAGCTTGCTCTTTCTGAAACCATGTGACATGAAGAAAATGTAGAGTCGTTGGAAAGGGTCAACAAGGCTTGCTCTGTATTATATATATTATAGAAGTATAGAAGTATTTTCAATTTTTCTTTTTCTTTTGTTATATTTGTTTGTTATGTTGAAAGTTTGATAAAGGTTAAGAAGGTTTGCTCTGTCACTGTCACTAGGAATTATATCCAAAATTGTTCTCTGTTTTTTAAATCTAGAGAGGTACTCATATTTATCGGCTAATTGTTCGATGTATAAATCGATATAAGTTATCAAGGTTTGCTTGATCAAAAAGTTTATTTTCATTATCTTAATTAGTGTCAACAAGGGATGCTCTCATCTATTTTTTTAAGCAAAATATTTAAAGTGTGTACATACATTTTGGTAGAGGTCAACAAGGCTTGCTATGCCATAATGTTAAGGCTCATGTCAGAAACTTTACGATCATTACTCGCTATTGTTTTTGATCTTTCCACCTTTCAGGTGAAAGACGTTTTGTATTTCTTATGTTTTTTATTAGGTCTTTCCACCTTTCGGGTGAAAGACCTTTTGTTTTCTTTATGTTTTTTATTCTTATTATTTTTCTCTATTTTCCAAGGGACAACTTTTTTTATTATAAGACACATTGAAACAATTTTTCCTTCATGTAATTGACCATTTAAAGTTATGATACCAAATGACACTGTTCCTGATAACCTCAGAACTTACAAAGTCATTGCCCTTGTTTACGAAAAGCTTGTTATCGCTACTCCTCTGAAACCATAAGAGATAGAAACTTGGAACGTTTACCAATGTCTTCAGTACATTTAGAAGATTCTTCAATCTATCATACCGAAAGGATCTGAGGCCCCCTTCTAGTAGTTATTGCCCCTGAAAGTATTTACCTTTCTATAAAATAACTTCCAACTTTTTTATTATTTGTCACAGAGACTTCAGACCAATTGGGATGGAAGCGTCTACCTTGGCCGATCAAAATGACATAAAGATCAAAGGTCAAGCAATAAAAAAATGCATACTTAATCTTTTTACGCTTTTTAATGAAGTAACACAGATTTAAAAAAAAATATTCTATTGAAGCAATCTTATTTCAAACATAAAACTCAGTGAGGTGGAAAGACCTCTAATTGTTCGAAAACAATTAGTCTACTAGTTTGTTATTTTTATGATCCCAGGGCGAAAAACAATCTTTAAGCAAGTCCTTAAAGGCGGCTTAAAGGTGGCGTAAAGGTGGCTTAAAGGATATACAACCTTTAAGCCACCTTTAAGTCACCTTTAAGCTGCGCTTATAGGTCCTTAATGTCCAAACTTCTTTAAGTCACCTTTAAGCCACCTTTCAGCATCTTTAAGTGGTATTTACGCTCCCTTTAAGTTGTCTTTAAACCATTTTTAAGTTGCCTTTAAGTCACATTGATCAAGCTGAACAATAAAAACATATATTAAATGCTAAAGATCCTTTATAGGGATGGGAGGGGGTCATCCGAGTGATAATATAATTTACAAGGAAGGGGGGGGGTGTTCCAGGCGGCTTTAATTGTCGCTCCATTAACAACACAGATCGCTATCATCAACACCGCTCCGATGGACACAGATTGCCGTTATAAAATTCTTCATAATTTGTTGGGGATTTCAAAATTATTGTAGGGGTGAGCGCAGTCTCTGTATCTAAATTTGTGCATGAAACTAATTAAAGTATGTTTGTTTCCTATTATAAATTAATCGGTGAAATCTCTCTCTCTCTCTCTCTCTCTCTCTCTCAGTTCATCCGGTTATTAAACAAATTAAAGATAATGAACCAAAAATGCATGATTTAATTTTATAATCAGTTTAAGGGTTGTATTTTTTTTTCAATTTTCATTATTTCTAGGTCTAATTCTAGATCTGCTAGTTACATGTTAAGATGAAAAGCCTCTCAACTGCCTTTGTAATATCGGGCAGGATATTACTGCTTTGTTTGTCTAGACATAGTTTTGTTCGTTTGTGTATATTTAATTAGAGTCTATTGTTTGTCCAACTTAAGAAAACCCCTGGAACTAACACAGAATATACAAGATATACACAACAGTTGTGTCGTGTGCCCAGGTGCACGTTTGTGTATATCTAATTAAAGTCTATTGTTTGTCCAACTTAAGAAAACCCCTGGAACTAACACAGAATATACAAGATATACACAACAGGTGTGTCGTGTGCCCAGGTGCGCGTCAGGGTTACTAAAGGCGTTCAAATCTTAGTATGTACGAGTATACGATAAGTCTAGTGAATAAAAGTTTATTTACATTTGTAATTCATTTTCAAAGTATTATTTCCTAACTCTGTGTTTCAAAAATGTTACGTCTACAAATTAACGATACATGTATGTAAGAGTAAAATCTTGAGGCTAATTAATTAATGTACCGGTGATCATAAATAGCGGTTAATTATTTAGATATATGTATAAGGGTAAATATGTCACATACCCGGCCTGGTACATCATACAATTGTATGTACAAGTATATGTATACATCATTTGCAATTGCCACATGCAGTAAATATGTCACCGGTAATTGGTAATATTGTTTGTTAAAGAATTGATAGTTTAAAAATAATGTATACAATTAAATATTTAGACATACTGGAACGGCGCCGCGATCATGAAAACTGGGAAATTGAACAAATACCCTAATAGTTTCAATGCATTTAATAAAAGAAATGATTTCATTTTCTTTCTTACATTTTTATAGCTATAAATTAGATGAACGTATATCTACTGGTTTAAATTTATAAACTAAGAAGGCCTACTAGTGAGCCTAACGGTTTCCATTTAGGTATAATATTTTTTTTTTCACTGAAGACTAAGTTCCATATTTCATTCTTATTACATGCATGCATGTTATTTATAAATTAGATATAATTGATTGATACAAACTGAATGGTTTAAAGGTGGCTTAAAGATCGTCTTTAAGCTACCTTTAAACACCTTTAAGCTATCTTTAAGGAGAACTTAAAGATGGTCATTCATCCTGTGTATTTTAAGGTACCTCACTATATCAATACATTAAGGTATCACACCGGTAATCGCCCAATGATAATGAACTTAGTCAATTGTAGTTCCATACATTTATAAGGAATATTTTTTTCTTTTGCCCGCATTTTGCATTTTCCTATTTTCGATTTTAATAAAATGGATATCTATGATTAGGGAAATTTCTGTACTTTGTAAATTTGATTTTACTTTTATGGGAACTAATTCTTAAAGGACATATAGGCCGACTTCCTGGGGTGCGCGCAGTCTGTTTATAAACAGCTTAAAAAGAAGTGGTTTTGGGGGTAGGTATGTTCGCAGCTAGAAAACTTGAGAAAATGCAGCATCGCATGCCCATTTTCTGATGTTAGATAATGAGTAAGGTATCATAGAACACTGCTATGTATTTTTTTTCTCACGAAAAAAATATTTCGATTTTTTACGATTTTTTTTCTTACATAGAATTATAGCGAAAACATTTACCGGTGTGATACCTTAAGCCATTTTGTCACAAGATGGCGCTTTCAATGATAAACTGTATCAATCATTTGGTTGTATATTATCATAACTCATCGGTTAAAGTATTCCACTTATGAACCGCAAATCATAACCCGCCTGAAAATGTTGTTCATATTTACCGAATTCAAATTTTAAAATTCAGTTTGAAATCAAATGTTGCATATGTGTGTCATTATTATTTTTATACTCACATATTTGACTTATAAACCAGTACATGTACTTTAAATGCATCATGATATGTATCATAATTAAGTAATTTTCTGTCAATTTGCGAAACGTTTTCAAGGTGTAGTCATCAACCTTATGAAGATTTGTTTTTAATATAATCTGTTTGTTATTAACAATTTAAGGATGTTCCAGTGTTTTCAATGAGTCCCTAAAGACCAAGGTCTTTCAGTTGTGGCGGTTTTTAACCTTACCTTTGCAAATCAATTAGCCATTTATTCAATGATTTTTTCTTGTTTACATTATTGTTTTCAATTTAAACAATAAAAATTTAGTTGATTGAAAAAACGACCTTTAAACACAATCTTTTGTTCTATGTCACTGCAAATGAACTTGAACTCATTGGAATATTTTTAATTAAGGTACTTGTATTGGGTATAGTTTCTGGTAGCAACAAAGTTAAAAGTTTGGCAAAATAAATAAAGTGTCACACTTGGAAATGATTATATATGATATAATCAAAATTTGATTGACAACCCCCCCCCCAGGTTTTTGTGTGTACTCAAAGCTTGAATATAATGAACAAGATACAATTTCAGACGAAAGATTTAAAAGTGCATTAATAACTAATATATGAACAGGCCATTGCTAGTGTTCAAGATAAACGTTTAATTGTTTCTGATTGTTGTTTATGTTGTGTTTACATATATACAGACGTATAATCCATTGATTAAACTCATCAGTGTGGTTTGTCTGTTCACAGGGTGTTTTAGGGTGTATAAATGTAGTTATGTTAACGGTATATAAATCAATATTTCACCAATCTACTTAATAATTCAATAAATGAGATAATCACTATTATAAAGTATGCAATAATAATGTGCTTTTAAAAAATAGAAAAACGATGTTATATGAACATCTCGTAAAGATTATTTTCTTTGGTGAAGCTATAATACTTTCTTATCAAAACATATCTACTGGACTGCAAGCTATTGTCAAAGCACAAATAAATGCCACTTTACTTTCCAATTCTTTACTTTACATTAGATTAAATTTTTTTTCCTTATTCCACAAACATTTCAATTTTAGTTTAACATTCACATAAAACGTGGCTAACTATAGCAGGTTAAACGTATCTGTAAATGAAATAAAAGAATGAAATAAGGAAAAAAATGAGAAGCTTCAAATTGCAGATTACATAGTGTAGATTATTCAAAATTTTGTAGAATCCAAGAGTTATATGACCCTGTGACGAATACACTTAGGTCGTTTGTTGATTTTGATCTTTTTTATTCCCTTAACTGTGTATGTGTCCACAACAAGTGAATTGTACACTAACAAGTCTTTCTTTTCTCAACTAAATTGACAAATCCTTGACTGATAATGATGTGCACAGGTTGAAGTGCAATATCACGCTTTAAAAATTGAAAAGTATCCTTTCTAAAAATATATGAATTTCATTTCATTTCGATAGATGCAGATTTAAATACTTAAACGTCATCAATGGAAATAACATGTATAGAGGTGTTTCAACATTGAAGATAGATAGTCTCTTCTCTTCTTTACTTTCGTCAATAACGGTTAGTTCATAAGTGAATATCTCTGTTAAAAATTCTAAGTTATCCCTCTCGTTTTGCAAGCTGAAAGTTAGTACGTAGAAATTTGACCTTGTGGGTAACCGGAAGAGTGACATCGTCTGCTAGTCTATGTATAACCCGTTCAACAATGGCGACAAAAAGACGAGAGCTGTCGTTGTTAGAAAATAAAATGCAATTGTTGAGTTACATACAGCAAATGTCAAGGTGTCACAGATTGCTAATCAAACAAGACATTCACCACCAACTTTGTATCGAGTTCTGAGACTTTTGAAAGACAGGAAGTGTAGAAAACTAAATTCGAAGTGGGAGGCCGTGTTTGTTATCAGAAAAGGATGCTCGGAAACTTGGATCTGTCGTAGAAGCAAACATACGGCATCTCCTACATGATATATGTGCAATATTTAATGCGCTTAGGCCTCAAACTGTGTCAAAACGAAAAATCCAGAGACAAATATGCGAAGAAAATTTCCATAAGTGGTCGAAAAAAAAAATCCAAATTCGTGCAAAGAACGTGAAAAAGGGACTTGAATGGTGTAAATTGAACAGATAGAAAACTATTAATGAGCACTGGTACTGAGTTATGATTAGTAGCGAGTGTACGGTTGAAGTGGGTGTGGACAAACATGTTTAAGTTTGGAGACGGCCAGAAGAAGAATGGACACCCCCTTTGTTTCAATCCCGGTCACGGAGCACGCATGAGTTTAATGTTATTGGGGTGTATTACCTACGAAGGTATGGGAACTCTAACAATTGTAAATGGTAACATCAATGCTTCAAAATTTATAGATATAATTGAAAACAACGTATGGCCTATTATTGCTCGCCATTTCACAAATAACGAATACATATACCAAGATGACAACGCTCCTGTCCATTGAGCCAGGATTGTTAAAGAATATATCAACCAAAACCTAATGAATTGTATGTAATGGGCAGCTTAAAGTTTTAGCATAATAGAAAACTTATGGCAAAAGCTAAAAATTTAACTACAATAAACAAGCTCACATAGTACAATATCACAGAGGTTGCAATGCTTGTGGACGGAATTTGGAACATTTGGATTGCGATCGACGTAAATTTCATTAAAAATCTTTACAATTCAATCCAAAAGCGCATCCAAACTTTAATTAAGGTCATTTAACTTTTATTTACACTTTGACGTGGGATAGCAAGTTCCATTCGCTTCACGTCTCGATACAGCTGCCATCTTGAAATTAACTTCACTTTTGGCACGCGTCTGTATATCAGTGACAGAAATAAATATTTGTCATGAAAGCAATTTCACAACACACTAGCTAACCCGTTTCAAAGAACTCGATATGTTACACGATCATTGTGTACACACTGAGGACGCAGCATTGTTAAGGCGTCCCGATGCTAAAATACGGCTGGAAAACGATATTATTTGATTCATGGCAAAAATAATTTTACCAGGAGTATTTCTTTAAATCTATGTTATATTTATTGACATCGATGTTAAACATTATATTTGATGCATTTTTGTGACGTCATATGTACTTCGTAATCACGTGACAGGCGAATCCTAATATTGCAAATGATCTAGTTAAAACGCATCGGCGAAGGTGATTAATGACATTAAATCATACATATTTTTAAGAAAAATCCTTTGTTAAGTCATAAACTTTGAAGTTCTTGCTTGGGAAAGAAATAGATATTTCGTTTATAGAAGATATTGTTGAAACATTCCACAAAATCATCAAAATAATGCACATTTTTACTAATCAAAAGCGATTTACAAAAAATTTGGGTAAATCCGCAAGTTTCCGCAGCACGATTCACATTGGTATTTATATTCTCTACCAATTTTACGTAAAATATTTTAAAATTGTGTTGATCTTTCACCTGCGCCAAGCTGGTTTTACATGCATTAAAATTTCTTCATTCAGTTGTTTACACGTAGCAGGGAGAGTCTCCAAACCACTAGTTTATAAATAGTCTTTTACTTAAAACGAAGCTTTAAAACTGCCGATTATTTGATACTGGTTTTTAATATGAATGAATTCTGTACGTCTAGAATTAACTGCAGCATCTATATAAAGGAAACATGCGGTATTATACTGGTTTGATATAATTCACTTTTAACGTTACGATACATTCCCTGAGAACTATCGACAGGAATGCAGATCGTGACGTCAAAGTTAATTATGACGTCATATCGTATGAAGTACAGACAAGTGACTTTCTACATATCGCATCGGGAAGCCTTAACATGCCCGCGGAGAGCCGTTTAGTTGCAATATTATACATGATATGTACATATTTGTGTTTTTTTTTGGGTCTTATTATCAAACTGAGTGATAATAATAAACTTTGAATAATGCTTATAAAATGAAAAAAAAATTCTTACGTATTTTCTATGCGATTGTAACCTGGCCTGATCATCATGGTGCATTTTTAGACTTAAGGTATTCAATGTATAATGAAGGGATATTGAACAATTTTGAATCGTTTAAAACCAGTTAAATATGTACTGCTAAAAAACAATGAAAGTGAAATGAACCAAATTCACATGGCTGACAACTTATAAGAAGCCGGTCATTTTGCACCTTAAAATTTTTTAAAGAGTTATCTCCCCTTGTTGAAAAAAAGAAAATTTTAATTTCGTCAGAATATCTGCGGTAAATGGTTCATTTTAATTCATATTTTAATAAAGAGAAAGTTTATGCATGCATTAACCAAGAGATTTTTACAAATTTTAAGTTATTTTTTACAATATCGCATTAAAACGTACGTTACCCATGGACTTCAATACAAAATTAAAGGTGTAATTTGTTGGACCATAATTAATATTTTGAAAATTCCTTTAGTGGAGTATTTTCATTTGATAACACCTTCAAAATGATACCATGATTAGGAATTTCGAACCATTCATTTCTTAGGTACAAAATGTGGTCATTATACATCGAATACCTTAAGTCAAAATTTCAATTTTTTAAAGAATTATGATATGACATATAATTACAACAATTATGATAAATTTGTAACTATCAACATAATATAGAAGCACTTTCCAATATCTTTTCATTCGACTGCTTTATTATCCTAGGGCCTGTTTTTTATATTCTATTTTTTATAAGAAAAATGTTCAGTCTACTTATGAAAAAAATAATTCATTTTGGTAGTAAATTGGTTTTTATGAATAGGAGCAATTTCGTGATTATCTACAGGTAGGCAAATATAAACGTCTGTTGCTTTTCAGTATATTGATGTGTCACCGACATTTAATATTCAATTCTCAAATGTTTGTTTAAAAGAAATACTGATTCCCGACAAAAATACATGACAGTTGCATTATTGCATGCTTTATAGTTTGACTAATATCACGACAAAATCTAAAATGTTTACTTTGTTTTATCTCCGACAAAGAAATATCATGAAAATAAGTTTATAGCCACCACAATACGTTGCTTGTTTTCCCCCAGAAATTTCACATTCATCACTTCATATATATATACAGGCAGTTTTTAAATATTAAATGCAATCGGTTTGAAAATAAACTTTCAGACTTTAGTTAGTCCGGTACTACATTTAAAAAAAAAATTACAAAAAGACCCTCTAAATACATAGTCCTGTTTCAGATTATGAAGTAGATGAAACTTAGTTCAGGTAACAAAGAATAAATATAAGCCCCCACCGCTTTATAGCAATTTAAGCGAAGGAATGGGAAATCAAAGGTTGTTCTAATAATCACAACACATTGCATGGCAATATGAATATATCTTTTAATTCAAAAGAACTTATCATTAAATAATATTGATTTTCCCTGCCTCGGTTTTCTTAGCCACAATTTTAAAACGCTCCTTACAACCCGCAGGATGTCGTTCACTTGCTTGCTTTGGCATCTACAAAAATAAAAGCCATTTTGCACAATGTTTCAAAAACTAAGCAGGTATTTTTCATTAACATAAATGTTATTTTCTGTAACAAACGCTTTATTTACCTTTCTGTTAAACTTGTAACCACGTTACCACAACACTGGTGGTGTTGCGATGAGTAAGGTTTATTTCCACAGACCTTATCTGTTTGATTCTCTGTGCCCCATGTTACTGTGAATAATCAAAATTAATTTAATGAATGTAAGTGTAATTGTAGAAATCTCGATAAAGTTTAACTAAAAACTTAACTTTTTCCAATTAGCGGTCGCTAAATATTGTATTAAGTGATGTTTCTAATCATTAAGAATTTCTCTTACATCACAGCGGCGTCAGTTTTTAATTGACAGCTAAGAAATCCATAACTCAAAGAGGTTAATGTCTAATTGACGCAAAACTGTTAACAAGCAAATGAAAAAATGGCGTAATTCTAAGTTAGATCGCTCCCCCGCCCCTTCTTACTTGCGTAGATGTTATTTAATATAATTTAACAATTACTGAAAGCAAAAAAAAATGTTTTTAAACTCATTTTTCTGACATTGTTGACAAACAAAATTAGGTTAGATAAACAAATATCTGCTGACTTGAATTTTCTTCCTAACAAAAGTACGATTTGCTGATGCTAAAAAGTGCTTAAGTTTATCTTAATTTAAGATCCGAAAAAGTGTGATAACAAGTATAGTTTAATAAATCATAGATACAATTTTAAGTCTATTTAGTTGAAATCAGTTCCATTTTTTTTCTTTCATTACAGAATATTGCGAGTGCGGATTTACTTTTGTGTGAATTTAGGCTAAAGAATAAACTAAACTAAACCCCAATTATATACTAAATTATGAACCTAATTTAAATGTACGCACCTTTTTCACAGCTTGTTATTTCTTCATTAATTACATGTACTCGTCCCTCGCAACACATTTGTATATTTGGTCTGTAGATTGTATCTATAATAGGTTAATAAAACAACAACAACAAAGTTAAAACGAATCAGTAACATCAGAATTCCTTGCAACAAAATAAGATGTGTAATTTGAGAGTCTTACTACTTTTTTCCTTAGCTAAAAATCCATAATTTTTGTTCATTATTCAATTAGCATATTTTTAATTTTACCTAAAAAGGTGAAGTAAAATGAAACTAAAAAATATAATCAACCATATTAACTATATAATAAAATGGGGGAATCTGAACCAAAAATAAATTATACGCTCATCATCAGAAACAAATAATAAACTATTGCTAAAGTTGTCAATGCTAAATCAGACGCTGCCAAAACAGTCACCAAATTATCAAAACTTCAGTTTAACAATTTAGCATTTTGACCAAAATTCATATCATTTTCTGTATTTAAAAAAAAACGAAAACAAAACATTTTTTACTTAAGGTAAATTTTTGATTGTCAACGAAAAAAAACCCCTTGCAATATAAAACAAAATTAAGCAAACGTAAATATTCAAGAACTGGAATAAGGGCTTAAGATATCAGTCTCTTGGAATTTTTCATTGTATCTACATTGATACGTGCATGTATATACCATTGTCATTACAGACCACTACATCCTCTGGTTCACATTGTTCCTATCTTTAATCTGTTCTTATCTTTAATCTGTATTATCAGTAATTTATGTAGTTTATCAGATATACACCTCTTTGTACGTTTTGACCAAAATTGATATTCAAATGAATTTTCAAGAATGATTTGAAATTATTCTTGCAGAATCATTGAGATGTGCATTGACTACATGTATTACCAAACGTAGGCGTTGAGATAGAAAACACTAGATATCAAACATTCCAAATTGTAAGTGCTTTTTAAATATTATCTTTGAACACAGTTATGTTCGAATCTGATTTCTTCTATATACATTGTTCAAAAGATAAATATATCATAGAGGGCGCGTGAGAGCGAAGCTCTCCCTATAGACAACACGTGTATATATGTCTAAAAATAGAAATTACACTCTATACCTAGGAAGTTGAAAAACTTTTGCAAGATGGAGGAAAAAAGAATAACTTCAGTTGCAGTGACATCACCGGCATCCATGTTGAATATGAATGTTGTACTAACTTCACGTTTGGTGATAATTTATCAACTTTGTTTAATGAGTAATAAATACATTCAAAATTACCTAGTGTGTTCTTGAAAAAATTAATTCCTAATTCAGAAAACTGATTTTCCTCTCCTAATTTTCAACAGGTGCATTACTCCGATCAAATGAATTTCAGGACATCTGATTGGACAAAAACATGTTTCAACAGTGAATCAGTTTTATTTCATTGTTATTAAAATAACATAATGTATTTTACTTGAATTTGCTTTCCGATTACTTTTTGAAAACACCAAAGACTTTTTTTCTCCTACTTTCAATTTCAAATTTCGGTTTTTTATGTTTCATCTCAAATTGTAACCTGACAGACTCATACCAAGGTCATTCCGTACCCAGAAGTCAAATTAATCATCAAACTATTTCAAAAAGCGGCTGTTAAATAAAAATCTATGGATATTTCTATAGCAAATTATATAAAATAAGTTCATGATGATATCATTTGAAAATTGTGTGAGGTGTTCTAAGAAACTTCCGAATGAAAAAAAAGATAAAACAAATTTAACAAGCGATAAGATTAGAGTCAAAACAAAACAATGTATGAAATGACAGGCCAGAGATGATGAAAGGGCATTTACTGATCTAGCCCCATTTATATTGGCTTCGCCGTCCATGCAGTTACACCGTAAAACATATTAAAAGCAATTGTTCAATGGTTACATTGAAATAATTCTTAAAACGGGCTTGGCCCCTGTGGCTTAAACTATAGAAGAAATGTATATAAAAAATGTTATTTGATTAATAATTGCCTCCACAACAATCCACTTCCTGTCCCTGTTGAAATCTATCCAGGACTCCTGATTTTCGGCAACAAATCTGGGTACTATAATCAAACGGTGCATATAGGATTTCATCATTCTTTGTATACACACATTGAACTTCATCTACAACTTAACATTAAATTTACAAATTAAGTTTTAATGAACATATAAAGAATGTTAGTAATGAAAACTAAATTAATTATGAAATTATCCTACGTACCTTTGACTTGATTTTCTTTAGGTTTTACAACAATCTCCTCTGAAAAAAAAAGATATAATATAAAACAAATAAAGAACACTTTTCTTCTGATTTTAAAATATATTTTTTCCATAATATTTAATGAACATGAATTTAACGTTTCCTTTATTGGATTTTAGTCTATTTTGTTGAAATCAGTTCTGTTTTTCCATCATTTGTCATCACATAATTTTGCGAGTTTGGAGATACCTTAATGTGAATTTAGACTAAGGAATAAACTTAACAGAAAAAACCCAATAATTTGGTGTTATGAACTTCAAGTAAATTCAAATGCACTCACCTTCTTCACAGCTTTTTTTTTTTTCCATCAATTACATGTACTTGTCCGTTGCAACACATCTGCTTATTTGGTGTGTAGATTGTATCTATAATAAGTTAAACAAAACAAAAACATAATTAAAACTTATTACTTATTTCTGATTTCCTTGTACCAAACAAATAGATGAAATTAGATAATTCACCACTTTTTTCTCAGGTTAAAATCTGTAGTTTCTGTTCATTAACAAACATATTTTCTATTTTTCTTTGAAATCAAAGGCGAAGTAAAACGATGTCAACAAATATGATCAGCGTAACCAACGTTGGGGGACTCTCCAAAAAAAAGAGACAAAATGTACATTCATCTTAAAAAACAAAATAAAAAGCTATTGCTCAAGTTGTTAATGCTAATTCAAACATTGTCAAAACAGGCACGCAAATTATTAAAACATTAGTTCAACAATTTTGACAAGTATTCAAATCATTTTCTATATTTTTGATTTTTTTTCCTTCGAGTTGAAACAAAAACACATTGCAGTATAGGACAAAATTGAGCCAATGTAAATATTAAAAAACACCAATAAATCAAGGCAAAAACTATCAAAGTCTCTTGAAATTAATAATTGCATCTAAATTCATAAGTATATGTATATTCCATTGTCAATACAGACCAACAAATCCTCTGGTTCACATGAGCACATTTGTTCTTATCATTAATCTGTATTATCAATAATTTATTAGCTATATACCTCTTTGTAGGTGTTGACTAAAATTGATATTCAAATGAACTTTAAAGGAAAAATGATTGGAAATGATCGTTTAACTGCAGAATCATTGATATGTGCATTGGCTACATGTATCATCAATGGAAGGCATGGAGATAGAATACACTCAGGGAATATCAAGCATTTTCAATATTTGATAAGTTGTTTTTTTTTAAATTTTGTCTTTGAACATATGTTCGTTTGTAACTAAATTCTCTAATCTTTATTTTCCAACAGAAAAATGTATTATAAAAGCATATTACAGTTTCCAAATTGTATTTTCCTTTGCAGAATTTATATAAATAGTGTGATTTATTTTCTTTGTTTTACATGGCTAAAACTGTAGAAAAAGATTTATATAAAGAATATTTATTAATACTTGCCTCCACAACAATCCACTTCCTGTTCCTGTTGAAATCTTTTCATGACTCCTGATTCTGGGCAACAAATCTGGGTATTATTATCAAACGGTGCACTAAGGATTTCTCCATTCTTTGTATACACACATCGAACCTCATCTATAACTTAACATTAAAATTGAAAAGTAAGTTTTAATGAACATATACAGAATATTAGTAATAAAAAAAAGGTAATCATAAAATTACCATACGTACCTTTGCCGTGATTTTCTTTGGGTTTTGTCACAATCCCCTCTGAAAGAAGATATAACACCAAAAAGATAAATAACTTCATCTTTTAATCTTAAAATAGGAATTCTCCAAAATAATAAGCATGAAGGATATGCTCTCTTTTTATATACATGTGTGTTTTGAATATATCCAAGTTTCACTTATCACTTGCGTTCATTGACAATGTTGACAATAAAATTAAGTTACATAAACAGGTTTCTAACTACTTAGAATTTGCACTTCCAAAAAAGTACGAACTGTTGATGCTTAAATGTGCTTAGGTTTATCATTATCTAAGATCTTTTAAAGCTTGACGACAAATTTTCTTTCTTCAATCTTCGAATAAATTTCAGTCTATTAATATAAGTTGAAATCAGTACCGTATTTCTTCTATCATTACATAATTTTGCAAGTATGGAGTTACCTTGGTGTACATTAAGGCTGAAGAATAAATGAAATCAAAAAATTAATCTCAACCCCAATTGTATATTGTATATATTTTTATTATGAAGTACATAAAAATGTGCGCACCTTTTTCACAGCTTGTCATTTTTTCAGTGAGTACATGTACTCGTCCGTCGCAACACAGTTGTATACTTGGCATGTAAATTGTATCTGTAATTGGTTAAAAATAACAATGTAAAAACTAATCAAATAACTCTTGTTTCCTTGTACCAAACAGACGAACTTATCATTTTCTTTCTCAGTTTTAAATCCATAATTTCTGTTTATTATTTAAGAAACATATTTTCAATTTTTCTTTGAAATTAAAAGTAAGGTAAAATGAAATCAACAAATATTATCAATGTAGCCATGCAATAAAATAGGGGAATCTCAAACAAATGTGTTTTTGCATTATAAAAAACAAAAGAAAAAAACCGCATTGCTTATAGTTATCAACGCTAATTCAGACGTACCAAAAAAAAGTCATGCAAAATATTGAATTGATGAAACATACACCTTTTGGTGTTTTTTGACCAAAATGGATAATATAATGAATTTCAAAGAAATATTGATATGAAAGGTTCGTTTAACTGCATTATCATTAAAATTTGCATTGACTACTTGTATCACTATAGGAATATCAAACATTTCAAATCGTAAATGTTGTTTTGAACAAATGTTACGTTTGAATCTTTATTTTCTAATCTTCATTCATTTGTTATAAAGAAATATTGAAAAGAAAATAATTTTTAACGATCAAGCTTATTTTACAGTCTCCAGATTTTATTTTCTTGTGCAGAATTCTTATTAAAAATACGATTGTATAAAGAAATGCTTATAAATGTTTGCCTCCACAACAATCCACTTCCTGTCCCTGTTCAAATCTATTCAGGACTCCTGATTCTCGGCAACAAATCTGGATATTATTATCAAACGGTGCACTAAGGATTTCTCCATTCTTTGTATACACACATTGAACTTCACCTACAACTTGACATTGAATTTGCAAAGTAAGTTTTAATGAACATATAAAGAATGTTAGTTTTAAAAAACTAAGTTACTCAGAAAATGTCATAGGTACCTTTGCCGTGATTTTCGTTTTGTTTTGCCACAATCCCCACTAAAAGAATATATAACAGCAAAAAGATAAATAACTTCATCTTCTGATCTTAAAAGAGAAATTCTTCAAGAAATAATAATCATGAATTTAACGTTTCCTTTGTTAGATTTTAGTCTTTTTAGCTAATCCGTCTTGTTTTTCTACTGTCAACACAGAATTTTGCGAGCGTGAAGAAACCTTAATGTGAATTTAGGCTAAAGAATAAATTAAACAGAAAAAAACCATAATTCGTTATTATGAAGTACATTCAAATGCACGCACCTTCTTCACAGCTTGTCATTATTCCATTAATTACATGTACTTGTCCGTTACAACACATCTGTTTATTTGGAATGTAGGTTGTATCTAAAATAAGTTAAACAAAAACAATATTAGGCCTAATCACTTATTTCTGATTTCTTTGTACAGCAAATAGATGAAATTAGATACAACTTTTTTTCTCAGTTTAAAATCCGTAGTTTCTGTTCATTATCAAACATATTTTCAATTTTTTCTTAGAAATCAAAGGCTCAGTAAAACGATGTCAACAAATATGATCAACGTAAGTTATCAATGCTAATTCAAACATTGCCAAAAAGGCACGCAAGTTATTAAAACATAAGTTTTACAATTTTGACCAATATTCAAATCATTTTCTATATTTTTTTATCCTTTTCCTTCGAGTTTGGAAGGGAAAGAAGTCAAATTTTGAGTGTTTATGAAAAAACCTTGCAGTATTGGACAACGTAAATATTAAAACAAACCCCAATAAATCAAGGCATAAATCATCAAAGTCTCTTGAAATGAAAAATTGCATCTAAATTCATAAGTATATGTATATGCTACTGTTAATACAGACCAGAATATCCTTTGGTTCACATGAGCACATTTGTTCTTATCATTAATCTGTATTATCAATAATTTATCAGATGTATACCTCTTTGTAGGTGTTGACTAAAATTGATATTCAAATGAACTTTAAAGGAAAAATGATTGGAAATGATCGTTTAACTGCAGAATCATTGAAATGTGCATTGGCTGCATACATGTATATCATCAAAGGAAGGTGTGGAGATAGAATACACTCAGGAAATACCAAACATTTTCAATTGTAAGTATTTTTTAAAATTTTGACATTGAAGACATGTTTCGTTTGAAACTGAATTCTCTAAACTGCAGATAAAGAAAAATGTATTATAAAAGCATATTACATTCTTCAAATTTTATTTTCCTTTGCAGAATTCATAAAAATAGTGTGATTGATTTTTCTTTGATTTACTTATATAAAACTATAGAAAAAGATGTATATAAAATAAGTTCATTAATATTTGCCTCCACAACAATCCACTTCCTGTCCCTGTTCAAATCTATTCAGGACTCCTGATTTTCGGCAACAAATCTGGGTATTATTATCAAACGGTGCACTAAGGATTTCTCCATTCTTTGTATACACACATCGAACCTCATCTATAACTTAACATTAAAATTGAAAAGTAAGTTTTAATGAACATATACAGAATATTAGTAATAAAAAAAAGGTAATCATAAAATTACCATACGTACCTTTGCCGTGATTTTCTTTGGGTTTTGTCACAATCCCCTCTGAAAGAAGATATAACACCAAAAAGATAAATAACTTCATCTTTTAATCTTAAAATAGGAATTCTCCAAAAAAATCAGCATGAAGGATATGCTCTCTTTTTATATACATGTGTGTTTTTAATACATCAAAGTTTTTCTTATCACTTACGTTCATTGACAATGTTGACAATAAAATTAAGTTAGATAAACAGGTTTCTAACTACTTAGATTTTGCACTTCAATAAAAGTACGAATTGTTGATGTAAAAATGTGCTTAAGTTTATTATTATCTATTATCATTAAAAATTTTGACGACAAATATTCTTTCTTAAATCATAGATAAAATTTAAGTCTATAAGTGTAAGTTGAAATCAGTTCCGTATTTTATCATCATTACATAATTTTGCAAGTATGGAGTTACCTTGGTGTACATTTAGGCTAAAGAATGAAATTAAAAAAATGAATCTCAACCCCAATTGTATATTGTATATAATATTATAATGAAGTACATAAAATGTACGCACCTATTTCACACCTTGTCATTTTTTCAGTAATTACATGTACTCGTCCGTCGCAACACAGCTGTATACTTGGTATGTAGATTGTATCTATAATAGGTTAAAAATAACAGTGTTAAAACTTATCATTAAACTTTGGTTTCCTTGTACCAAACAAACGAACTTACCATTTTGTTCTCAGTTTTAAATCCATAATTTCTGTTTATTATTTAAGAAACATATTTTCAACTTTTCTTTGAAATTAAAAGTAAGGTAAAATGAAATCAACAAATATTATCAATGTAACCATGCAATAAAATAGGGGAATCTCAAACAAATATGTACATTCATTATAAAAAAACTATTGCTTAAAGGTATCAATGCTAATTCAGACGTTCCCGAAAATAGTCCTACCAATTATTAATATTATAAAATATACACCTTTTGGCACGTTTTGACCAAAATGTATTTCATAATGAATTTCAAAGAAAGATTCATTTGTAATGTTCGTTTAACTGCAAAATCATTAAAATTTGCATTGACTACTTGTATCACTACAGGAATATCAAACATTTCAAATAGTGAATATTTTTTAAAGAAAAAGTTACGTTTGAATCTGTATTCTCTAATTTATATTTTCATGAAGATGAATGGATTATAAAAGAAATGCTCAGTTTTTTGCAATTCTATTGCCCTTCCATATCAACATGATTTTAAATGAACCCTATATAAATAAATGATTAAATTGTTATCTTTTTAGCATTATTATGACAGAAGTGACAGTTTAAAATCATAAACTTTTTTTACATTCAACCTTATATATATTAAAAAGAAAAATAATTTTTAATGATCAAACTTATTTTACAGTCTCCATATTTTATTTTCTTGTGAAGAATTCTTATTAAAAATGTGGTTGTTTAAAGAAATGCTTATAAATGTTTGCCTCCACAACAATCCACTTCCTTTCCCTGTTCAAATCTTCTCAGGACTCCTGATTCTCGGCAACAAATCTGGGTATTATTATCTAACGGTGCAAATACGATTTCTTCATTCTTTGTATACACACAGTGAACTTCACCTACAACTTAATATTAAATTTGAAAAGTAAGTTTTAATGAACATATAAAGAATGTTAGTTATAAAAACTAAGTAAATCATAGAATTGTCATACGTACCTTTGATGTGATTTTCTGTAGGTTTTGCCACAATCTCCTCTGAAAGAAGATATAACACCAAAAAGATAAATGACTTCATCTTTTAATCTTGAAATAAGAACTCTTCAAAATAATAAACAAGAATGTTAGGTTTCCTTTAAAAAGTATTTTTATATACAAACTTGTTTGGAATATCCCTAAATTTTCTCCACCCACTTCCGTTCATTGTCTTTATCATGCTGTTACAATCATATATTTTAAGCCGGTAAAAAGATGGTATCCTATTGACTCATGAAGATATCACCCATGAAAACATACGTATTATATGAATAATATATTCAGTATGTTTCTTTAGTCGTTTTTGCTGACACATGAAGGATCTTTAATATTTTGGGAGTGTACTTGCATTGAGTGTTTGATCAATTTTTGTTAAAGCTCTTTATCGGAGATACTTTTTGAATATAAATGTATTGAATAAGATTACTAAATTTTCCAAAGGGTTTCCTCGCTTTCCCCTGAAAAAGGATTTTTACATTACTTTTTAATTTTCGAAAATGACTGCCAAGATGTGCCAAGATATTGACATTCTGGAGCCAGCAATGTCTGTGCAAAAATACTTTTAAAATAATGATTTAAAATCAGGTTTATGTTTTAAACAGAATATATTTTTACAAATAATATAAATAATATTTATAACAAAATAAACATTTTCAGGAAATAATGTCTGTGTATCATTGTAGGACAATGCATTACCTTCTCACCGCTACAACCCGATGTATTTCCTTTGGTCGACAATTGTTGTATATGAAAGGGTATGATGGTCGCCCTCTTGGACACGTGGTTTTTCGCCAGTTATTTCTGTTTTCTCCACCGTCAATTTCCCATCATTTTTACGCTAACATCCGTGCCAACATTAGGAGATATAAGCGGGGTGTCAACGCGGGATGTCAACAACTGTTGGACAATCGTGTTTCTGTCATTTGTAATAGGTTTATATATATATATATATATATATATATATATATATATAATGTATCAAAATAAGTCGAATTTACTTACCTACAAGTTACAAAAGCGATTTGTCGATAGGGCCTGCGATTGAACCCTCTGGCCAGTCGGTGAATGCACTATAACTCTCTTGGGTAAACCCATGACTATGGAGTTAAAAAATGTCGTTATAACTCAGCGTATAGACTTGACCGTGCGGAATGTAACGCAAATTTTATACAATCATAACTCTAATACAAAATGCACACTGCTGTGATTTTTTTACACATAAATTATTATACTCTATATCAAAAAAATTATAATACTTTCTTGAAAATGGCGCAGTGATTTTAACATAAATTACACATGTCCACGAACGTTTTGCACTAACTTCGTATATACTTGTACGTTTTGTCTGTCCATGGTTTTAAAATAAATAAAGTTTAATTAAAGAAAAACAAATGCTCTTTTGTCACGATAAATAATATGCGTTGTTTCTTCGAAAAATCATTTATTTTATGCTATTCTAAAAAACACAAGCAAGAGGATAAATAGTTTTCTGTGTTGTCAAAACAAAAATGTGCCAGGTTTATGTCTGTTTAGAGACATTCAATTTCCAGAGCAAGAATATTGTAGAGTTGTATATTTATATTTTGTAGAATATAAATGTATTGTTTACTTACTCTTATAATTGATAGCAATATATCATTTAAAAAATACATATCACAAAAAGATTAATTTTGTCATACATAGTTTTTTGTAGGTATCGTTTAGTTGAAAACAAATACCATTCGCAGTTATTTTACGTAAGTTTGATACATCCAAAATACTACTCATTTTATCAAATGTTACATGTATGTGTTGTAATTGAGTGAAATTCTTTTTAATAATTGTCACTGTTATTAAAATATTTCCGGGTTGGTTTTTTTTAAAGAGCATGTATACATTGTATGATATGATATGCTAATTATATTCCTTAAATTACTTGAAAAAACAACTACAAAGCATTTTGATAAAATGAATATCTTTAATGAAAAACCCTGTTTTATCAAACATTCGAGTAAGCTGGGTTTTTTTTATTAAGAAGAAATTAATTACCGATACAATGCAGTTTCCTATACTCTGTACTCGATATGCAATAGCATGCAACTTAAATGCGTCAATAGACCCTGTACTTGTTATCTTCAGATGTTTAAATATCTAGGCTGACGTCTTGATATTGCTATTGGTAACCTTTATAAAAATGATAATTGAGACATGTTTATCGCATTTTTAATGTGTAAACAACTCTGCGATTTTTTTTCATATATCTTAAGATTTACATTCAGGCCCTGATCTAAAAAGTACATAAAAATGTTTGTGATTAATTATAACTTGAAATCATGCACTGAGCTCAACTGAGCGTTATAACTTTGATCTCTTTTTAATGAATCAGTATCAACATAGTATTTTTATTAATATTTGTTTTTTTTGTACTTTTACCAGTTTTACAATAACATTCTTTTATTATCAATTTTCTCTTTATATAAAATATATTACTTTATGTACGTAACAATTAATAGCTTGCAAAGTAATGATTTTTTTCGAAGTGTATATATTGTCATGTGTATAACGGGTATTAACTTGGTCTGCAATTAGGGGTATTTGTGTTTAATTTTGATAGATGAATATTATTTGCTTGTGGAATTACCCATGGTATTACGAACGCTCTCTTTAATTGCCCTCAAAATCCTTTTTTCCAAGTTCGAAATGAAATCAAAATGAACTCATAAAATGACACAAAAGACGCTGGATACATAATTTAAACAATATTACATCCAGTTTAAATCAGCAAAGTTTACCGTGTGTTTATGTAATGAAAGTAATTTTAAATAAAGGCAAAAAGAAGACAATGTAGGCAGAATATCCTGATTCACAATCGCAGAAGATACCGATGAGTTATATCATTTTATCACAGATATAAAAAAAACAACAAAGTAATGATTTAGATGAGATTTATCTTAATATAATTAAGTTATTTGGTCGCGGTGGTATAATGAACAACATTTTAGGAGCGGCTGCCGAGTTGTCACCCCAAGAATAAACAAATGTGTCGACCCCAATATGGACTAAATTGTGCACTGGGTAAGTCATACAAGTACAACACCACTCAAAATACAATATTGGTCAAAGTTCAAAGTTTAATAAGAGATAAAAAAAAAACCAATCAAAGTTGCATTAAAGTGCAATAAGGTAAAATGGGTCAATATGCTATTCAATACACAGATGTATGATTAAGCACATACTAATTTGCATGTATTAAATCTGCAATAAAGAAAAGTAGTGTTTGCGCCAAAAAATTATACACGGTTTAGAAAACACTGTTCCATTTGAGGTGGGACTTGACGAAAACGCCACATGCATGAATATGCACCCGCCATCAAAGTTCCTTCATATTTGTGACGGTGTCATATCCCCACCTCAAATAGTAACCGCCGACCAATGTCAATGAGAATGGTCTTGCACCTACTTACGTTTGTAAATGTTAACCCCCCAGTAGGTGTTCCATAGTCCCTTGTAAATTTTTGAGAAGAAGATCAATCCTTAACTTGAACAAGCAGATACCGTCTCTATGAAAAAGTTCATTCTGAATATTTTAATTTGAGGTTGTTTAATGTACATGTAGGTCCATCCCAGGCTCACCATGGTTTTAACTGGTCAACTCGGGTTCGGGTTTGGTTCATGACTTTGGTGTTTATGGAGTAGCGCCATGTTATCCTGAGAAGGGTAGAGGACCATGTTGTTTAAATGCGCGATTGTTTTGTGTTTGTTTTGAAGTGCTTTATCCAAAATAACTAGGGACTAATCATAAAAATGTAATGTCGTGAATGATTGGTATGTTTGCCCATGAATATGGCCAGTGGCGAAAAGCGCACTGCCCTTGAAAATATAAACCACATCCAAACGACGGTGTCCCCGAGCTATCTGTGAAAAGGTTAAGTGTTTCATAAGAACTCCATTTGGAATCCGGAAAATATACTACACCCTTGAAATTGGTCAGGAGGTCGATCCATATCTGCATATCTTAATCATCAAAAAGATAATGTTAACATTGTAATGTGGATTTTACCGATCATAGCATTATCATCTGTTTAAAAAAAAGCTTTTACATGCTGGACTTTCTGGTATGTCCCATGCAATGATAATAAGTTTGTCTACGATACACTGCAGTGAATTGATGGTAATTGTTCTTCTCTGAATATGATGTTTGAGAATTGATCATGTTTTTTGAAATGTTGGTTGTGGAATGCGAATTTGCACTGCGAGTTGTATCTATGACCAGACCCAAGAAAACTAGTGATGTTGTAGGACCATGTGCTTCATCCTTATTAAGTGGAACCCTCATATCTGTACATACACTATTGAATGTGTCGACTAGCATTTCGTTAGGTTAGTGTCAGACCTACCAGCAAAAATAAAATCGTCTAGGTAATGGTGGGTGGTTTCTAAACCAGACTGTCTTCTGACCAACCAATCGACAAATGTAGACAAGGTTTGAAAAAGTTAACACGAAATGGAGTAGCAAAAGGGCAACATTTATCGATATAGTAAGCCCAAAGTTAAGTCCAAGAAATTAAACATTCACAGGGTATACGGGTATTAGCCTCAAAGCGTTTTTCATATCTTCTGTTACTTTCAAGGCCCCGATTCCTAATTTGTTAATGATATTTACGACTATGTCAAAGGAAATATAAGTTACTGTGGTATCTTTGGGGTTTAAGTATGTGTTTCTCCTTGGCGACAGTAGTTGAGATAAACGTTCTCTAACCGCTGTCGCTTTTGGGAACTGCACCTTTTGACGAGGCATGAGTGTTTGGCAAAGGTGGTTGTAAAAAAGGGCTGCCATAAGGCTTTCTTCTACCTCCGTAGAATTTTGTGCTTGCATAATATCTGAACGTTGACTGGCTGCTACTAAGTTCTTAGGTTTGTGCAGCTTGCCTTTCTCGGTAATGTTGTAAATACTCTGAAATGGACTTAATGAGGATAGGTGCGCAACCCAGAGACCAAAGGCTATTTTTGTTTGGGTGTCAAGGGAATTTGGCTGCTGAGTTGACCTTGGTTTAGAGCAAAATGGCTTGTTATCTTTTGTCGCTTGCTTAATCGGTGAGAGAGAGAGAGAGAGAGAGAGAGAGAGAGAGAGAGAGAGAGAGAGAGAGAGAGAGAGAGCATGTGCTTGCGTGCATATGTGCGTTGATATGTGCGTGCGTGCGTGAATCATAAACTATTACATGTATTTACCAAAGATAGCATTTGTAAATTTCAACTTCTTTATTTTCATATAGAGATTTTATTCCAAAAGAGATCAATTCAGTCTAAGACAATTGAACCTTTTAAGACCTTAAACGCTTCACAATGTGCACAATATCGAAATTCAGGTTTATCAGGTATGCAAGAAAGCATTTAAATAGATAAAATCAAGCAAATGAAAGTCAACTATAGTAGAGATACTGATAGTACCAATGCGTGTTTATACGATCTGTGAAATATTGTACTTTCACATAATGATTTTTATATATTTAGTTTTATATTAAATATAGATCTTAAACATAACAACAGGGTAAGTTAAAGTGCCAGGATGAAAATTAATATGCTGCTGTTTGTCTGTTAGATAGCATATTATTTACTGGGAGGTTGGTTTGTAAGCAAGAAAACAACCAACAAAATAAGTATTCATAATTTAAGAGAATGAAATGTATTAAAATTTTCCCCGATTTCAATGCATTGGTCAACATGTACATTGTACTATAGAAATTAAAATTCCATTTATGTATGTTAATAATTTTCTTATTTTTGGTTATGACACCACTGGCTTTGTGAGAAAACAATGATAAAGATTAATAGATAAACATGTTACAATCCATCATACTAATAACCATTTTGATTAAAGCTTTAACAATGCTTGTTGATATATAAGCCAACTTAAAACATACAATTTTTGATGCAAAAAGTCATTTCAACATAAATGATATTAATTAAACAACTTTTACTATATATTTGTTCTAAAATACTTTATGCATTTATTTAGATATCGCATCATTAAAAGGAAACAACTAGCATGGAATTTCTGATGGATATGATTAGCGATCTGATGAGTAAACATGAAGATGTATCTGTTTTTTTAAAACATTTTTTTTGATTTTGCATTTTTATTGTTCATTGTGATAATTATTAGTTAATGAGAAACATTTAGAGATACAGTAATCGATAATTTGGATATATTTAGAGTAAAGCGATATTCATAACAGTATATGTAGAACTATATTTTTTGTTTGTGTTGATAGTCTTGTATTTGCATTTCCTATTATAAACTGCTGTTAAGAGTTGCAAAATACATACAAAGGCCAAATAGTGCTGACACTGTTTGATTGCTTAAATATTACAAACAAATATCACTTGCGTTCAACAGACATTCTCCTCTCTTTTCATCAATAAATATATACAGAATTTTTTTGGTATCAATCCATGATTTAAGAACGAATTTTTTTAATTAACTTAACTCTTTTGACCTAATTTAATCATTGCAAATAATTTTAAATAACATGATATATTAAGGTATCTTTGACAAAATCTATTTTTTAATCAATTTTTGTAGTAGATATATTTATGTTGAAAGTACTAGCAAATCTTCGAAAATAGGTCACTGAAGCGTTAAAGCGAGGGATTGTGTCAAAAATAGTTCGGACCGGAAGTATGTGATAAAGCATCACCCGTTTGATATAGCAAATGTTTATCACACGGGTAATATACACCACACGTATGAGATAAATTAAGGTATCACATCTCAGTGACCTCAGTCAATTGTAGTTCCACATATATCCAGAACTATTTTTCCTTGACTGCATTTCTTATTTCTCCTTTATTTAGTTTTAAAGAAAAGTGAACCACCGAGATGGACATTTTATGTTTCTTTTGTCAGAAAATGATAATTTTTCACAGGGACTCTTTCAGGGCACATGCAGCTGATACCTAGGGAGTGTGCATCTTTTTACATATAGATGAAAAGCACGTAGTTCGGAGGCTAGGCATTTTTGGAGCTAGATATTTTGAGAAAATGCCGTATCGTGTGCCCTTTTCTGATGTTACATGTAGCTGATAAAATATCTAACAAAAACATTTCCTCCGTGAGTTTTGTCAAAAGAAAAAAAATAATTTTAGAAAAAGTTTCCCATCTACGAAGGTTGTTCGGAAATTATCCAAAAAATTACACTAAATCTTATTCCGTTGAAAACATAGTTAAACTCTTGAAATTTTTTCCAGAAAAAACACTAGGATAAAACTTTTAGATGTAAAAATGTTCTAGTCCATGGCAGCATTTGATCTTCGTAAGTAAGCTGACAAACTTCCCTACGTCCAGTGAGCCGGTGCAACCTCAAACGTATCACAACGTCATATAAACGTCTTCGTCACGCCTATATTTTAGATAACTTTCAGATCAACAGAAAAGATGAATATTTTTCATTTCCTATTTATTTGATTCATGTAAAAAGCAAACATTTACAATTTCTCTCCATTCTTTTTTTGGAGGGGGGTTAAAAGTTGAGTTATTGTTATTCGAAAGTCAAATTACGTCTGTTGCAGTCATATGTACATATATAGTATTGGATAAAATTTATAATTGTCTGGGGTATGTCTGCGCCGGGCACTCCGATCATCGACCGTAAAATACAAAATCATTAATATTTTTAAATATTATTACGGTATATCATTTGTTGCAATTTGTCAATGTCTATGCATATTTTTACTAGTATCTGTAACTTAGAAAGGAAAATTTTAGGGCTGTCTAAATAATTTCCGAACAACCTTCGTATATATTGTGTAAACTATTTCCGATATGATATAACTTCAATCGAGGTAACGTTAAAAATGCCAAAGTAAACCATTATTTTTTTTATGTCACGTTTGTTTGTAATCAAAATTTACCCCTATAAATGATTAAATTGAACATTTGTGATAAGCACACACTGTTTTGCTATTTAAGTTTATTAATAAGACGAGACAGCAATGTACCAGGTATTGAAATTCATCTGTACATTAATATTTTAAAAAAGGCAATATGTTTGGTCTGGAAAATAGTTGTAAATGATGAATGTGTGTACTCAACGAAGAACGAAATTCTCTGCGCCAAGTTTAGTGCAACATAACATTTTTTTCTTCTCGGTCAAGTGTTTATGCGAGATATCAAGAGGGATTAGAAATTGACCGTTGTGGAGGCAAACATACATGTAAAACAATTTGTTTGAATAGAATTTATGAATTGTATTTTGGTTTTGCAAGACCATATGTGATTTGAAAATGAAAGAAAGGACCGATATTATAACTTCAATAATTTTTTTAACCCTTGCAGAAGAAAAAAATATCGAATCAAATTGTTTCTTATTTTGATTTTCATTTTGCATCAGCATTTTGAATCGGTCTCCACAAACAAATAAGAAGGAACGTGAGACTGTTTGATGAAAAGAGTTATGATTTGTAATTAGTTTAGAATGAAAGCCGATTTAACTGTTATTGCTCAGTTCCACAACCCATTCCTTTAGGATAGGTGCAGTTACTACTGTAGCTAAGAAAGGTTTATCAGATGAGGAAATAAAGTTTTCAGGGAGATGGAAGTCAAGTGCATTTTAAACTTATATCAGGTCTCCACTTACATGTTCCAAATGAATTTTGCAGGGATAAGATGTTCATTCTGGATAGTATGATCCTCCATTGTAAGATATGCAGGAATTGCAGCCTTAAGCAGTCCAGGGGGACAGGGCTTAGGACTCCAGACAAAAGGGACTGACATTTGGCGGCAGGGTTATGGGGGTTGCGATTTGTTGATCTTGCCTGCAAGCTCAAATGGTTAGCCCAGTTTGAGAACCCACCTAATGTTATAGTTATCTATTATGGTGCCAATGACATAGGGCAAGTAAAAACCCAAAAGCTGTTAGATAGTGTAAGGTGGGATTTACGTTTAATTGCTTCTATCTTCCTAAACACAAATCTAGTTTGGTCGTTCTTGCTGCCCAGGGTAGCATGGCGTTACTCAAACATTAGGGCAACGGAACAGACACGAAACAGGGTCAACAGGGCAGCAGCCAAAGAAATCCTAGTTTGTGGTGGAGGCTTCTTAGGCATACACAGTTTTTAGGAAAACCTAAATAACTGTACAACCGGGATGGGGAAACATCTGTCAGGTCTTGTGAACGACATTTATCTAAATAACCTACAGGGGGCATTGGAATACTTTGACAAAAACAAGGAGGGAGTGGTTTTTGCAGTGAATTAAATTCTAGAGTCCTTACAAACATGTCCACAGTGGTGTTAAATTGAAGTTGCCTAGCCCCACGAGGTGGCGGTGCCCAAAATTGCCCATGTGGCGTAATTGTCACCATCAATTTAACCATCGAACTGTTCATAGTATTTAGTGAGTTTGTTGTGGTTGATGTTGATGTGTATAGATATATCGTGTGAACTAATAAGACATTTGAGTAAAGAAAAAGTTATCAAAAAATCAAAATTATGTAATATCATCACATTTGTGTTGAATTGTGTCTGTAGCACGATTGCGGTCAACCAAGTGTGCTACTTTTCCCAGCAGGGAGGGCATACAATGTTGATATAGGGGGTTTGCCGTGTTGTCGGCTACCCCATTGTTGTTACAATTTTTTGACCACTGTGGACATTACCTGCCAACTTAATAAATCAGTTAAAAACACTTATGTTGTTGAAAATATACTAATAGAAGGTCTTTGATAGCAAGAAAAAGACACAACTTTTGGGTTTAGTCCCACAATTTGGTATGTTTAATAGTATCACTGGTTAACCTTATTCTTGTTACTCTTATATATTAGCAGTACAAGTTTGTAGAACTCAAGAGGACGTTTTAAATTGAAAGTCGTAAATGTTCGTTCATACATTGAAGTCATATATATTACCTTCACAAAATATTGTCAAAGCCAAACATACATTTGAATAATTGCTTGTTAAAATAACACATTTACCTAGCTGCCTTTAGTGTTTAGCTGACCTAAACGAAGCGATTTAAACGCACGGGAAAAGGCATGCACCCTTTAATTTGAACGACATACGGTGAAATTGACGTACAATGTACCTATATGTCATATAGGTATATAATACACCACGAATAATGCGAATATTTGAAATATTTGGAAGATAACGTACGCATAAATACAACGTAACTTTCTATGTCTCGTCCGATCTTTCTCTTGACAACTCACTGTAACGTTTATTTGTCGGTAAAAATTCTAAAGACTTTGTAATATCTTGGATAATAAAAATAAGACAGAATGCTATCATAATCTGACGTACAAGCATATGACCTTGCCTTTTATTTTATAATTATTTTATAGCATTACTGACGTGGTTTGCAACCCACATACTGGTATTTACTTAAGCAGATAGAGTCATTGTAAATAATTAAGGGAAATTCTGTCTCAGACAGGAATTTCAAAATTATAGCGTTTTTTTATAACACACTGGGATGAGAATTAAATGGATAAATCGTCCATCACCAGTACGATTTATAATGTTTAGATTATTTTTCTTGTATGATCTGATATAAACAAATTCCATGTATATTACAACAACTCCGGATACAATATATAAATATATGTCAAGTACACTGTGTAGTAAAAACACTGAATAAGAAAAAGCCCATAAGTATTAAATATAATTGTTAGCTTCATTGTAAACATACCTATTTCTATATTCATATGAAGCAGAATTTATTCAAAGACTTGTACATGCAAAACAATGAAATCACTCGCTGATGTCTTCAACTCAAAAATTGAGGTATATTGACGACAAATTATCAATAAACAATTGTTACTTCCATTCTTACATCAACTGGATATATCCCAATCAACTGGACATAAAAGACACCAGAGAGTCTGAGTAATCCCTTTCATATTTAGATATCTTACTAGAAAAATGTTTTAATGTTGGACTGTATTTTTAAAATTTAAATTGTAATAAAGTTCCATGTCATGAGTAATTAAAACTTATCAACCAAGAGAAAATATGGAAAATAAACAATTTTTGCGATAACATTCCATATACTTATTTTTCCGTCCTGAGTAATCGTCACCCGTAAGAAAAATATCCGTCAAATACCGTTTTGATTTGCTATAATTTAGTGACATCTTTTGATGTTTCTCCACTCAATCAAAGTGTGTTTACCGGCATAAAGAAACGTCTTTAAATAACCTAATCTAAATCAAATAAAATAACATTTTTAATCATAATGACTTATGTTTGAAAAAAAATTGACAATTGCACAAATATACAACTGTTTTAATGCATATAAAGTATGCCGAACAAGAATGTAATTTCGTCAAAAGTATCAGAAAGGGCGTAAACGAAGTGACTTCACGGGATAAAACTGTTAACTTTAATCATATCATAAAGCCAAAGAATTAACATTCTTCTCTGAAATAAAGGCAAAGATATCTAAAAACCGGATTGCTTGTGGCAATCCCGTCTAAAATCAGTCAGTAATTTCTGGCAAAGCTTTTGGGATAAAAGAAGAGCTATGTAGATGACGCAATCAAGATTTTTTATTGATGTTTAAATAGCTGTATAGATCATACAGTCAATATTTTTATAATGACAGTACATGTATCTTTAAAATGAAAGGGTGATTCCCCATCTTCTTGCATCCAAAATTTTTTCATGGAATTTCTTTTACCAGCATAGAGATTAAAAAAAACATGTGAAATTAACGATAAATATTCAAAATTATGCAAAAAGAAATGTTTTTAAAAACGTTCATAAACAGTTTTTTCTGTCCTTTTGTGCTGTTTTGTATCTGTTTTTAAAGCTCAGCATCATTAATGTTTTCTCAGTATAAAATATATGTTTAATGTGGGTGTTAACAAATGTAACGTGATGATCTCATACTTGTTTTGGTGATAAAAATCTGAAATCTCTTATACATGACTTTCATTGATTAAGTCGACAATCCCATTCTGAATTTAAAATTGCTTTTATTGTGGGTTTAATCCTTATTAACAATCAGTAAATCAGTTTAAGCAATTCATCAAAATCACACAATAGCTGAATATTTTACGATGCTATCGATTGTACAGGTTTCACCAGGGGGTATTATGTAGAAATATTGCGAGTCAATTTACTTTGCGAGTAAGCCTTATAAGCTCCAACATTAACCTTACATTAACCCTTTATTAAAAAAAAAACGTTGTAATATTGTGCCAAGACAAAACTTACTCGATATTGCATCAAAACTTGTTCTGTCTTGGCATTTTGACTAAACTTTTTTTTCAAAAAGGTACATATTTTATTACTGTAAAAAATTATCAAATGATTCTAGACCAAAAATTGATCCGTTGATCTATTTTTATTTATTGTATTAATATCTCGTTGAGACTTTAATACTATTTGAAAGTAACTCTAGTTTTTTAATTCAACATAAACTACAGTTAAAGTGTTTTACATAAACAAAAAAAATGTTATAAGAATGTTTCAGTTGAAACTTCAATTGTCATCATATAGCATTTACTTAACGTCCAAATATCAGCAAAAATGTATTTATCCGCTTTAACTTACAGCAATTTCTAAAAAAATTAAACAATAATTTTGACAATGTTTTTTTTATATGTTCTGATTGTAAAAGGCTCGAAATGAATCGAATATTTACTCCAGATTAAATCAAACACATTTGATGCAATTCACTAATCAGGAGCTTTTTGTTTTCAGTTCATAAATCAAAGTTATATAAAATCAAGAATTCTGTAGACTGCCTAAGGATGACACTGGCTGGTTATACAATAATTGCACAGACATTGAAAATACAAATGAAAATTGAAATACACTTCATTTTGCTGTTGTATTATAATGTAAACGTTATATCAATCTCATTAATTTATTATACATGTAATTCTTTTAGTCTGCTACATGAACACTATGAAAACGTGTAATGCTGTTTGAATTACCCAATTATTTTACAATTATACACTAAAAAATTCCCCTCAACAACCTTTTAGAATTATAAATAAATCCATTTACCTTGGATTTCATTTATACATGATCCATTCAAATTATTCACTCTGTAGTACAAAATGCGTGGATATTATTTTTATCGAGCCATCTAAATGTTCTGTACAAGGACGGTATTTAAAATACCCGAACAGGTGACTGAATATATAAAACTGTCCTTATTCACACGAACAGGTAATATCAATGTAGATCACAGTGTATATTTTAGATATTCATTTTAATGAATGAAATCAGACGCTTTGAACGACGATAAAACATAAAGAGAAAAATAAAAAGCACTGATTGCCTCAGCGACAACAGAAATTGCTAATTTTGAAAAAAAGAAGCAAATATAGAAAGATACAATACATGTATATTGTAATTGTGTTATTGTAAATGGAGCATGTTTAGATATATCATTTAGATAGTAGATGGATTTTCCTGCTAGATATCGTGTTGATTTTCCCACTACTCCTTTACATTATAAAAGCTTTATTGGATTTGAGCACACCCAGACCAAAATTGTTACTCATACTATCAAAGAATGATTCCTTAGACCTTATTTAAAAAATCAATTTTTTGTCTTTTCCTTACAATGCCATGAAACAAAATATTATTCTTCTTATCACTAGTACAATATACATAATATCTACATAATTATTGATTTTATATAATATATGATTTGTGTAAACATAATGTTGACTTTCTCCAAATTAATTGTCTTACTACTTAGGACAAGAGAAAAAATATGTATGCAATTTTTTAGCTACAATATATGTTAATGTGGTAAGGGACCAACAACGACATATATTTGAAATTAATAAGAAAATAAGGTCATTGCAAAATAATGGCTTAGGAAAATGTAGTAGCAATTTACCAAATCTATATATCTTTTTCACACATCTTTTGTGAAAGTCAGGTTAGTGTCATCATACATGTATAACCATACTGTATTTAAGAAAAAAAACTCCGTAATAAATATTTTTTATATTAAACTCTTCTCTTCTATGCAAATCAATAATATTTCCTCTTGTGGAACTTGTTTTGTTTGTTTTACAGGTTAGTTATATTCGCTTTCATTTAATACAGACAAACAACATCCGTTTAATAAATGTTTGATATAGTGATGCCATTGGTGCATTTTTCAAACTTGAAGTATCATCTCTAAAGGGACTTTGCGCAGAATTTTACTGCATGAACTTGATTGTACCTACCCATGGACCAGTCTCCTACTATTTGTGATTAAACAGAAGACGGACCAACCCCGAATGATACTGCCTTCCATCCTGAAATTTATCCGCAAATCTAATCTCATCCCTCAAATTTATATTATCAGGGCAAAATTATGATCAAACAATATTAAAAAAAATACATTCTCTAAATGAAAGTTTTACCTGTTTTTTGATATAGAGCTTAAGTTGGGGTAGGTATACTTTCATTTACATTTGACAAATACAACATTTTTATTTCACCGCGTCTTTACATCTGAGACAAATTAATACAGATTTTACATGCTTTGTAAAATTAAAAAACGAAATGTATAATTCACCGTATACACGAAATCTGTACCTAAAATAAAAATGATCACGGATTAAGAAAATGAATTTAATTTAATAACTTGGTTATGCACTCAGCAAATTTCAAAATTCATGAAATGTTAAATCTGGCGTCAAAAATTGTAAGCATACATTAGTTTAATTCCGTTTTTATAAGTCTATCCAAAGAAATTCTACAGCAATTTATATTTATGATTTATATTTATTTATATTTAAGGCAGCACAGCGAATATACATAAAATTGGTGGGAATTTCTAAAGAAGGCTTTTGAGGGCCAAGTAATTACGTAAAAAAGCATCCACAATGGAAAAGAAGTTAACAGTTTCAGTTTATCGATTTTTACTGCTTGTTTAACTAGAATTAAAAGAAAGGGACAACGTATCGAATACTTTTTACGCACAAACTGATTTAACAATTCTAAAATATGTACTATAAGATTGATTTTACATAAAAGTTTGGGTAGAATTATTTTTAATCTTTAAATACAAATTATTAGGAATGGTGAGAATATGTAAATGTTACCATTTTAAAATCAAAACAACAGATGAAAATCTGGGAATGGGAATAACCCATGTTTTTCGTTCGTTTGTAAGTTTGTAAAACATAGGTGCAAGGAGACACGTTAAAATGACGTTGCAATAAGTGTGTGGTTGTTCCGAGTCACTGAATGCTGGCAAGTTTGTCAGTTTACCTGGAAAGATATAATGATGTCATTAACTACAAACTTATCACGTTAATAAAAATCGGTATCTTGATTAACTTTTAGGTGAACATGCAATCATGGTTAATCTTTATTTTTTTGGGATTAAGATTTAATATCTCAGTTGCTTCCGAACTTCCCTTGTGATTTAAGGAATACAGATTAATTCATTTTTTTAAGAAAATACTGTTAATACCAATTTTTTTAATGCCTTATCAGTTTTAATTTTTTTAAAGGCATTTCCTAGTATACACACTACAACACTTCCAAGTGTTTACTCTGAAAAAAAAAAGATTAAATTTGAATAATCATACAATAAAATGATATGAAATTTTTAAAATTTCCTAACTAATATGTCTTATCGACAATAGGACAGAAAAAAACCCAATATTGATTGAAATCAAATACTTTTGACGAAAATTAAAAACAAAAAACTCGTTTTTTCAGCATGTTACATGTCAATTGTGACTTTTATTAATTGAAATTAGTCTTTAGATTTTTGTAATATAAATTAGTCTTTAGCAATAGTCTCAAAAGAAAAACGCATAAAATATGCAGAAAAACCATTGGGGAAAACCACAGAACCTTTTGAATGTTGGTGTCTGAATTTTTTGTACGACATATTGTATGTACTGTCTTCAAACCTACTGTTTTTTTTGTCCTCGATATTGTATTAAACGATGTGCAATCCATACAAAGAGTTTTAGATCCCGAAACAAAGTATTAGGTCACGATCCAAGTAATAAATGAATATTATGAGAGCGCGCTTCCTCCTCGTTGACAAAATACATGCTTGGAAAGATTAACGCATTTTCAATTAGTTTGCGTCTCTCCCAACAGATTGCAAGCACTAAAAATAGATACCTTATCACTAAATATGAGGTATGGTTATTGGATTTTAAAACTAAATAAAGTATGCTGATCTACGATGGCACAATCGCTTACAAGTACATATCTATTAGGAAATTACTCGGTGTGTTCGTATTAAATAGTGTGAAACAAAGTTAATAATCGTAGTTAAATATATATCACATGCATTTACACAAGTCAACATATTAAACATACAGACACGATAACGTAATAGGTTAGCATTGTAACTTAAATTGCACGTCCGTGGCAATGAATGTCAATAAATAAAGAATTTACAATAAAAACAAATTACCCTGCATCAACGGAAAAGAATCTGAAAAAAATCTTAGTGGTCAAAAGATTGTTCCATGTTCTTTGTTTCGAATACTAAATAACATGATGATGTGTTATCATAATCATGAGGTTAAAAACTTTTGCAAGATTTGCAAGCATGATCCTTGCACTACAGTGAATTTTAGTGCTAACTAAGGGAATTTTAGTGCGCCAAAGAAGGCTATTTATTTTGAGTCATTCAATTATATACTTAAGAAAAAAGTTTGTAGCACACGGTAGTCTAAAAAATTTACATAACCTGGCCCCACAATGTTCAATAAAGTACCCCTATTCACCTTTGACAAGCTACAAAATGCATTTTGGGTTTTGATCCAAAATTTCCCGTTGTCACCCGATGCATATTTATAAACAATTAAAAGGGCGAATCGTAAATGACTCAGCCATATTTGTGCTGAGTTAATAAGATGCGGGACATTATTCTTCACTATGATTATTCATAACACAGTTACCGGGTCAAGAAATAGACACGATTTATCATAGCGTAGGAAGGCGCCATATTTGATCAATTAATAATCATGACACGCTTTGCTAGTTTGTTTGCGACATGTACACGAACAAAAAATAAGGGGCAAAAACTAAGAATGCTCGTTTTTTCCCCCTTGAGTGTTCATAAAACCATTGTATATGTAAACTCCAACTTTTTTGTTGAATATCTTTATAATTAGAACTTGTATTTTAAACTTTTTTTAAGCCTGTACTTTATCACATATATTTGCGGGAAACATCTATGAAGTTTGGAAAGTCGTGCATAATTTTAGACTATTTGAATAACCTTGAGGAGATGCGCTTTCTATGAAGATGTGATGTAGGGAACGTACTAATAAGGTGAATCTGATGATTACTTTCTGACCAATCAGCATTCAAGCAATCAATTGCAAGCTATCTTTTCTTTTTCCATTTTGAGGTGAAATCATGTTTGTATGGTTGTACCGATTATACATGTTTTTGCAAATTTTTGTGGGGTGAATGGAAACAAATAAAACCAATAATGATTCTTATTTTGATGACAGTAAATTATATGGCAATTGAAAGGAAAAGTTAAAGACTTGATATTTATTTATGATTTAAAATTATAAAAAAAGAGAATCACACTTAAATGGTTTCTCCAATTTTTTTTCTTAGGTCTATTACAGTTAATTACGTTAAATTTGTATTTAGATAATAAAAAAAAAATCATCATAAACTAAAAAAGTATGATATATACAGGCTGTAGTAATTATATTGAATTTTCACGAGATCCGAATATATATTATATTATCACTGTATGCGTGTGCAATACCATAAGAACATATGTCTTGATTTATTGTTTTCAATATGTCTGTACACATATAAAGTAGAGCCCCGTGATCCACATTTCTCAAGCTTAAACAAGAAAGAGTAAAACGCAGTCTCAAAAATATAGCAATATTATTCATTTCTAAATACCATGACGAACGTTATTATTTGTCGAGATAGTAATCTATTTTTACAGGTTTTAATACAAGTATTTATTAACCATGGAAATTCGGCTTTTTTATCGTCGAATGTTTAAAGATGAGTTACACCACAATCGCTAAAAACGAGAAATTAGATTTGAGATCCAAAATTTCAGTTCATTTAAATACAATTGCTTAAACATTTGAAAGTACTGCAACGCTGGGCGAGCAAAGCGTTAACACGATGAAGCTGTGTGGTTCAGTTAATTGAAATGTGACTGAATATTTATAAAATGTGATTGAATGGTAAGGCAATGTCATTCAGTCACTTTCTTGTAATTTCAGTGAACATTTATCTGAAATGACTGAATGACAGAGTTTTATTCAGGGTTTAGGTTTGATAAAACTGCACTACGATGTTTATATACGTAATGTTACGCCAATCAATCCTCACTTCAAGAGTTACTCAAGAAAACTTAAAAGGTGGTGGTCTATTTTTTCCTTTTACAACAAGCTATGTAATTTCAATTTCCAAAAATACTTAAAAATAATGAATTTAATATGACTTCCAGCACGGGTCAATGTCCACATTGGTTCCTTTATACGTCCATTGATAGTTACGTTATGCTATAAAGAGGTGAATTATGTGATTCATATGATGAGCATATGATTACTTATCTTCTTTTATGTGTATAAAATCGTCATTATTTTTTATGTAGACAAATTCATCTATCATTAACTATTTACTTATTTATTTATCAAAGTTTAAATATAAAATAAATTGTCACTGTGCAAGATTTTTGAACTAAATTGAATTGTTTGTGCATCATCTGTTGTTAAGTTGAGATAGCTAAAAATAAACTCGGTCAGAGTTATTTAGCAATGGAATCTTGAGAATTTAGAAATGTGCACCCACGTGTACCTTTCCTTACTTATTAATTCAGATGTCAATATAAGAAAAAGTAATCAAAATACAATAAATAATAATGTTATTGAATTACAAAGCAAAAGACGTAACAGATTACTGAAATAGACCTGTGCCTTTTCAAACCACACCGGTTCATTACCTTAATTTTACATATTTAACGCAAAAGATTAACACTTTAATATACCTAATGTTATTTTTGGCATTTGAAAAAATGCGAATGAAAGAAAGAACGTTCATGCTTTGAACATTCTCGTTAATGTATACCCCATCCTGTTATTATTCATTTACAGGGTGTATATTTTATCTGACGCCAGTTAAGTTCAAGGTAATACCTCTGAATGTTGAATCATATTTACAAACTGTGTATTTAAATCCAAAAATGTAGACAAAAATATGTTTGTCTGTCAAAAGGTACTTTAGAACAGATTAGTACTGCCACGCCACATGATTTACAATTATATAGAAAATATATCAATGTTCTGTGTCAAACGCTTGCCATTATCAATCATGTACATGCAAATTATAATGTGTAGTGTGAATTACAGACGAGACAACTAAACGTTCCGCTTAGTATAAGTAATAAACCTTTGGGTGCTCTTTAAGATAATTATTGCATTTGCATCCTTTCAAAGGAGTTTAAGTTCATTACGCTTATTTTGGAAAGAAAATAAGAACATGCAATATATTTTAAAAGTAAAGACACATTGAAAAACAATGAAGTGAAACTAATTAATAGAATTATAACCCCAATAGGACCATAACATCATTCAAAAAGAACCAGAAAAAATTATAGATGCAACCTTGCAACTGCTGTGAATTAAACAAAAATAAAAACAAAACCAAGCTGATGGTGGTGGATGTAATTTTTATATTGTATATAGATAAATAATTCTGCACCAAGGAAAATAATCTTCATGATTTTAATTGTCTCCATTGCAAACTGGCACATTTTTTATGATTTATTTGAGTTTTAAATATGACATTTGTTTAATTACATATATTTATTGCAAATTAGTGCCCCCCCCCCCTTCCCAATGGATTGATTTGTGCTTGTTTGTATTTTTAAGAAAAATATTAATGTTTCGACCTCTTTGTAATAATATGTACTCTACTGTTTGATAGATTTTTAAAACTGTTCCGTCGGTAGTCATAATTATCAGTTTTAGCTAACTAAAAGATTGATATATATATATATATATATATATATATATATATATATATATATATATATATATATATATATATATATATATATATATATATTGAATAGAGAAACCGAATAACACAATGTTAATGACCTGATCCATTATGAAATGTTTAAAAATAAATTTGGGGATTTCATGAAGGCCGCCTAACACTTTATTGGTAAATAATTATTTTTAAAGGAAATATCAATTCATCAATTCATTGGCTCTTTTTTGATAATTGTTATTTAGTATATTAATTGCACACAATTCGTCGTAATATCATAGCAATAAAACTTTAAATCGCAAACAGTAAAGGTTAAAACTGTTTACCTTCAAATAAAAGCACGTCCACATCAAAGACTGATTTTTTAGTTGTGTATTTCTTGGAAATTATGTGGGAGTTAAAACATAATACATGTATTTAGTCTTGTTTATAACTAGCTCAAAAAGCTCTTAAAACCTCTTAAAATGTGACTAGGAAAAGGTTGCATGTGTAAATTCATGTTTTGGAACCATAATATGAAATGTCTACAGCAATATGGTACATGTATAATAGAATTTGTTAATACAAACTCAGAAATATCCCAACCACGAATGAACGCATGCAAGGTCTATTTGCCATTAAATTGCATCAACAATGCCGTCATGAGGTTGTTCGACTTTTAAGAAAAAGGTAGATAATCAATTTATGTCAAACGTCATTTAAAATTTATTTTTTTAAGTGGAATTTTATTGTTTATGTAAGTTTTGTAAGATACCCCCAAAGATAACACAAAGCAAAAAAAAAAATTAGTCAACTTGTCGTAAAACTCCAAAACACAGAAATTATAGATGTCTTTGTTGCTTGAATAGCGTTTACCCAGGATTTTTGTTTACCAGAACGTTTTTCGTGTTTTTCAAAAACGTTTTCAAATTGTTATAGCTGGCAAAAATTTGGCACATTTCTCTAGCATAATACATTCCGATGTTCATATTTTTACTATACAAAACACAATGTATACAATGTTAAGCATGTTGTTTTGTATTTGTGAGAAATCAACGGCGTGATATTGCAAGACGTTTAAGAAGTAACACTATTCATCAATCTAGACGTTATGAAATAACGATACATGGCTCCGGTTAATAAATAGACATGTTCAAGTTTTTATTCTATTCACTTAGGATTTGTCATCACTATCATATCCAGTTATTTTCCTTAAAACTCTTCTTGCGTGGCATATGGAGGCACACTGTTGATCATCAATCCCCACCCCCCCCCCCCCAAAAAAAACCCCAAAAAAACCCCAATGAGTTTGATTTAACTGTACAGAAATGTTTACGCTGAAAGAAGAGCAGATACTTAAATACATGGTAAGCCACTCGATGGTGTTTAAAATTCTCATATCTGTTGATACATTAAAGGTGTTTTTTTAGCATTCTGTAAAGACAAATCTTCTTTGATGTTTGATATATCAAATTATACACAAAACAAAACAAAATATCTGCTAATAGTGTATAAACATATTTCCACACTCGGCATTAAAAGATATTGTAGAGAAGAAATGTTCTCATTAAAAAATCCACGCTTTAGGTGCAAAATACAGCTTTATATGACACGTTGACGAGAAGTTTTCAGATGAGACAGAAGGAAAACCGACCCCTTAAAAGTCTATTGTAAAGACATGTTACATACATTGCATTTTACAGAGCATGTTCTAAGACTTCGTTTATAGTGATTTTAGGGTACATTTGTCAGCTTTTAAAAGAGCTATATCATCCATAACTAACATTCAATATAAAGTTGCTAAGCAGCTAAATCTTAGTACATTGCAATTGATTACTTTAATTCTATTATTATCGATCTCTTCATCAAGTTGAATGTACAAATTGATGTGGGAATTGTGAATTGTACTAGCGTATACAACTAAAACACAATTCTAAAAAACAAAATTCTATCCACACAGTAAAATATTACATCAAACAGGAACGTAGCTGTTGAAAAAAAAATCAAAACTAATCGGTGTAAATAACCTATATATGAATAAACCTCAATTAAAGTTATCTTATAATGTAACATGTTATTACAGAGGATAAACAAAAACTTCTACGTGTACCTGTATGTGTAGATTACAAGTTGAATATTTTTGCCACACAGCATATTGTAGCCATGCGGACGTGTACTTTTAATTCTAATTGGTTTAATGTTATTCTTTAGGTTGTCTTTCTTTTTCTGCCGCAATCTTTATCACTACAGTCAAATACACACTTCATGTTTTATATTTGTTGTACATCATCGTTTTTTTATAATAATATGCACATGAAATAAAGAATTCTTATAATTGTTTTGTGATCAAAATATCTGCCGCCCACTTACTTTTGTATCAAAAGATTTCAAGCTGTAGAAAAAATAAAAATATTTGTTTTAAGAAAGCAAATAAAAAATATTAAATGCTGGATCTTATGGGTACTTGGCAATTTCAAGCTTGTACATGTAGATACATGTAAAAATATACATGTACATTTCTTAATGAAAAACTTCGTTTCGTTGAAGTACCCGAAAGGTCTAGGCATTTATTCTCTATTATTAATATGTTAATACATTTCACTTAAATTATGCAAACAATGAGGATCAAACCTATGACATTTGATTAACTTTGCGTAAAATAAGTCGATTATGATGGATCAAATCTTTAGAACTGAATACAAAATAACATTTAATATATACATTACTTAATATGTAAACTTTTAAAATCCAAGGTCATAAAACTTACTAGAAGGACTCTTAGATACATTCACCTGTACATCTATATAACACAGGTAGGTATTTGTAAATGTTAATTCTTTAACGCTACGCAATTCTACTTTCAATTCAAAGAATGTTAACTGAATTAACATTAACAAACATTGAGTTTGAATCAATAGAAATTTTATCTCAGATAAAACAGTTTTATCAATATTGCAAGAAAATGCAGTACATTTCTACTATTGACAATTTACCATCAAACATTTACAGAAAAATTATTAAAAGTCAGATATGATGTTATTACTCATGTTAATTGAAATTTCCATAATGTGGATTCAGTGGCATTTACATTCCTGTAGATATATAATGCTGTTGAACTTATATAATGTTTGTATGGCGGAGTAACATCCTAGCTACTTCGCCATGCAACTTTAAACATGGGACCACATTTCCCAAGGGAATGGGCTTACGACCTGAACCCATTCCCTTCGGAAATGAGTTCGCATGTTTTAGATGTGCATGATTTTGCATATTTTTCATAATGAAATCCAGAATTTTAATGTTAAAAACCAAAGTGACAATGAATTATAGTAACTTAATTTGAATACGTATTGACTTTTTTTTCTATTAACCTTTGTCTCCATCTTTTGAATAAAGGGAAAAAAACCCTTTATTTATGTAAACAGTTATAGATAAACTCATTGATTTGATGATGGATTTTTAGAATTTAGTTGGTAAACATTTATACTCTTAAGTTTCCTTTAAACGTAATGTCAGGAACATTCCACTCAATGCCAATAGACATTTGAACACATAAGATCACATTTACTGAGGGAACTTTTTTAGATCATAAATCCATTCCCAAAATTGTGTTCCTGTGTTTCAGATGCATGACGGAGATGGTATCACTCCAAACCCCATCATGCAAAAATTATAATTTATTGAATCTAGCTGCAGGTCTGTAGCCCCGGTCAAAAAATTGGATAGACGACCTGGGAGTTACAGCGCTACCCACTGAAAAAATGTGTATTCTATTCATTGCGCACACAGACGTGCGCTAGTTTTGGAGTAATTAACATTATTTATACACAAATTCTGTGAAAACAAAGGGTACCATTAAACTCTTCATGAAATTTACTACTTATATCGTCTCATTACTGACTGGGACCTACAGACCTGCAGCTATATAGAATCTGCTGCATAATATGTCTTATTGAATTCATTAATTGCCTGTTAATCGAAATTATGAATATTATGAATATGTCCAATATGAAGATGCAATATCATCATTTAGGACGTATTACATTTTCCTCATCCTCTGTAGCCAAATGTCCGATTCGTTATTCTCATTTAGCATCGGACAATGCTTTTTACCATTATATGCTTGATAACAGATTGTCAAAAATTGGCATGTTTTACTTTTACTTGCAGTATGACTGTATACTTTACTTAAAAGAAAACTACTATTGATTCAAATAAAAAAATTTCTTTATTATTTGTCCTTTGAAATGACAAAAGTAATGCACACCGTTATCACAAACTCACGAGAGAGAGAGAGAGAAAGAGAGAGAGAGAGAGAGAGAGAGAGAGAGAGATGTTTTGCTTGCCAGTCATTTAAAAAAAATACCAAAAAATGGGAATCTTATATAGATTGCAGAGATAAAATGTTAGAGTCAAGATTATCAAGTGATTTCCCGATTATCAAAGGTTTGTGTTCCTGTGAAATGTTAATGTATTATAATTAAAACATATGTTTTCATTAATGAAAAAAACCCAAAGCCTAGTCATTAACAAAACGCCCCATTTTTCTTTCCAGTAATAATTTTAAACTGACATTTGATAATTATTTTAAAACCTTGTAGTAGTTTTTGCATCCATGAAGTGGAAATGGATGTATTTTAAAATAAACCATTGATCTTAAGTTAAATTAAATAGGACTTAATATCAAACATACACATTTAGGTAATTGACCACCAATTTAAAATTGTGTTAACAAAACCTTCTAAAGCAGAGTATTTTTGTTAGTGATATAATTGATAGAAATTACAAATAAAACGATTTATGTTTTCTCATGCTGCACAACCTCACCGCAGCTCCGTTTTTGCTCTCTGATAAATGAACTCAACACTTGTGCATGATGAAATATGTCTTTTATTAAAAATGACGAAAGTAAAGAAAAATATAAACAACATAGTAGGGGATCAGACCCAAAACTGTTCACACAAAATGTTAAATAACTTATCAATATGCTGATCCCCTTAAAATACAGAAAAACAATATTTTGTTCAAAATTATATACAATATATACAAAACCAGCAAAAAGATGGCACCTCAAAAATAAAATATGCCATATGCAAAATAACAATATTTTGTACATGTGTGCAGCTTTCGAATATTGGAGTGGAGAAACGGGGATGGTGGTGGGTGTATCAAAACATTACTCGTGCTAACACTCTCATAGATGAAGACAGAATGACCCTACTCTCACTGGTCAGATACTGACCACATCAAACCACGTGATCGTATCGCTTAATTTGATTGGCTATTTAATTAAATTTGGGGAGAATTACACCATGGAATTTTTAGCAATTACATTATAGGTCACTGGGAGGTTTTTAGACTAGGAATTTGGGCTAAAAATAGACATGGACAGTGACCACTGCAGGGAAATTACATAATATGGCCAACGACCTCTACAAGGCCTGGGAAAGAAATGCAACTTATCTAATCCAACATAAACATGAAAAATACAATAAATCAGCATATAAAAAAAATAGCATTCAGCACATAAATACAATTATTAACATAATTGTTGTTTTATGTTTTCTCATGCTGCACAACCTCACCGCAGCTCCGTTTTTGCTCTCTGATAAATGAACTCAACACTTGTGCATGATGAAATATGTCATTTATTAAAAATGACGAAAGTAAAGAAAAATATAAACAACATAGTAGGGGATCAGACCCAAAACTGTTCACACAAAATGTTAAATAACTTATCAATATTCTGATCCCCTTAAAATACAGAAAAACAATATTTTGTTCAAAATTATATACAATATATACAAAACCAGCAAAAAGATGGCACCTCAAAAATAAAATATGCCACCAAATGTGAATTGCATAATGACAATTGGCAATTCCAGTGTGCCATCCAAAGTGAGTTGTGCACTTGTTGATGCTGATATGAACACATACACAAATCACAGTTTATAGTCAAATGTACCAACAGTTTAACACTGACTTGGCATACTGTTACCAGCAGTTACACACTGACCTGGCAATAAGTGCATATAATTCATTATACTATCACCCGTACAAATGTAACATGAATGGCAATTCCAAGGTGATAACCCGCAGGCACTCTAATAGACTAACTATTAAGTTGTACTAACAATTTCTAAAGACACAATGTGCAACTAAAAAATAGCAGTTAAACACTGACCTATCATTACACATTACTACACCTGTAAACATACTATAACTAACAAAATTAATTGAGACACCCTCCTTATTTTACGCGCAAGATTCTTATGGAAAAAGTAACAAACATAAGGACATTTTTGGTATAGATCAATAGCAGCAGTTAATCACTGGCCTGCTATAAATAAACTGCAGGGGTAAGAAAGAATGTAGATACAAATAATTACAGTTGAAATGAGTGTATTCTAATATATATGTGTAATGCATTGGAGTTCCAGCGGCCTAAATGCTGAATAAAACTCTCAGAATAGCCTAACTGTGCAGCATGTGTTGCTGCCACTATCCGAAAACGCCGAAGTAGATGCATGAGGCACTTTTCCTTACTGAACTGTTTATTGATTACTTCTACCACTGCCATACTATCTGACATAAATAAGATTTTTTTATTTGCCATCTCTGAATCCCAAATTTCCAAAGCCAAAACAATTGGAAACAATTCTTTTATGGCAATTTGCAAAGGTAGAGTTTGTGTCCACTCATCAGCAAACCATTTTGAACCAAACACAGCAGCAAATCCTAACAAAACCAGAAGCATCTGTAAATAGTCGCGTGACATCTGAAGATTCCCATTCCTCTGGAAAAAGAACTGATTTTCCATTGAAATTTTGAAGAAAATCTAGCCACATGGCTAAATCAGCTCTTACCTCATTATTAAATTTTTTTTGATAATAAGGTTTTTTCACACCTATAGTCAAGTCAATCAAACGACGTAAAAATGCCCTACCAGGAACTACTACCAAACAAGCACAATTTAAGACTCCAATTAATGATTGAAGCTCCTGCAAAGTAACTTTTTTACGCCTACTAAACTGATATACAAGAGTCCTACATTTTTCTAATTTGTCTGGTGACAGCCGACTCATCAAATCAATAGAATCAACCTAAAATACCATAAATGGTGATGCATGTTACTGGCCAGAAAGTTTTCTTATCATTAATTGGAATATTAATCCTTCCACATAAATCAAACAAATTCATCAAATGATTTTTACATTTTTCAGACTGAGGAGGTCCAATAAAAAAGAAATCATCCAACATATGAGACATACCCCCTGCTTCTAGCTTGTTTAACATAACCCATTGAAGAGCTGTACCTAACTTCTCAAATATTTGACAATAGCTACTTGTCCCCAGTGGCAAACAGCGTTCGTAGTAGAGCTGACCTTTCCAAGTAAACCCCCCCCCCCCCAAAAAAAAATGATAATCCTTTGGGTTCACGGGGATTATTCTGAAGGCATCCTTTATATCTGTTTTAGCCATAAGTGAACCCATCCCATATTGATGCACCAAACTGAGCATCGTATCAATTGAAACATAATGAACCTGAGAGTATTCCCTAGGTATATTAGAATTAACTGAGTCCTGAGCAGGAAAGGATAAATCATGAATGATTCGAAACTTGTTTTGCTCGGATTTTGGTACAACCCCCATAGGAGAAGTTTTAAAAAGAGGTAAAGGGGGTCTTGTGAATGGGCCAGCTATCCTCTGCTTACTTAAACCCGTATGAATGTAATCTTCAATAACTTCTGGGTGCTCATATGTAGACTTATGATTATGAGGAGGAGGAATGGAAGGGAACTTAACACAGCCTCATCTACACCCAAATGTAAAGCCATTCACTAACAATTTAAATTCATCTGCCTCATAACCTAATAGTTCATTGTGAAGTCTTAACGGGTTTACTGGAGTTGGAAGAACCAGCGCCATTCCTGTTGGATGTGATAGATTTGGATGACATGTTTCTACACTGAAATCGGGGGTGGGGTCCACTACAGGCTTGGCAAGTATGGGCGAATCGACAGGGTAGGGAGTTACATTTTTGCCCATTGTTATAATTGTAGCACTGTTTTGCCCGAAAGGGCTGCTGTTTACCATTATAAGCTTGGAATTGGGTAGGAGACTTTAAACCCATAGAGGCTACCTTAAGTCGCAACTCTGTTACTACTCTCTCCCACGGCAGGAGGGATGTCTCTCTTATTTTCCTAAATGACTCATCATACATTCTCCAGGGTTGGTCCCCATGAAGCTTGTGAATCTCCCTAATTGTAAACATGTATTTTAACAATTTGCATGCCTCATGGGGAAATTTCTGTAAGTAAATTGTACTGAATACCAGAAAAGCATCTGTCCATTGATGGATTGTAATAGGTGTTTTATGTGAAGCCGCTTGTTGTAGCTCAATTTTCCCCGCTTGTACCACAATTGAAAGGGGTTCATCTCCTGAGGTCGGCAATAAATTTTTTAAGTCAACAAATTCATTGTTCCAAATTTTAAGTTTCAGTTTGGAGGAAACTGATGCTCCTAGAGGCACACAATCTGATAAGTGAATTTGAGGGCTACTAAAGCATGCATAACTACTACCCGTACTCTGAGATAAATTGCCTGCGGGCTCACCTGTGAACACATTATCCAGTAATGTTCCCAGTGCAGAGGCATGAATTGTGGCAGCGGCCGGTATAGCTTCCCCAATTACTGGTGCAGTATCCTCAACAGAATTCACCATTGGAGGTTGCCCAACACTTTCACCGATGTTTTGTTTCTCACTAGCAGCTTTTTGTTGGTTTACAATTTCTTTTGCCAGAAGTTCATAATCAAGATTTGATAGCACATTGACAGTGTCAGTCTCCGCCTGTTTTCGGATTCTTTTTTGCCCTTTTTTCCCATTATGTACTTCAGTTGGTGGTGTTAGTGGTGGTACTCCTCCCGTTGCCACATCATCTCTCCTGGCTCTCTTTTTGGGTGGCATAATGGCTAAATATATAATAAGAATAATAAGTATGAATCCTATCCTTTCACATATATGATTAGCCTAACCCATAAGCATTTTTTCATAATAACTTTTGCATTAACATGATTTCAACCATGTACTTGGTATTTTGACCTGATAGTTAAGCGAATACCAACACAGATTTTGATATCCATGTACATGTTAACATAAAATTCATAATAATAGGAACATGTCCCACTGACCATATGGGTAACACAGACCCAGTGTTCCTTCATCATTATTAGTACATGTAGATCCAAACATTTATGTAACTAAATAGTCCCAACAGGACTTTAATTACATGTTAACATTAAATTCATAATTGTAAGGAACATGTCCCACTGACCATATGGGTAACACAGACCCAATGTTCCTTCATCATTATTAGTACATGTAGATTCAAACATTATGTAACTAAATAGTCCATCATGACTTTAATTACATAACACTATTAACATTAAATTCATAATTGTAAGGAACATGTCCCACTGACCATATGGGTAACACAGACCCAATGTTCCTTCATCATTATTAGTACATGTAGATCCAAACATTTATGTAACTAAATAGTCTGAACATGATTTTTAATTACATGTTAACATTAAATTCATAATTGGAAGGAAACATGTCCCACTGGCCATATGGGTAACACAGACCCAATATTCCTTCATCATTTTTTAGTATGCAAACTCACCAAACATAAAATTTATCAGTTCCAGCCAAAACGCTTAGTTCAAAATGAAAGGTAAAACTTAAACTGATACTCATCAACATGAAAAAATCACGGATTTAAATTTCAGGGAGTTAAGACATAAACTGCCCCTACACTGTCTTAATTAAAACAAATACAATGTAAATATATATAAATATGGATATATATATTTACATATCATTGAATATCATTATTCTACAGTGGTAGCACATAAGATCTAAAATCATACTGGCCTCAAAACTTTTGAGTGCAGGATCACCGCATTCCTAATGCTGCGGCGAAACTTCCTCATGGGCTGGTCCTCGGCAGGGGTACACAGCAGATGGACACCATCCGGGCCTAAATAATGAAATTCCTTCCAAAAACCCCCGATGTCCCCAGAAATAAATTCCACCAAAGGGCTCAGCAAAACGTTTCAAATGTTCATTAGGAACTAGTCTGAACCACAAAGACGTTAAAATTTTGGCATGATGCAAACTGCATTCGGCGAATTAACTGGCCTATTATCACTAATTTTACTCCAACACCATCTCTTAAATACTGTCCAACAGATATGATATCCCTAGCTAATTTCTCACTGTTTGTACTTTCACAGATATCATTTTCACCAATCTGTAAAAACACCACATCAGAAATTGAGTCAAAATGCAGAATCTCCGCCCTGAAGACACGCTTGCTTAATCTCTAACCGCCTTTTCCTCTAAATGATACTTTAAACACTTTAGGGTCCAAATTCAGATTGTCTGTTTCTGTCTGCATACAATAATCTCTTAATCTTCTGATGTAAGAATGTCAAATCACGCACACATTTAAAATACTCATTGTTTACATATTGTACCCCAACCGGAACCAGCAGAAATAATCATGCGATATCGCATACAACAAAAAACTAGAAACTGCGTTTCAAAAACCTACTGTATCAAAACATTACTCGTGCTAACACTCTCATAGATGAAGACAGAATGACCCTACTCTCACTGGTCAGATACTGACCACATCAAACCACGTGATCGTATCGCTTATTGGCTATTAAATTAAATTTGGGGAAAATTACACCATGGATTTTTAGCAATTACATAATAGGTCACTGGGAGGTTTTTAGACTAGGAATTTGGGCTAAAAATAGACATGGACAGTGACCACTGCAGGGAAATTACATAATATGGTCAACGACCTCTACAAGGCCTGGGAAAGAAATGCAACTTATCTAATCAAACATAAACATGAAAAATACAATAAATCAGCAAATAAAAATAATAGCATTCAATACATAAATACAATTATTAACATAATTGTTGTTTGTTTTTATCTTTAATGGATTTCTATAATCTTTTGAGGTAAAAAAAAAAGCATAGGATACAGAATTATAATGGTACAATGAAAACGGATAACAGGGATATATTAATCATTTGTTGATTTGCTGGTGGGAGAGATAATATTATTGAAGCCATTACGATACTCAACTTTGCTGATGAAAACCATGATCAATTAATTATCTATCGCCCGAAAGTAAATTTCGGGAGAACATTTTCTCATTACAGAATTACTTGGAACGATTTAAATTATTCTATTTATTACGCTTTAACTGTTATCCTTGAGGCGTTATATTCTTTAAAAAATATAATTCTCAACCAGTTTATCATGATTATTGCAAAACTGATAATTGTTCATATTTGTGTCCGAATTTAGGTTCAAACCTTATAGTAATGTCTCAAATGAAATGAATAATTATTACTCTAGAATACTAACTCTGTTTACAGTTTTTCACATTGTCATCTTTTGAATGGGCCTGTCCATTGCAACACATCTCTTTCTGCTTTCTGTAAATTCTATTTGAATCAAAAAATGACACAATTTGAACTCACGTTTGTTAGAGGATGTTGAACACACAAAGATAAGTTTAAGAAACGCCGTGAAATATCTTAATCTGTAATTGAGAACCTCAAGTGACCAGTTTTGTTTCACTTTAAATAAGAGTTAATATTTGATTCAAAACAAAGTCAATTTAAGCTTTACGTCAAAAAAGAAAAGCTGGTACGGTCAAATCCATCCTTTCTTTTTTAAACTTAAAAGAATATTGAATTGCAAGTATGGAATAGAACCAATGAGTTTAACTAATAGTTGTTTTTATGTATATGATAGGTAAAACTCATTGTTTTGAATGGCCGTTTGTTTGGATAAATCCTAAAAAAGATGTGTCGTTATCGTACAAAATTACAACATATCATGACTTTTCATCAAAATTCCTTACCTCTACAACATTCTACTTTATGTCCCAGTTGATATTTATCGTATACTCCTGACCCCTTACAAGAAATCTAAATCGTTGAATTAAACTTTTCACCCATAATTTCATCATGCTTCTTGTACACACACTCATTTTCTACAGCTGTAATATTATTCAATATAATATTTCTGCTAAATGTTTGAAGTTTTTGTATTTGGTTTAACAAATAAAGAAAACATACCAATATTCTTTTCACAATTTACATAAATCGTTATACAAAGAACACCAAATATTACTTAAATTATAAAGAACTTTTTTCGTTTTCTGTGGCAAGGAGAATGTAAATATATGCATGCACTACTCGGCTTATATATTCTACTTTTGTAGGACGTTCAAAATCTCCCGTTTTGGCCCAGTATATGACATGTTTTTATTCATATTGTAACCAACATTGGAAAAAGCCGATTCGTTTAAGGGAATACGGATCTTATGTTTAAAATGTTCGTTTGAGTCATTTACTTTACTATTGAGTCTTTTAAATGTGTTCATGGGTCTTTTATCTGTTATCTCGATGAATTATTGTTTTAAATATGTCATATCAGCCAGAGTACGAGCATAAAAATTAATCAGACTTTTCAGGAAAAAAATGTACGAAATAAAAAAAAGATCTACATGAAACCATAAATGATTGCATTTTCGATTAGATTGAAAACCTGAATACAGATGAACACTAAATGCTGTGTACGATTCCGTACTTTTCAAGTTCGCTTTAATTGCCTCTCTGCCATGAACACTATTTATTTATTATGCATTCAGTTTATTTTTATTGACTTCTAGTTTTAGGTTTTGTCTTTTAAAATATATGTAACAGAAAATAATAGATTTTATTTCATTTAAAAGAATAATGTTCATATTAATAATTACTATATATATATATTTTATTAAAATTACACAATTTACTGGTAACGTTTACAGACAGTGTACGTGTAATGTCTCTAGGGTATTTATCAAACAAAAGTTGTAAACAAGAGAGATAAATTATATGAATTAAAATATTATTGAAATTTAGACATCAAGGAATCGATAAATTCAATCTTTAGATTTATAAAATGAAAAATATTTTTGAAAAATATACTTATAGAGTCTAACATACACTTTCTTAGGTGTGATAAATACCATATTTTTTTAGGTTACATTGCTTTATCTTAATATATCAAACAAGTGTTTCTACTTTATAATTTTGAAACGAAGAATGAAACGGCATATCGGGGTAGTATCCGTACTGTTTTCTATAGTAATGATAAAAAGTAATTGAACTTTTTATATCATCAAATTCAGAGTGTTGTACCAAAGAAGGTTTTTCAGATACGCAGGTTTATTTCCTTATCCAAGAGGGGAAACCCATAACGCATCTATATAAAGACACAACTACGTAAAGGATTTTATTAACATTTATTTATATACATGTATAGGTGTTTCCTGTTTAAATGCAAAATGACATGTATAAAGACGACTACGTTTAGATTGCTATGCCCTGAATTTCAATGTTACTATAAAACAATTTATAAAACAATTTAGTTTCTGCGTGTCAGCGCATGGAAAATTTATTGCAATAATACACTGTATGTTCATCTGATGACACAAACGCATATACATTTTAATGAATTTAAATTAACATAAAGATTAAAAAAAAACATAGATTGAATTTGTTTCCATAAAAATGTCAATTTATCAATAGATGTTAACAGGGGAACCCTCTTGAATTCGTGAAATACTCTGCAGCTTACAATACCGAGAACTAACCTAAGGGGTTTTCCTTCGATGTTTGGACAGAACAGGACATTGAAATGTATGTTCATACAGGCTTTTGTTTTATCTGCCAGGAGAAAATAGGACATTCTACGGTAATACCCTTCATGCCCTCCCCCCCCCATGCCTAAACATTGTTGTTAATATGTTATTAGGTTAAACATCAATAAGTTATCAAATTATATTTAATCTCAGTTTGCTGATTCCATGCTGTAGTTTGCTCTGAATTTTGAAGAATCCAAGATATATCAATGACCCTATGACAAATACACTAAGGACGGTTGTTTAATTTGCTTTTATTTCATGTTATTCATTTATGTCTCTAAAAAAGTGAACTGTACACTCAGAACTTGTAGGAATTTGAGGTGATGGATTTGGAAAACCTGAGCTGTTTTCTTATTTTAAAAAGTCCATATGATATACTCAAGCTAATGTTAGCAAAATCCTGCGCTGAATATGTTTTCGACATGGGGCACAACTTTTTTATTACCCTATTAGATACTCCCTAAGCAGGTTTGTTCTTGCTGTCTAGTAACCTTGTTGTTGTGAAATTTATCTCTAGGAAAGCTGACTACAATTTGGTAGCAAATTCCAAAATATATTTAAAATGTAAATTAATATATGCTGATATAAACACAAACATTTGGTTTTTATTTATAATTTAAGCTATGAAACAAAATTGTGACAGATATTTTTTCAAAGATCTAAAGGAAAGATTCATTTTCTGAACAAAAATGTAGCACAAAATTTGACAAGTTATAAATTTTGACCAGAATAAAAACAAAACAAAAAAAGATTAATATTTTACAAAAATTTATTTCACAATTAGAAATTTGCATACAAACTTTACACGACACTAAGTTTTTTTTTTTCAACAAAATATTATCATTAACATTGATTTCCCTCGTCTCGATTTTCTTAGCCACGATTTCCAGATGCGTCTTGTAAAGCGCATAATGCCCCTTCTTCTCTTGCTGCCGCATCTACAAGATTTTAAAAAAAAATGTCCATAATGTTTTAAGAACAAAGCTGACATGTTTCATTACCATCTTTAATAAATTTCATAGCTTACACTTTTATATACCTTTCTGTTAAACGTGTAACTATGTTTCTACAGCATCTATAGTGTTGTGATGAGTAAGGTTTATCTTCACTGCAAATCTCTTCATTTGGGTTGTAAATTTTATCTATGATTAGTTAAAAAAAACCAAAACTTAACCAATCAGAAAGACCTGATTTTCTTGTACGAAACGACTTCATGACCTTGATATTTCTTTTTCCTCAGGTCACAATTTACAATTTTGGTTCATTAATTAACAAACAATACTTAATTTCACCTATTTAACATCAAAAGTAAAGTAAAATGAAATAAAAAAAAATATATAAACAAAGTAACCATGTAATAAAATGTCGGGTTCTTATACCAAAATAAACACTCATTATAAAAAAGGAAAGCAATGAACTAGAATTATCGATTTTAATGCATCTTCGGAAGTTGCCCATTGAATTTTAGTAAAGATATCACACTGGTAAAGGAAGAAGTCATTAGTTATGATTGGTACATGTATGGGAATAATATCTTTAATTTGCACCTACCCCCACAACATTGTACTTCCTTTTCCTTCTGACTTTTGTCGTGAACACCAGATCTTTGGCAGCAACTTTGTGTTGTCTCATTAAATTTTGCATACTGAATTTCACCATTCTTTGTGTACACACACTCGTCATCTACAACTGTATCAGTTTTCATGTTATAGCCATTGACATATCAGTTAAAAATCTCAGAATGTTTCTTTTGTTTTAAAAAAAATTATTTATCTGTTCCCTTATCTTACCTACTGCAGCTGTTTTGCACAGGAGTCCAAAAGACAGCAATAATAAAATCAACATATCTGTAAGAGGAAATTATTATTTGTTATAATACAGGTACTTGGGACTTTCTTGCTTATATTGTATTACTTTGCTAGGGCGTTAAAAAAAATCTCCCCGTTTTGTCCAACACCGACCCCCATGTTTCCGTTATCAATTATTTGCAAGGTTTAATATGTCTTATAGGACAAGTTTTAAAAAATATTAAAAGTTGCGTAATTATATTTTTTACGTCTCAGATTGACTAAACAACACTGGTATTGTGTTTTGAAAGATTGGCAATGAAAATTACTGTTTTTTTCCTTTTTTTTAACAGATTTTAAACGGTATGCTTGCTTAATTATCATAAAATTGTATGAGGAATATATACAAAATCACTTGATTAGATTAACCCTTAGATTTGTTGAAAGTCTTTATATTTTTAAAGAGCCAAATTTTTACAAAATCATAAAAGCAGATCATGCAGATCATTCAACAATAAATTCATGCAGAGTATGAAGGTAGCGACAATTATAAAAAAAAAATACATTATCTGCGCAAGGGTTTTATATTAATTTTACAACAATTATCGATGTCTTCATTACCCACATGGTTTATCAAAGAGAGCAATTTATTGTTTATATTTAGATCGTCCTTTTAACAAATCGTTCCATTTTTGGAAAGAAAGAGTAACAGTTATTGTTGATTTACACGAGTACGAATTTAAAAAAATAGCTAAGTCGTCTTACATGGAAATTTGAAGATGGCATTATCAAGATTATTTTGTTCATTTTATAATTTTTCTTAGGTTACGGAAAATTTCGACCGACAGATAAACTGGTCAGATTACAAAATAGCCGTGAATTACAATTAATTTCCTTAAGAAATGGAAGGATCATACATGTACTTTGTGGTGTAAATGTACATCATTGTTTACCATTGCTAAAGATGGTTTTCATCCGGTTTTGGAAATGAAAGGGTATTTCAATGTATGTTGATATTTCTCAACTCACTCAACTGATATCATGGTATGATCAAGGAAAAGTTCGATAACATTTTACGTAATTGATTTTAAACGACAGTGATTAAATAAAAACACCAACCCCACATTTTAATTGTACTGTCAATATGATTACTAAACGACTGAATACACAGATGTTAACAAAACTTACTCTCATGTAAATATTGGTAGATTGTATAAGGACAATGAATGTTTGATAGCGTACAAGAAAAGAGGCCCATGGGCAACATTGCTCACCTGAGCAGCAATAGCTATGATAAAATCAGCTTAAAGGAGTCACTATACAAAATATCTGGACATTGTAGTAGGTAACATGTGTATCTTGTATAAATAAAAACCCATCCCCCGGATATTCTCATATTATATTCAAATCCCCTTTCTAACATGAATTTTTATCGTCATATCACATGTTGAGCATTACAGTTCTCAACAGCATCCTAAGCAATTGTTTGTATACGGGATATAAATAAAGATCAAACTCTGAACCGCTTGTGAGCCCCGAGAACCGTCCAAGGGCCAAAGTCTAAACAGTTTTAAAGCACCAACAATATGTCAAAATGTTTGTATATAAGTAAGTATATATGATAACTTTAAGGTTTTTGTAAATATTTGAATTGTTTTCTTGTAGTTGAGACGATCTTTGAAAATTTCTCATCAATAATTCCTAATTATTTCCCCTCGTAAAAGGGAGTGGATCTTAATTTTCACAACTTTGAAATATCTTAGCCTAAGAATTCTTTGTGGATAGTTTGGTTGCAATTAGCCAAGTTGTTTTGGAAAAAATGTTGGAAATGTTAAAAGTTTACAGACAGACACACAAACGCACGGACAGACAGATAACATGGGATCAGAATTGCTCGCCTGAGCTTTCGACTCAGGTGAGCTAATAAAAACACATCTATCAAATGGAAAATTACTCATTTTTCAAATCGAGTAGCACATATATTTGACGGGTTAACGAAACTTATGCAATTTAAAGATTGCTTAAATAAACCAATATAAAGATAAATCATTGGGTCAAATATTACAAAGCATTCCTTATATAAATCATATCGTGAAATATCAAAAATACATGTATTTTTAAATTAACCCTTGCATTTAAAACAATGAAAACATGATTATTCAATGTCATGATAGACCAAAGCATCTATTAGGTACCTCATGTACTACATCAATTCTTTTTAAAACACTTTGTCACTACTTATAGGTTTGTGAACCGAAGATCAAGAGCTTGAATCCCTCTGGGACTATTGATTAATATTGATTTACGGAATGAAATTTGGTAGAACCAATACGCATTAAAAATTGCTTATCTTTTCCTCTACATGTATTTCACTTATATGCATTGAAACTCGTTTAAAATGATCATTGATGTAGCAAAATTTCAAATAGTTTTGTGGACACCCCCGAGAAATGTTTAAGAATTCCTTGCAAAACCATATGGTAATAACGAATTCGGATAAAATGAATTTACATCTTTGCTAGCCAAAGGTTTTCGGTCAACTCCGCTCCCCATAAGCCCCTGACAAATCTCATTACTTAAACCAGGTGATTCATTGGCGCCATCTCGCGAACAAATTGAGATGCACCCTTTGCATATGTACATTTAAATCAATTAAAACAAGATTATTTACATGCAACGGCATATATACAACTTGAAAGCATATTGACTAGTGAGTGTCGGAACATAACTAGTGATGCTTTCAAAAGGACTTAAGATAAAACTTAGAAAAAGCCAGGATGGTTTATTTATAGTGTTTGTAAGAACTTATTCCGAAATTGTAAAAGTCGGTGATATTTTAAACCAGGTATTGTTGTCGTGAATATTGCAGACATTAATTATTAAGTTTATATTAAATTATTGAATACAATTAAATAACGTTCGTTCAGACGTTTAAAAGCAATGATCATAGGCAGAGTGTATACATATACTAATGAGATAAATTCCCTCCCATACGTAAGCCTTGACAATTTTGTATATAGGTTCAATCCAATCAAAATGTATCGTTTGTATAGCGATCTGGTTAGACCATTGGCTGGGAAGCACTGAACTTCAAAACTTGTTTCTAAACTTGTTAAAAACACCGAAGGTTTATCAAATATCACACATGTTTTTTTTAAGTTTATTTACAAGCGCGTGTTTCAAATGATGTGTTTGAATTAGCATCTTGCAGCTGCAGCCTGTCATAAAACGAAGCTTGTCACCGAGTTTTCGGAATGAGATCTGCCGAGGGTTTATGGGAAGAGGAGTGGACCGAAAATCCTTGTCTAGCGAAGATGATGAATTTACGGACCGCATCACCAAACTCAGAAATAGAATGAAGAACAAATTGATTTTTTAAAAAAAATCACTTTTAACTGCCAGAAAGCTTTTACATGAAATAGCATTGCTTAATATTTGTTCTAACGATATTGTATGCAAATTGATAACGCAAAATGATTAAAAATCTGTTCTATACAGTTGAACTTTGATATCGCGAACACTGATATCTTGAATACAATGAATATGTCGAAGTGGATTGTAAGTCTCAATTTCTTATTTTTAAGTATTTTACCCTCGATATCTCGAATACTCGGATATCTCCAAGTTTTTAAACGGTCCCGTCTCATTCCAGATAAAGAAGTTTGACTCTATGTGCTTGCATTATTCACAGTTTAAAAACAAACATTTTATTTCAGGTAGGAAAATAAATAACGTCGGAATGAAAGTTAGTGTTTATATTGTGGCAGATTTCCGAATGTTGGCTTTGATAAATCCAAAGATATCAATGTTTGCCCCTACAACAATTTGCACTCTGTGTCTGTTGAATTTTTTTTGCGACCTCCTGATTTTAAACAGCAAATATTGATGTAGGCACCAAGGATTTGTCCATCATTGGTAAGTATACATTCCACTTCATCTACAACCACACATTTAATATGTATAATGCCAGTTTTAAATGAGCAGAAATAACCATAGTTATGAATACTTAATTCAGTGTATTAACATACATACCTATGCAGAGATATTTCCTAACAATTTGCAACAATGGTCTCAAAAATAATCTATTACAGCATAAAAGTATGTAGCTTCATCACATGATGAATCAGAACTTCTCATATTATTTTTGTGTTTTTCAACCAAAAAGAACCAAACAACCGAAAAGAACCAAACATGTTAATACATCAACTCGAAGGAAATATTGACGCTTTCTATTTAAGTGTTTGCATTGTCCTTAAGCTTACTATATTATAGTCACAAGAAATGTTTGCCACTTGAAAAATACCCATGCGTGCATATCTATCCGAAAATTCGAATTAAATATATCAAAGTTTTATTCGTTTTAGGCATTTGATCCCCATTCAACAACAAATAGGGGGCAATTACACAATTACATCGGGTTTAAAAAACTTTTCCCGCGATTTCGAATATCTTGGGCCATTCTGGCCAGCGAAAAAAAACATGAATTCATAAGTATTCATGACAATTCTCTTTATATATGACCTGATATAAATAAAGAGCACACTTTACTCATATCAATGATTAACCCCAAATATAACTGCAAATGACAGATTGTCTAGCCAATACCTTTATTGACTGCATTATTAACATTATGAAGGTTAAAAAACAAAACAATCTCAGTGCAACTTTCACGGAACAAATGTGACTAACTGTATCAGTTTAAAACGTATCTTTTTTTTGTAATAATAAAAGAAAAAAAATTGAAAAAAATTTGTCTAAATTAGATTTTTCTGAATTTTTAAGAATCTAAGTGTAATATGTTCCTATGACGAATACACTGATATGTAGGACATTTGTTGAATTTTCTTTATTATCAAACAGTTTCTGTGCCTACAATAAGTGAACTGAAAGGCATCTTAATGCATATTGTATGCAATTACATGAAACATTCATAATATTTTAACTCCGAAACAGGTTTTAATGCAAATAAAGAAATAATCTATAAAGTAAAATTATCAATTACTGACGAATGTTGCATCCGTCATTAACTGCAGGATCATTGATCATTGCAGGATTATTGATTCATTGCCCAAACATTAAACGTATTATAAAAGCATTGCGCAGTTGTTGTTGTTTTTTTGCATTTTTATTGCAGTTTAGTAGCAACATGATTCAAAATTCACTCTAAATATAGAAAAGAAATATAAAAATCTTTTTAACATTATTAACAAAAGTGGCAGTTAAAAATCTTAAACATCATTTTGCATCCAAAATTTAAAATATTGATCATAAAAGATATTGATTATCAAAGGTATTTTAAAGTTTCCCAATTATATTTCCTGTGCAGAATTTTTATAAACAGTGTGATTGTTTCTCTATGTATTACATAGAAAAGAACGTATATAAAGAAATGCTTATCAATATTTTCCTTCACAGCCATGCACTTCCTGTCCCTGTTGAATTCTTTCCATGACTCCTGATTTTTGGCAACAAGTATGGGTGTTATAACCAAACGTTGCACTAAAGATCTGTTTATTCTTTGCATACACACATTGAACTACATCTACAACTTAACGTTATATTTGCAAAGTAACTTTTAATGAATACAATAAATTATCATATAAATATGATGTATAATTTTTGCAGTGATTTTCGTTAAGTTTTGCCACAATCGTCTCTAAAAGATAATATTGCACCAAAGAGATATATAACTTCATCTTCTTATGCACGCTACTTACATACAAAAACTCCGATAAAATTCCTTAAATACTCTCCATAATGAACTTTTATTCTGCAGCCACATCAACTTCTGACCAGACCGGCCATTGTGATAGCTAATGTTTAACTCAATTTCATTGGTTAATATGCCTGATGGTCCAATCAGAATCAGTCTTTCTCGAAGACGTTAAAATGGTCGGTCTGGTCAGAAGTTGATGAGATTTACAAAGATTAGTGCGAATGTTTCTCGACTTGTTGCAATACTGCTGTTGTCAGAGGCAAAATCCCATCGTGAGCCCTGGACCGGTAAATGTCCTAGTAAAAATAAACTGGCGACTTCGAGAGAATAATGACGTATATCTCCGCTATTTTAAGACCCATCAACTTGAAATTCGGCATGAGTCTCAGACATTACTTTTATGAAAAATACATGCATGTTGCGAGTGTTTTAAAAATTAATTGATTTATTAGGCTTTTGAAGCGAGCTGGTAGTTTTTTTATTTGGGTCAGAATTCGACCCCTTTCTTTATTTATGGTTACATTGAAATTAATGTTAAAACGGGCTTGGCACCTTTGGTTTTATATAAATATTTGTTTTGAATATCTAAGTTTTCTAAACCCACTTGTATTTGTCTTTGTCTCAGGCTATAGCACCAATCATTTGAGGCCGGTAGAAAGATAAATATCTATGTTGACCCATGTAGATATTACCCATTAAAATCATATTCATTATTAATCATCACCTGCATATGTAGATTTTGTCTCTCAGTTAATTCGATACGCAATGCTATGATCTACGTATGAAGTTGATAAAACAGGACTATCAACAGTATCTACTGAATATATGTAAGGGTTGTTACACGGCTTGTTAGGTTTGGAAGGTAAGAATGGTAATTAGATAAACGGTCAACAGTGTTCTCAGATGTATTCACTCTTTTGTATGTGGATTAAAAGTGACAGAATGACAATTTAACTTTTGTAAGGCATCCATTGCACGTGTAGAGTTCATTTCAATACATTACATGTACTATTAAACGTTCTAATTTTATTTTTTAATTAATTTTAAAAATGTGTCTGTTATACATCCTGTGAATTGAATTTCATATCTGACCTGAGTGATTGGTCCAATGAGTAATCAATTAACACTTTTCTTTAAAAAAAACCCCCAGTGCAGGCATCAATGATACACCACGGGCGCATGCGAAATATATATATATATATATATATATATATATATATATATATATATATATATATATAAAGCCTTGGTACAGCATAAAATACTTAAATAAATAAAACAGAATGCGACAGTCCAAATTAAATAAATTGTTTACTGTTAGTTATAAAAAATTTAAAAAAAAACCGTTGTTTGTAACGTCGTCAATGACGTCGTGTTTTCAAAGTTTATTATGACGTCACAATGTACATCAAGGTAGCGATGGCGTAAACTTTATCAATGCAGTTAAGCATAAAATGTAAGTAATGCATAGACACATAATAAAATACATATATATATATATATATAAATATATATATATATATATATATATATATATATATATATATATATATATATATATATATATATATATTTATATATATATATATGTATATATATGATAAATCTATTTTTGATTAAGTTTCGGGTTAAATATGTTAATAAAATAGTCCTCTTTTGTGGTTCGGGCGATTTCATTTGAAGTCCACATTTTGTAAAACGGAAATATTTCAAATGTTCCCTTTCCACACTTCCCAAAATGTTCCGAACATGGATTGTTTCTCACTGTTTCGTCCTTTAATTGTTGTTTGTGGACTCTCACTCGGGCGTTGAGCTGGTTAGTCTGGCTAATATAATTTTCTCCATATGTTGGACAAGTCGCACAATATATCAAATTGGACGATTTCCAGTTCATTGGGGCATTAGGTTTTAAAATTTGGCCTGTTTTTAATATTATTCCTTCTCCTCCTGTATAAGGTCACATGTTCCACATCGGGGGTCGCCGCACTTTTTGATGGAAATAGTATTGATGGACGAGAACTTTGCTTTGGAGAGAATTTCCCTTAGATTCGGCGCTTGTCTTCTGCTGTTTATGATAGATGATTGTTTAACAGTTTTTTCGTATTTTCTGATTGTTCTAATATTGGAAAAAAACGTTTTGCTGTTTTAACAATATTATGGTTACACGGATTATGTGTAGTTACAAACGGAATTTTCTCATCTTGTTTCTCCTCCTTAAGGCGAACTTCCTAGACCAAATGATCTAAAACTGAGGCCTATCATAGCAGGACCCGCATCTAGCACACAACGGTTGAGCAATATGCTGGATATCATTTTGAAACCGCTATGCACCAAAGTGACAAGTAACGTTCGTGATGATATGGATTTTTTGAACTACATCCCACAAACAGTACCACGAGACACGATCCTTGTTACATTTGATGTAAGCAGCCTATATACTAATATTCCTCATAATTTAGGATTAGAGGCAATTCAATATTGGTTGGACAAGCATCCAGATCAAATAGATAATAGATTTTCAAAAGAATTCATCTTAGCCGGACTAAAACTTGTACTAGAAAATAACACTTTCTCTTTGATGATACCGTCAACAAATTTAATTTCGAAATAAATTTGGGGAAAGTCGTTCGTAAACTCCTTGTCTAGTTTTATTTTTTTAACATAATTATTAAATGTTAATGTATCTTCTTCTTCTTTAGAATACTGAGTAGGGCTCTTCAAAGAGCATTAACACGTATAGAAATAATGAGTTGTATTGAAATAATTTAATGCGACTGAAATACATTGAATGCCATCTTAACTTGCTATTTAGGTCGCATTATAACGAGACCTTGTTTAAAAATCAAGCCGGCTTCCTAGCTTCTATTATGCAACATCAATAGATCGAGGTCAGTTCATGGGGCATCGTCTTATGATTGAGGTCAGTTCATCGAGGTCAACTGCATTACTGAATGAATCTTTCGATCGAAATTCTTACGCGTGAGACAAAATGTGCATTTTTGACTTCAAAGGTCGAACTGTATTTTATGTATGTTTGCATCTCCTAAGGTAAATGAATTGAAATAAAACTGAGTAAAATGGTATATAAATACTAAACCAAAGTTTTTATAAGAACTACTTATGCAAGCGGAATGTGTGCGCAAGTGGAAGCAGTTTCCGGATGCCTCATATGGACACAATAGTGATCGGCGGAAGCCGATCACAAAAAAAGATATGAACACAACGCAGATAATGCTTCACCCTCGGCTTGATGTGTAATGTGCAAATGGAATTTGTGTAGATTGATGATAGGGTTGTTATGCGTTTGACACAATACAACAAAAACACATTGAGCTAGACAGATCTAGATATTTGATTGTAACAAAAACTTGTATTTTAAGTAGACTTGTGTGGTCCTATTCTTGAATTTTAGGTCTTATTTGCTTCATCTTTCCTGACTGTCGCCTAGAAGAGGTTTATAAAGGCAAGTAATGCTTAATAATTTTTCACAAATAGTGTTCAGATTGAATTGCAGCCAAACAACGAATATTCTTTTATTTCACTGATCACCAGAAAGCGATTGGTCATACAATATGAATGTAAAAGTTATCTGCGCGTTTTAGAACTGACATCAGTATTTTTAAATCAATCTTCGCAACTAAATAATTTTAAATGACCTTCAGACAGTCAAATAAATAAAATAATTTACTTCCTTTAAATATGCATATTTTGTTAAAATGAAATTGATATAATTTATTTAACATAATTTATACAAAATATTTAATAAAACAATATGTACATATACCAGTATCACATTATGAAAAATAAAAAAAAAAACGATGGACATTTAGTGTTACAAATTAACAATCCATACTATATCGAAATAGGTACATTTAAACATGTAATAAAATCATCATAAGAACCGATTTAACGAGGCCGAGTACAGAACGAGTACGCACGCTTTCGCGCAGCGTTTCATTTGTATTGTGACGTCATCTTTTTGCTTGTTTGACGCCATGGCGTGATAGTTTTATCTGCAGATATTCAGCGAAATTTGTTGAAAATGGCTCGTTTAATGCGTAAAATTAATGTTATATTGTGGAATAAACATAACTGTTTCGAAGTATAAGCTATATTTGGGCTCGGGTCGAAAAAGTGAAGAGGGTTCAGCAGGCCAAACCCTCTGTCACGTTTTCTTAACCCGCCTAAAATTAGCTTAATTCATATATTTCAAGACAGTAACCATGTATTTTATATTAATGACCCTTAATATGTGATGTTATATATTTGTTTATTACTTAAATATGTCTGAAGGCTTTAATAATACTATAAAGATCACCTTTTCCGCCTTTGTCAAATAAAAAATAGCCATTATCTGACAAATCTGGGAAATTGGGCATACAATAATCAACTTTGATAAGACCCCTGGAACAAACCAGGAGGTAAAAGGTTTTTTTTATTTGACCATTTGATGCCTTTTAGCAATAACTTTAATATGTAGAACAGAAAAAAAAATCCCTAGGGCAGAAGTTTAAAAAAATGTGCAAAATTGATACATTTCAAGCGAAATCCCATAGGGTCCTATGTTAAAGATTAACAAACTTTGAGATGACCCCCTAAACAAACGGTGTGGTAAATGTCTTATTTTTTAATCTTAAAACAATAATTATATCAGTAGAAATTCAGGTAAAAAATTTCATTAAAAAATCTAGGGCAGAACTAATTAGACCCGGCCTCGTTAAATGTATTTACTATAGTTGTGCCCTCTTTGTGTACCCTCTTTACCCTCAAAGAAATTAAAATTCAGAGAAAAGAGGTGACCAGTTTAAATAGAAGGTAAAAGTATATAATTTTGTTTTTAGTCATGTAACATTGTTTAAATCAGTTTGAGATGTACAACATTTAAAAAAAAAAAGAGAGAGAGAGAGAGAGCGAGAGAGAGAGAGAGATCATAAAAACAGTAAATATTATTTAACGTGGGTATCTTAAGAGAGGAGGATCGGGAGCCAGACTCAAGGACGTAGGAACAGGGCGGCAAAATCGATAACTGCCATCTGTGTTTCATGGAGCGACGACCTGTAAACTCAGTTTGCAAAAGACACCGCATTGCACCCTCCCGAGAAGCTAAAGTATCAGTCATACTGTGCCTCCCCTACAACACCTGAATATCTTAGATATAATTTTATGTGTTTAACATGAAACTGTTTAGTTTGATCAAATACGACTTAAAGGCTTCTTTTTAAGTCAAATTTAAGCCACATTAAAGGACTTGTTTGAAGATTATCTTTCTTTCTTTGTCCTGTACCCCACATGTCAGTGTGATTGTTAATTAAAGACAAAGGCTTTTATTTAAATGGCGCGTAAAAGGTGACAAGCTCAGGCTTATTGAAAGGTAGGTAAATAGACAGGATTTCAAAAGTTGGACACCAGTAGCACCAGTATGCCTACGTGTCATTATGCAACTTAGTTATTTGTTAAATGCGCCAGATACTAGTTGCCAGATTTTTAACTTTGAGAATTGTAAGTATTAAAACACGTTTTTTCTATCTTTTAGACGTATATGCTTGTAATTGACCTGTATTGAATTATTTTTACTGTCTTCCAAACGTTTTAAAAGATCTGCACAAATAATCAAGTTGGAAGGTCTATTGAAATTGAAACTAGTTCATGTTGCACTTTTGCAGATCCATTGCTCTATGCGAGTATTTGAGTTACATGCCACAGAACTTCAAATTATCAAAAATAGAAAATCTTGAAATTTACGACGAGCAAGATCGTTTGATCTGCCTCAATACATAGCTTTACACAATTCATGCCATCTCTGCAGTTTAAATAGTTACTTAAATTTGTTAATTTTGTTTGTTTTGAACTCTTGGGAAAGATTGCCTAGTGTTTATAGTCTATTTTTTTTTTTAGATACAGGGTACTGAGAGTCGAATATATTAACTAGGCTTCATTAGTTTAATAAAGTTTTCTTTTGTAATTGAATTAAAAAATTCAAGGTCATTTACCAATAAATGTGACATCAGAGAGTAAGTTTTTGGCATATTGTAAAGTAGTTCTATAAATTAAATCGTAATATTTTAAATGTTGCTTAATACAACATTTTATGTCTTCCGCTTTGTCAATTCTCTATATACGTGAAGGCTATCATAGTAACTGTAGCTTCTTTGAAAGTCTGAGGCCAGTCTGCAAATCTGTGGATTTCGTGCTCTCAATTTACCTTTTATTCGATTAATTAAGAAATAACTCCGAGAAAGTTAACAGCAAAAGTACAAATACTCGGGTGTGATTGTAACTTGATTTTGTTCAGTAGCTCTATAAACACAGTCCGAATTCATAATAAGGAACATAATATGGACACTATATTCGATTGAAGTAAAATATTGCTGTATAAAGCCTGTTTTTTCTATTTTAAAAAATATTACCTGCAGTCTTTCTGCCTGCCTGTCTCTCTGTATTTAAATTGTTTACACTTTTTATTTGCTTCCCATAACAACCTGAACAGTTTCATCGAGTTATAAATATCCAGAAAAAAACAATTATTCCTACGCCGCAGCTATATGTTTTTGTCGTGTCATGTATGTTTAAATTACAATCGATTATTCTAAGACATAGAAGACAATACTCACTGGGTGTAAATATTTGAACAGCTCAATGCTTTCTTTAGTGATTCATGCGGGACATCTTTCTTTTCTTTTCACAATAAATGTATTGATTGTAAAAATATGAAAAAATAATTAGTTTACCGCAAATGTATATCAGTCCATTAGCTAAACGAAACAGTCAAATCGTCTTCTATGAGAATTTGAGTCTGACATCATTGTGATTATTTTGTGCAGTCCCTGATTTTTCGTAGGTTGCTGTCGGTTTCGACCAATCGATAAACGGAGCGTCTGAATTTCAGTCCTATGAGGTTATTCAGACCTATGAGTTACAAGTTTCCGTTCGAAATAGAGGAACTCATACTCCGTTGATGCAATAAAAATATAACATTACATGTATGACACATAATACGTTCTACAATGACCTGGCATTTTGCTTTGATGCCCTTACCAGTTCAGTGGTTGTCATACAATATACAAAACGAGTTTTTACATGACTTTTCGTCAAATATAACGTTTTTGGGTAAATGTAATAACTGAATGTGGTGAAGCAGGAGTAGTTATCTTGGCCTTTTTTAAAGGGTGTGTAGCAATGAACGTAACATAACAATAGAATTAGAATTAAGTGTGTATATAAACATTTTCATTTGGTATTTATAGATAATAAACTGCTTAGCCTACATTATGATTTTAGATAAAAGAATGGTCCTCATACTAAAGACGATTGTACATTAAAAAATCACAAGATTTGCTGTACATACTATTTTTAAATTTTTGAAAATTTGTTTGGGAGAAAATAGTCTTGTATCTATTTTTTGCTGTTCTTAATCGAGCTCGATGGTCGTATTGATTTGGATTGATTTCCTATCCCTTGTGTTCATTTGCCTTATAAAAAGAGCACTATGTATAAAAAAAAAAGAAAATACCAAAATTTAAAAAGTGAACTTAATGGATTTTTTTAGGTGATATTAGTTTATAGGATGTTTAATGGGTTTTTTCTTCTATTTTGTAGGCAAAGGCTTAAATACCAGGAATTATACATACGTTTTATGTGGAGAATGGGTTACAAAGCAACCATCACAGTTTCTTTTATTATCTGGGCGGAATGCACAATGGTCAGTAACAACTTGTCGTTAATTTATGTATATTAATCTAGGTTAATTGCAAAATTTTGAAGAATGCAAATATATGTTCAGCATTTTCAATTGTCTTTGATTTTTTGAACTAAGATATTTATAAACAGAAAACTATAATGACTTAATATGTTTATTGTAACAGATCTGCACAAGCACATTTATCTGATATGACCATAAATCGGTACGGAGCAATGTATTTTTCAAGTTCATATTACTCTATGATGACTAGACAAATTATGTTTTAAAAACTTTTATATGCCATTAAACTATTTATAACCTAAGGTAACTTTTGATCACCTTTGAATCGCGTTTTTTCCCGATAACCACTTTAAAAATTTCAACTAAAAGTTAAACATAGCATCATAGGGTTTTGAGAAACATACCTAATTGTAGGTTAGGATGAATAAGGAAGATGATGTTTTAAAACTTACTTGAAGAGCAAAATAAATATTCAAATAAATTGATTGTAAAATTAAACAGTCCAAGGATAAAAATTAAATCCATTAGAGGAAAACAATATATTTACATACATTGTAAAAGTTTATATTATATGGTTTTTGATTTCAACAGTTATCGAAGGAGGAATACATGTTGGCCTAAATGTTTTTCTGGTCCCATGGAATTCATAGGGTTCTAAAACCGAGTTTGTACAATATTACAAAAAACACACTCTGAAAGAATTGGAGAACGTGAAAACAACACAGATGCAACACAAATGGAAAGTTTTGAAATGTAGTCATATGGCATTCTTAACTTACTAAATGGAACTGTAATAGCATTTATCAGCCATTTTTATTAGCTAAAAAACAGAAAAAAAAATCTAATACAAGGAATATTACTTAAATATGAACTGCCTTTACTCCGAAAGAATGAAGGAAATTAGTCAAACATTGAAAAAAATGTATGGAAAGAAAATGATAAACACAGATTGTTTAAATATTGACTGCCTAGATTCCGAAAGAAATAGGTTTTAAACGTATTTTTGATGAAATTCATGAGAAGTACAGGAGTGACAATTCAATGGGGTCTAAAATTCAAACATATATTTTTTCTTAAAATAAAATGCGTTTAATTACAGTTGATCAATATGAAGAAGTGTGTTATATAAAATTGTTGTACTCCTGTCACTGCTTTGTTCGTTGCATTTCCTAATGGGATGTACTAAATTTAATGTTAGGTCAGTTTAGGCATTGCTGCTCAGGTAAGCGTAGAAACCACTAGATCTTAGTAGTTTTTAAATTAGATTTCAGATAGCAGGTATTGTGTCTGGTCAAATCATACTCTAGATGTTGTCAATTCCTGTCCAAAAACGAGGTCAGAGGTGGCAAAACGGGCAACCCTGAAGAACTGTACATCATTGGCGGCAATTCAGAATTGTTCAGCACCAGATATATTCAAATATCACTGTGTTATGAATGAATTTCAAAATGCCTTCGTTGAAGTATGTGCACCTTCATTTAACATATTTGGTACGTTTTATGATATATATTTCTTGAACAAATATGTTAAGTAAATCGGTGTTCAACAAATAACAATAATAAAACTGTTAATATCATAAACTATATGTAATACCATTTGAAAGATTCATAACCCTCAAATACCTTTATGGCACGAAAACACAATCTGTTAAAAGAAATAGTTGTTTTCAAACGTTTCTGTGCTTTAAAACAAGAAGGTATATCGTAGTCAGTAAATTACCTATTTTCGTCTACAATTAGGTTTATTTCTGAATATTGAAGATGCTGGTACAAATCAGTAAAGATGTAATCGATTAAAGATTATATTTACATGCGTTGGTGTTTGTTTTCATTGTTACTTGTTGAACATCAGTTTTCGTAGACTTTGTTATTAAGGTGCTAAAAAATAATAAAAATGTTCTTAAAGTGTGAACCATGAAAATAAATTCTTATTAAACGCCATTGATACTTTTTGACGTTTATAAAAATAAAGTTTTTCTATTAAAATTAAAATTATGAGAATATTTGCCGACCTGAAATATAATAAAGCACATATTTTCTGAATTGAAGGTTCGTTTGCTGTTAATATGAAATATTTTCTACGTTTGAAGTTCTTCAATAAATGTTAAAATAAAAGTTTATGAAAATTGAAATATTAAGTTTCTACCCGATCATGGGCTAAGCGAAATATCGGTCAAATGATATTGAAAACAAAAATGTTCATATTCTTGCGTTGCATTGTTCGAGATAATTTTCTCAGCAGAAATCTTTACATTTGAAAACCCTATCTGGATCGTTATGAATACAAAGTAAGCTTCATTTTGCTTCTTTATTATGATATTTATAATATTTACAGGATTTTGCACAGAGTATAACACATATGGGGCTGTAATTCAACCACATTATCACTTGAAATGCAGCAACGTAGATCCACCGTGTGCAGATCGATATATATCAACTGATGCCTATCTGTGTAAGCGAAAACAGATTTATGTGCAATTTAAACTGTTATGAATTAAATCTGAACGCTATTACAACGACTCAAGCATAATGGTTAATTCTTAAATATTTAGAGGTCAATGAAAGAGATGAATTTGCAACTGTTTTATTAATAACAAATATTCCATTAACTGAGTTTAACTGGTTGCTGGATCAAATATTATACATGTATTAAAGTATTTAATCAAACACTAGGCAATGTTTAAGTATGCTAGATGCTAACATATACTTTAAAAACAAGACAATTATATTCTGATTTGAATGACGTTCCAACCAATATAGAACGGTTGTAAACAGATATAATAGTTGGCACCATTCCTCTTTTGTTACCTTATAGTCGACATTCAAAGTTTGCTTAAACAATACATTTAAATTACACCAGCATAACAATAAATATGAAAAATAAATTTGCAATACAATTTTATTCGAACAATCTTTTTTTTTCTAGTATGCATAAACTGTTGACATGATGTTTCTATTTTTTAGATACTGGCTGCTATGACATTGTAAAAAATCGCATATTTGAAAAGTCAACAAAGGTCCTGTCCCAACTTTACAACCTGAACAGCACGTCAACAAGTTTGGAAAAAAATAAAAGCTTAGAGTAAGCAGCCTTATTATTAATCCCCCAACCCCCAAAAAATCAACAATTTCATGACACAGAAAAGCAATGACACACAGTAAGGAAATACCCTCATTATTAATTTATACCTTATCTAAAAGAATATTTTTGACATATTTTTTCACATTATGTTGCATAATTTAGTACAGGAGTGCTAATTATGTAATAAATACTGAATATTGGAAAGTCATATCACAGATAAAACTAACAAAGTACAATGATTTTTGTTTACATTATCATTACCTCTGCTACATTCGATATAACTTTTTTCAAAGCTTGACATTTTTCAAGTTTTACTTTCATATGTTGATATATACTCTATTTTATTCAACTTAATTCAAAACCAGAAGTTCTTAATGAAATGAATGCTATGGTGTATCTGATATTGACATTTTTAACGTGTTTTCAGGACCCTTCAAAATCGTGTCATCATTTGCTTTGATAATGCGTTATCTTGTGGCCTATTTAACAAGACCAAATATTTTCCATTGTTTTACTTTTTCTTATACTTTAATGCAATGTTTTCAGGCCAAATGACAGTGCCCATGTCATCCGAATTGGTGTAATATCAGTGGTTGTCATAGCAGTTGTAATCATTGTCGGTACTTGTCTATTTGTAAGGTATTGTACAAGAACAAGTAAGTTAATATATCTCATATGTATTTCGGTATAATGTTAAAATATATACTGATATTTTTAAAATGCACTTGAAATATACGTCTTTGTAAATCATTATCTAATGTTAATGGCAGTTTTACTTTTAATAAAATGTTGTTTTTAGGTTTTAGGGACCATTCTCAGCAGTATGCGACATGCAAGCGATGTAACGTATAATACAGTTGATTTAAGTTACCTGTAATTATGAAAATGATGCAAAATGCGTTAACAAACAATGATATACTAGTAACGCAAGAGAGAAAATGTTTTTATGTAATATTGTTGATATGTCTAGGATTGATAGAAAAATATAAAACTTGGTTGTGTGTATGTACTGCCATTTATTTTTGCTAATAAGAAAAATTAGGCAATAAGGGGAGGTCTTCAAACAGTCATAATATCCATTACCAGACATTGAATGTAAGTTATAAAAGGTGAGCAAATGACCTCCCCCATATTAAACAAAGATGTATACATTATAACATGTACCAAATATACATGCAACAAAAATATTGTTGAACAAAAATAGCATTTCATACATCAACAGCAACAAACATGTGTAATACATTGCAAACTAAATCCCCAACTACACTGGTGATGAAGGGGAAGGAGGGTGGGTTGACTGCGGTGTTTACAAAATTGTTGACAGCTGACAGTTAAAGTGACGTAGTCAAAACATCGCGCGACTAAATGCCGCACTCTGATTGGCTAATGTAGACAAAAAGGAAGATCAGCTAAATACTCAAAAGTACTCAAAAATTAGAATTACAATTATATTATGACTAGACTACTATTTTTGGTTCCAGCATAAAAATAACATATCACAATTTACATAAATGCTATTATTTACAATAATGCTGTATTATGTAATATTGTTGATATGTCTAGGATTGATAGAAAAATATAAAACTTGGTTGTGTGTATGTACTGCCATTTATTTTTGCTAATAAGAAAAATTAGGCAATAAGGGGAGGTCTTCAAACAGTCATAATATCCATTACCAGACATTGAATGTAAGTTATAAAAGGTGAGCAAATGACCTCCCCCATATTAAACAAAGATGTATACATTATAACATGTACCAAATATACATGCAACAAAAATATTGTTGAACAAAAACAGCCACCAAAAGCAAACAGCAGGTTTGCACAAAAAGACCCCACACAAAGTAGACTAGCCAGATCATGGTAGTCAACAAAATGAAATATGGCAGTACATACAACACATATGGCAATGACTAACCCCTGCCTTATATAGAGATATAGATATTAATATATCATGAAGGCACAGATTAACCAAACCAGTTTGAATACCACTAGGAACATCTTATTTTTAATTACCTTGCAAGTATAAACACATCAGTTGACTTCTGCCCTGTGTTAAAATAACAGCCGCTATATAATATACATGTTAAAAGTTTGTTATACTATCAAACATGTTTTAAAGACAGATATACATGTAATCAAACATTTTCAGATGAACCAGTAGGCACATATGTTACTCAAATGACAAAATCAAACAACAGAAACAATGGTTAAAAAAAAACTATACAGCATATAAACACATCAGTTTACTTCTGACCTGTGTTATGTTATGTGTAACCACATCATGCACATAGTATAGATAAATGTTATACATGAATCACACTTTGAATAATGTCCAATATAAGACAAATGATAGGGAATTGTGATGAGAACTGAATTTTGACATACAACAAATCTATGCATTGAATTATAAACACAAACAATGCATATCAGATACAATTATAATACACAGCAGTTAACTTCTGAACTGTGAAAATCTTACAAGAAAAATATATATACATAGCATTTGCTATACATATTCAAAATGTAAAGCTTGACAAACGTGTGTATCTGCAAATAGCATCAGATTTTCATCTTCCCATTTATTGAATGCAGTTTTCAGAATAACCCAAATGTGCTGAATGAGTGTCTGCCCCTATCCTGAAGCTGTGACCCTTGTATAGAGCAGGGTTCAAACCAACAAAATCAATAATACTAGTAAGATTTTTCACTGCAAATGTTGGACATGGCAATACATTTACCTCTTAATTCTTCAATAGGTTTTTGCCAATCTACAGCCAAAGACTCCCTAAACTTTCTGAAAGATTCGTCATATGATCTCCAAGCAACATCCCCATGCAGTCTTTGCATTTCTCTAATAAAGCTCATGTATTTTAATAAATGGGGAGTTTCTGATGGGTGTTTCTGAATTCTAATGTTAATAAAGATAAGAAAGGCATCAGTCCACTGACTGATGAACATGGGGGTTTTTGATTTTAAACTTTGCTGCACATTAATGACCCCTGGAGTAATGCACAACGTAAGAGGTTCTTCATCTTGGTGCGACAATAATACTTTTAAATCAAAAAATTCATTCGACCAAATTTTTGCCTTTATCTTTTGTGGTATTGTCGCACCAAGAGGAATACCTTCTGTTACAGAGATAAGATTATCAGAATTGAAGAAACCTTTGTTTGTGCCTACTGGCTCACCTGTGTTTTCTAAAAGTTGAGATACAACTGACAATATAGGGTTATCTTGCATAGACGAAGAAGCAGTCGTTGGTGCAGGTAACTCATTGACGGTGTTTGCATATGTAGCAGATGCAGCATTTTCTAGGGGTACCACTGTACTGCTTGATGCATCAGAGTTGGGTTTTTGCAATTTAACAATTTCTTGCGCAAGTCTTTGGTAATCGATTGGTTCAGCCTGAGGTTTATGTTTTGCTCTAGTACCTTCACTTGTCTCCACAGGATGTTTGCGTTTTGGCATGGTAACGCCTACAAGATATTTCAAAACTGTTAAAATCAATTTTCTAAATGTACCCAATATACAATCAATGCAACTATTGAGTGTACAAATTTTCACTCAAATCATGCGGATATAGGTGCACACGAGCTAATTATTATTTGATTAATTGCAATTTTTGACACACAAACATTAAATAGGAAAATAAAATTATAGGACTTGCGCCAAAACAGTGTATATCTTTAGATTCACATGTAAACTTACATACATGTAACAATACAAATAAAGCATGTGTGCATGAATCTGCATGAGCATATAAAAATGGAATTTCTGCATGTGCATTAGTAATAGTCCACATGACCATGAGTGAGAAACAGAAAAAATAGTCCACACGACTCTGCATGCTGACCAGAAAAATAGTGCACATGACTCTGCACGTGAACCAGAAAAAATATTGCACACGACTGTGCATGGGAATCAAAATTAGTACACACGACTCTGCACGTGAATCAAAATTAGTACACACGACTCTGCATGTGAATCAAAATTAGTACACACGACTCTGCATGTGAATCAAAATAAGTACACACGACTCTGCATGTGAATCAAAATTAGTACACACGACTCTGCATGTGAATCAAAATTAGTACACACGACTCTGCATGTGAACCAGAAATATACTGTAGTACACATGACTCTGCATGAGAACCAGACAAATAGTACACACGACTCTGCTTGTGAACCAGAAAAATAGTACACATAACTCTGCATGTGCATCAGAAAAGGGGTACACACGTCTCTGCATGTGAACCGTAAAATAGTACACATGACCCTGCATGTGAACAGGAAAAAAAAACACAAATACATATGAACATTTTTTATACACCTACCAGCTATATAATTGTGAATTTAATGCATATGCCTGTGAATATATTGAACACTATGAATGCAATTTAGCTCAAAGAATAATAAAAATATGTCAGACTGCTTATCTTGAATGTTGAAGGACAGCTATTCTAATGTTGTGAAGGTATTTCTCCATGTGGCGAGAACCAGATTCAATGTTGACCCCCATCTCTCCCCAGGTAGGTCAGGTCCGCCCAGAAACCACGATGAGACCAAAAATGAATTCCATGAAGCTTTTCAGTCTCTGACTTCAGCTGGCTGTTCACAGTCATGACAATGATGACATCATTGAAGGATGTCCGAGAGGCCCATGGTTGACGTCTAAGTAGTTGCCCTATAATAACTGTAAGGATACCAACCCCCTCATTGAGGTATTCCGCATATGACAAAATGTCAGTAGTCACTTTTCGTGGATCCGCATGGCACAAGTCATTTTCACGGATGAAACACACAGTGTGAGGTTTGAGGAAATTCAGAAATTCCGTAGATCGTGAGAGTCGTTCGAACGGCGAATGAACGAATGACCGATTATACGTGTACAAACATCTATCGCCATTGTCTGGACGGAGCCTGCCTCGGGGAAATTAAATAACCACTAGAGATAGTATTACCTCCAACAAAAACTTGACTGCGGTGTTTACAAAATTGTTGACAGCTGACAGTTAAAGTGACGTAGTCAAAACATCGCGCGACTAAATGCCGCACTCTGATTGGCTAATGTAGACAAAAAGGAAGATCAGCTAAATACTCAAAAGTACTCAAAAATTAGAATTACAATTATATTATGACTAGACTACTATTTTTGATACCAGCATAAAAATAACATATCACAATTTACATAAATGCTATTATTTACAATAATGCTGTATTACAGTGTAAACAGATGTGACAGTGTTGTTTTAAGCTGTTTTTAATTGATAAATATTCAAGATATTTTTTTCGCTATAACGCCAACTTCCTTTTTAATTATAAACAGTTCCTGCAGATCGACTTTTTTTTCATAGATACAGCATGTCCCTAGTGGAAACACACAACTCGCAAATCGACGACTGGAACCTGACATTCGCATTTTTCTGTATTTCGAAGTCAAAGAGAGTAGTAGAGAACCTCTTACAAATTCGTCCTTCGTTTGTTTGGTGGCTCTCATAGATACAACATTTTTCTACGGCTCTTTAAAAGCTGAACAAACCTCATTATACGAATTATCACCCGACCTTGGACGACATTGGTTCACCATGCCTTCGACATTAGTTCGAGACTAAAACGCGTGACAATTTGAAACCGTTAGAAATTCTAACCCCTGCTTGGCGATCACTGGCGACATAGAACATTTTTGTGTTCGAGTTCTGCACGACACCTTCTACCTCCAAATCGGGACAGTGTAACAGGCTCTTTATCACTTCGCTAAAGACGATATTTCAAGTAGTTATTCGATATTGCTTTTTTAATGATAGGTATACATTTTTAAAGAGGTCATGTTCGAAATACATGTGCAAACACTATATGTAGGGGTCATAATTGTTTGTAATGAACTAAAACAAATACTTGCTTTACAACAGATGGAGTTTGCAATTCTTGTTTTGCATTCAACAACAACTATTTGGGTGCAATCAAATATGACATTAAAAATTCTAAAATAGCAGATTGATTTTGCCTGTTATGCACATTATTTTCTACTAGTGTGGATTGTCGTGTATTTTAGCATTAATTAAATGCAATGGTAAAGAGTGAAAACGTAACTAATACTACAGTGATAAAATGATAAATTATTCGGTAAATGCTTTGTTTCAATGACATCAACTGTATATTTACTGATATGTGTTTTCAGATAAAAGTTGAATAAAAATTACTCAACATTTATAAGAGAATGTCAAGGCAAACGAACTTGGTTTTATATCGTTCCAGATATGTAATCTCAATCTGCACTCTAAAAAATTAAAATAAGTACTTGTGATAAGCAAACACTATGAGATTGCTCTTTAAATTTATGTTTGAAACGATATTTTACATATAGGTACATGTATGCATCACATTCACGGGCTTTAAGAAATGAATTAATGACATAATTTTGCGCCATTAATTGTAGTGTAGCAGGTTTTTTTTTACTGCTTTTATACTTACAGATTGTAACTGATGCGTACATTCAATTGACCTAGTTTTACAATGTCTGCCTTGCAGTACTGTATAACTAATGAAAAATGAAATTTGATCTAGGATTAAGCTATTAGTTATTTTTGTTTTTACAATTTGAGACAATCATAATTTTTTCATTACTTTAAAAAGTGTTGACTTTTTGTGTCCGATGCTGCTCCAAAGTTCTTATTTGACAAATGTTGAAAATAATCTTTTAAATTAAAACATTAAAATGAATGTTTTATATACACCTGCAACGTGTGATATTCGTGTGGAACTTGGTGACGGCACCTTAAAGTAATAAAACCATGGAAAATGGTATTTTCTTGGTAGTGTAAGCTATTCTCTCTTATTTTAATTGGTCCCGCAATGTTTACAAAAACTTGTAAGAGCTTGAAAAAGTCACATTAGAGTATTAGAACCATTGGGGAAATGTACGTTCTCGGTAGTGAAAGCAATTGTTTCAGTGTTTTGAATTGTTGATGAAAGTATCATAAAAAATCATTGAGTTTTAAATTCCGTAGCAGTGACTTATCTAATGCGATACATGTATACCCCATCGTTGTCATTGGTACACAGGATCTCCAAAATCTCAAGTCAAATTTAAAGTGATGAACTCATACAGGCTGCATCGATGTTTTGAATATCCAACATAGTTGCATTTAAACCTATAACAAGATAAAATACATGAACTGTTAAATGTGGCGCTATCCGATGCATCATAGATCGACAGATGATTTACATGAGAACTGTCTGATTAAGCGTTTTTTAACGGACACAAATAAGTGGCTGACCACAAACAGCAGAAAGTCCAAATTGACAAATTGCAAGGTAAAACCAAAATAAATAGCATGTAGGTTGATATATTCCAGAAAATACCAAATACGAAGGCGTAAGCTCTAATAGAAATTTTATATAACTTATCAAATAAATTAAATACTCGATATTGTAGCATACATTTCAGGTATATATTTATTACTTTCCCAAACTTTTGTCAAAGCCAAATTTGATGTACAAACACTTTGATAATTGCTTTTATAAAAAAAAAATATATACCCAGCTTCCCTTTGTGTTTAGCTGACACAATAAAGAATTTTAAATTTATGGGAAAGAACACGCTAACCTTGAACGATATACGTTTTAAACATATGCAGGTATTTATACAGCGGGGATGTTTAGCATTTTTTAAATATTTAGAACATAAAGTGTTTTAAACATGTGTAAAAATAGCGGAACGTTCTATTTCTTGTCGGATTCTCCCCATCACACATCCTTGTAAAGTGACTCTGTCGATGATGACTTCAAAGACTTTGCCATGCGTTGGACATTCAAAGCATGATTCAGAATACTATCATTCTTTGAAGTACATGCGTTTTGATTTGCTTTTTTATAGCATTCCTGGCGTGGTTTGCAGCCTTCACACTGGTATTTACTTTGGCAGATAGAGTCATTGTATATAATAAAAGTATAGACTGTCTGAGATATCAAACTAAAATATTTTGGTAGATTTTTTCAATACTACAAGGACAGAAATATATTTTGAACATTTTAGCTTTTTATCAGAAGACATGAATATTATAGTAGATATTTCTTTCAATCGCCATTTTGATTGACATTTTATGACAACATTGATTACGTATTATTTGCTAAGGAGTATAATAACTAAATATTTTAATCGATATGTTGATTATCTCCAGATATATTGAATCTTTCTCAAATGTGGTTGTTTATTAGTTTCTACCGGTTCTTAGAGAATTCCAAGTTAAGTTTCAAAATCACCCGACAAAATCCTTATTTAACCTCACTACAAGTGATTGCTGAACCATTTACCATACGTTTAAAGAATGGCTTCAAATATCGTCGCGATTTTTAGAATGCGTATATAAAATCATAATTCGATCGGAAGCAAAACTGATGACATCTTCAAAAAAAATTTAAAAGGCACGTAAATAGATGAATGGATATTTAGTGTCTTTATTCGTGGCACATGAAATGTTTAGAAGGATAATTTTAAAATATCAACTTTTATTCTGCTTTTTAAATGCATAAACTTCATTCATAAAAAAAACCCATAAAAATTTTCTAAAGCGGGCTTAGCTGTATTAATGGATCATAAAGATTTAATTATATTATATTGTTTTGTAGGTATATTTACTATATGCACTAAAGAAGTAGATAGAACTCTCCAATCTACTGATTGGTATCTCTAAAACCCCATCAAAATTTCAACTTTTTCAACCCTTCTCCCCCTCATAAAATCATAAAATAGGCGATTAGATAATCTCCTTCATTAAAGTTTTATCTGCATTAACAGAAAGCCATGAATGAAAAAAATAAACTTTGGCATGTTAAACTGCCGAAATACAATATCATTAAGATACTTTAGGTTTACATTATTTTAAAGAACAATTATTGCAATATTAGACATAGCTAACCAATTTTTAATTGATAATTTATTAAATATAATCATAATCACATTTATTCGTGTTTTGTTAATCTGTGTTTAGCTGATTTCGCAAAAACAGCGTGAAAAAAGCACAAAAACTAATCATATTCGTTAGTCAAGTTACAATTGAAAATCGTGGTAATCAACATACCACACTACTACCAATTAATCTGGTCAATTTGAAAGAAAACAAATTGTCCTAGATTTGTACAACCGTCTTTTTTTCTTCCACAAAGATAATGTTTTAGCGATAACAAAAATTCTGTTATATTGGCATGAAATGGTGTATTTTTCTTTATTGAAACTTAATTGACTGTCTTGAAATATCCAATGAATACTTTGTGTTTAACCAAAAGATTAAACAGTGTAGCAAAAACGTAAATACAAATATTGTTTAAAATTAAAAAGGACAATAAAGTAAAAAAAAATCGATGCTGACAATTATTCACTTCATGCGGTTATGATTTTTCATTTTACATTTTATATGTGAAATAATTCAGCATGCTAGGTGCTTGTAATGTTTGAATTTTGTAAACGTAGAGAACTAGAATTATCACAAAATATTTTGTTGCAAGTTTCATTCTAACCAATTCCTCCCATTCCCGATATACATGTCAATTGTATATTAGAATTAAGCAGTAGTATTTTTTTATGGTCAAATTATACATTTCATATAGTTTATGTATCTACTAAGTTAAATAATAATTTTGCTGATACCAAAACAGCCATGAGTTTTATCTAAAATAAGAAAAAAACGTAGGTGTTTGGCCGACAAATGTATTCATCTATGCAGATATTGACACAGAAAAAAATCTGATAAATAAAAAGTGGAAATTTTCGATGGTTTTCCGTGCTTCCCCCTCAAAAGTCCTTAAATTGTTTGTGCTAATAGGGACAAGGCGCATTTTGTCAAATTTGAAATTTTCAATTTATATACGACAATATTGGATGAATATCATTTTTACAGTTAAAATTATAATCTACAATAGGTTGTTGATATGTAGCCCGATATAATTTATTTTTAATACAAAGAGTATGCAATCCTTCCAGTATTGTGTCTTTAAACATTTTAAAAATGCTCTTAAAATATCAATTTCAACAACAGTATTCCTAATCGTAAAACTTTACAATCAGTAATGTGAGATATATAACCTTCCTTGGTTGATCATAATTTAAAAGAAATAATTGTCAAGAATCACAAAAACCTAAGTATCATCGATAATTTTTGTAGAACAGGTTCTCAATTACTATCATTTAGTAACAATATATTCCTAACATATAGGCTTAATTACTTGCAAGTATAAACTGAAAAGTGTTTTATATAAAAATAAAAAAAAGCAAGGAGATGTGCACGTGATTAACGTAAATGAAAGAATGATTTTGAATAGTATGCACATTTCTGTTATCATGAAAGTTTTTCGCCCACACTCATCAAGCAAACAATACCTAGGAAAACCCCGATTTATACTGCTTTAAAAATCACATCTCAATCTTGTTTTGAACATAACCAATTCCAAGGGCCTTGGCGCTATCAGCTTGAAGCAACATTTGATAAGTCTACAAGTCCTCAAGATGAACGTTTTTTATTTGATGATAGTCGCATCTCTCAGCAAGACAATTATTGCAAAAGGTGGTTAAAGAATTTGATAAAGGTATGAAATTTAAACAAAAACTATTTGTAAACATATGATAACTTTAAAAGTGTTTTTAGTTATCGTAGATTTAAAGTGCGTGTATACAGAAAAGGACACAATCTCAGAAGCAAAGTTTGACCCGGAAACACAGATCTGCTGTCGAAAATCAGGAGTCCATGAAAGATTTCAGCAAGGCAAGGAAATGGACTGTTGTGGGGGTAAGAAATAAATTACAATGCTTAGAATTATTTACTGCAAACAAAAATGAATGAATGTCCAAAAAAACAATGATAAAACGTATAATAATACTTTTAGCGCTACGGTCTATCAACATCACTCAATCGGGAAAAGGAACATTGACTAACGCGGCTTACCTCCCTTGCTTAATATAAAGCTCTGTAGTGAATACAAATATCCATGTCATTTTCCAGTATTTTAAAAGAAAAAATATTATTTTACATAAAATCTTATAAAATCATACAATAATCAACCATGACAGTATTTCTTCTCAAGAAATTAAATCGTTTGCGTTTATATTTAATAGTGTGTATATATTTTGTTTATATTAGAGACTCGAGAATGAATGATTTTCTTCATAGATTTACATGTATTTATAATTTGATTTTAATATCTTTATGTACATGTATATATGTCGTGTTTCAATTAATTTTAATGAAATTGTCAAACTCAGAAAGAACTGATCGGGTTTTTTTTCTCATTTGCAGTTTCATGCAATTCATAATGATTTTTTTTCTACACATGTTATAGGCAACAAATGCTGCCTCATTCACTTCAAGATTGAATTGTTTGTTTTGTTTTAAAATTCAGAAATATAATACCATTTAATTATTAATTTCTTTGAATGTTTTGATTTTAAAACGTGTATTTGTATGTGCGGTGTTTTAATCTTACAACGTGTATGTTCGGTGTTTACTCACAGATTCCTTTTATCTCACTTTCTTCCTTAACGTTTGCTTTCGTTCTTTTATTATATTTATTGATGCGTTTTCTTAATTAATAATTCTGTTGATTATCTACACATTTGATTTTTCTCAAACCGATTTATTTTACCAGTACATTTTCAAATCCTTAAATGCCATATTTCTGCGATCTGTAAATACACGTGTACACAACATATATCAACAAGTCAGAACTATTTAGGCCAGATTAATTAGAATTTGTCAATCTAATTTTTAAAATTAATAAGAATATTTTTGCGGTATTTTATAGCAGCTTTAAAATCCAAACTGTACACAATGCCTCAAACATTTTCATTGTCCTGTCTTTTACTTTTTCATATGACAAAATAAATCAAATCAACTGAAAAATTTTAATCTGATCTTTAAATGTAACTCAGTCAAGAAGAAGGATGTGTCTGTTTCAAAAGGATTAGGATAATTCATTAATTAGCTGTTATTATTGGTGCATTTCGTTCATTAAATTAACGACCAATTAAAACTAAGTCATCTGTACTACGAAGATTTAATGCATTGTTTACATTGTTGGGTCTCTGTGACGTCATACATCCACAAAATGAAGAACGATAAGCGGGGAAGAATTTTTTCAGGTGCTGTGTTTTCACGGTTAAAGGCAAAAAAATCTTACTACACGTATTTTAACATTTGTTTATACCAAGCTTTATATAATTATGAAAGAAAATCACAGTGTTAAAATTTGTTTCATATGACCTTTAAGAAAAAGAAAGCAGCGAAGAGGCTGAACGCAACATAACACACATTTGCTGCCAAAACTCAGGTGTTCACGAAAGATACCAAGATTATCAGGAAGTTGACTGTTGTGGAGGTGAGTATTGAGTCAAGCATATAGTTTTTGAATGTTAATACAAATTCAAAACTTTTTTACTACAAATGGAATGGAAATGCATGGTACAACGCAGATAATTAAATTGATTTGAAATATACTTAAAATATAAACGCAAGTATTAAGTGTAACTGTACACTAGTAGTTATCCATATGTGTGTGTGTGTGAGTGTGCACGTGTTTGTGCATATGTGCGTGTTTGCAATTCCGCAAATTCTAAAAAGTACCAACGTTCTTGAATACAGAAGATATCTTCAAAGTGGAATCCGAGCAATGTCCCAATAAAAATACATCTCAAAAGGCTGTCAAGAAGACATATGGAAAAAGTAAGTTTTAAAACGTAATTTTAGTTCAATGTTCATTTTTAGAAATAACAATCCTTTGGATGAAAGCTGCAATACTATGTATTTATAGTCTATTGGTTTTTGTGTCTCTTTATAGGAATGTTTAAATATTACACATTTGATTCTTATGATAAAATATAAAAAGTCAACAACAATATGATACTTTGAAACTTGTGAATACAGATTCAGAAATAGCCCGGTCACGAAAAGACACTACCAAATTGCCCGGAGTCAGGCTTTCTTTGCTACTGCATCAACAATGGAGTATGGAGGTTGATCAACTGTCAAGTGAAAGGTAGAAAATTAACTTACGCTAAAACGTTCTTTTCTTCTTTTTTGATAGTTGGAGGGGTGTAATATGCTTCGTTTGATAACCGAAAATGTTATTGTCATATCATATGTCCAAATTTCCTTTCAATTTTTGCAGATTAGCCAAAAAAGTTAAAAAGATCAAGAAAGCCATCAGTCGCCTAATAAAAGTATTTCAAGGGGCATTTTAAACAGAAAAATCCATTGGTGATCACTAACCTGTGCAAATGAAAGCATCTAAGACTCAATAGCCTGATTTATTATCTTTATTTTTTTTCTTTTATGATAACATTTGTAATCAACCATTTTATCTTTGCATTTCATTATACCATGTAACGTGATAACAAAATATCAGTTATCAGAAAGTGTAGAATCATATACATCTATTTAATATATCATGAAATAAAGAATATGCTTATTATTTATAGTTTACGATTATTCATTGTCTGGTAAAATCACCAAAAAGGAAACAAGCAACAACATTATGGTATTATAATGATTCATTCTACAGACTAAATGCTTTTAAGAGATAAGATAAAACACGTCGCTAGTCTTGTTGAAAAACAGTAAAGATGTGTGAGCTCTGTAACTCTCTTATAATTTGATATATGACACTAAAACTTTGTTGGAACTATGAATATAGGTAAAATGTACACGGGTTGGGTATATGAAATGTCAGTCAAGATTACAAGTGCATGACGTATATACTGCTGAAAAAGCCGATTGTTAACCGTTTTGTTGTTATCTTATCGGTTTGTTTTTCAATTGCTGCTTCGACGGCTTCCTGAATGACGTTATTGTTATTCATGTAAGAGTTAATACTAGATGCACATGCAACACTCCCCTGGCTAGCGATGAACAGTTGGCCGGAGAGCATCGAACATAAGGTGGAAATTCCCTCCTTCGGTTAGTGGTGACCTTTTTTGTAACCTCTATAGCAATACTTTTCAAAAGTTTCAGGAGAGTTGTTAGAAGGAGAACAAGGTTGTGGTACCGAGCAATTCATTTGAAACTGCTTGCTTTGCTTGATAGTGGATTTGTTACCAGTGTCTATTTCCGCGTAGGTAGCAAGATGAAAACTAATTAAGATAATTGCTGTACTGGCTTAAGTAAATGGTTTTCAAGATTCACCCATCTCATAAATTTCACAGAGAATTGATATATTAATTTCCTTGAAATTACAGTTTAAACTAGAAATGTTAAATATATACTATATCTTGCAGTTAACATTTGATAATGATAATATAAATGTGACAATACTTTTTGTATAACTATACCTATAATACGAAGAAAAGTTTAATTGTATAGTTGTTGGAAATGAAGATATTCTTGCTTCAGAGTCAAGTATTCTATTTGTAAGACAGCTTCAATGACGTTTACCCATACGCTTGGTGAACCAGTATAAAATCAAAAAATGCATTTCGATGTAAAAAGCTTTCATATATGTAGCAACAAGGGATTGTGGATGCGAGATTAAATATATCTAATTCTAGGACATCTGAATAAGATATTAGATTTGAAATACAAATGGAATTAATTATTGATTTATACAGGTATAAGTTTGGTTTCATCAAATTTCTTAAGGTTAAAAAAAACCAAAACGAAATAAGTTATTTTTTCCGATACGCATTACGAAGGTTTAAGTTTTTAAAAGAAAGGTTCTAAGAAATAAATATCAAAACAAATAAGTGGAAATTTCTTTTTTAAAACCTATTCATATAAAATCAAAGATTAACGAAATCAACATTATCAAATTAGCTGGAAAGATGTTGTAATTTTCCCGTAAGTGATTGTATACGATGCATATTTGTCACTCTTAATTATGAATCGACGATTTGGGTAAAAACACTGTCGAATTTTTTTGAAAAGACTTTATAAAAATATTTACAAGACTAATGCATATTAATTTTAACTTTGGGGTTTATCATTTAACATATGATATTCCCCGCTAAGAAAGTATGGAAACGAAAGCACCTTCCTATTAGAAAATGATGGTTGCTTCTTTTTCTTATAGTGATATTGAACTTGCAAAAAAGACCAAAGCTAAAATAAGAACACATTTACAGGTTAAAAACAAAAATATATTGACCGCACACAAATTTTGCACTTTTCCTACCAGTGACCTTGATCTTGCCGAAATGAGCATGTGTCCGAGTCATTACAGACGATCGGGTCATAAGCAATGTTTGTGTCAAGTAACAACTTCCAATGGTTCTGCATTAGAAAAAAAATGGAGCGGACCCCTATTTTGCACTCTTCTAACCAGTGACCTTGACCTTCCTCAATTTCTGTGTGAAGTAAGAACTTCCAATGTTTCTGGATAAGAAAGATATGGACCAGACACGAATATTTTGCACTTTTCCTAATAGTGATTTTGACCTTGCCCAACTTACCTTGGGTTAAGGTCATTACACACTATCAGGTCAAAAGCATTGTGTTTGTGAAGCAAGAACTTCCAATGTTTCTCCAGTAAAAAGATATTGAATAAAAACGAATTTTGCACTTTGCTAGTGGCCTTAACTTAGCAAAAATGACCTTCAAGGTTCAAAATCAATACACACCTTCGAGTAGTCAGCAATTTTTGTGCAAAGTAAGATCTTCCATTGTTTTCCGATAAGAAAGATATTGACCGGACTCGAATTTTGCACAGATAGACAGACGGATGGACGGACGAGTACTATCCAGGGTTAATCTTTCTCTTGAACAGAGGTAATCAGTAACAGACAGGTCAGTGGGTATACGTAGATGCAATGTTGTTTATGCAGTAGAATATCGTGCAGTCTCTCTTTGGGGGTCAAATTTAAGGTAGTCCATCAATATAACTAAGACGTATTTAACAATTTTGATTGATCTATACTACATAAAACACGTATTTTAAAGTTATTATGAGGCTGACGTAAACCAAACTAGGGGTAATGTATGTAGTCAAATAAAAGAACTTTTTGCACTTAAAACTTTTTAAAAGAGCAATCTGGCCTTTAGGAACATTTATAAAAATCATTTTCTGAAAATATGTACGGTAAATTATGAATTATTTTAGCATATTCAAAGAAAAGGAAAGCTTTTTTTTTTTGATAAACCCCTTACAATCACACTAATTTTTTAGTGATCAAAATAATATCAGCAAATGGACTCAGTTTGCCTGCTAAAATGATAGACAAGATTACATGTACTTACACTTACTTGTAAAACAAACATAATACGTACCACAAGAGTCAAACGTTTTTAACTTGTAAAGAAGTTTTGTCCTTCTATACAGATATGGGTATATGATGACACATGACTTTAACAAAAGATATGTAAGAAAGGAGTATGAATTGAGAAATTGCAACTGGATTTTCCTAAGCTATCATTTTGCACTGATCTTATTACATGTATCCTATTAATTTTAGATGAAGGTTGTCAAATTTTAAACATACACATACATACAATACAGCTACAAGTAGGCATTCATAATTTTCTCTATTGTCGTACTGAGGTAGACATTTTATTTGGAAAATTTAATTTTGTGTGTAGAAAAATGATTTTTAAACGCTTTCTTTGGTTTTAATTGCCCATAGAATACGCCTAAATTACAAGTAATGAAAAGAAAAAATACATGATGTTTTTTGTTTCATTGCATTGTTTTGAATAGATAAAACTAATATAAACATTTGATTGCACTGCCCTTATAATGAATATTACAAGTATAGGTATGAAAAATTTGACAATATTAAAAGAAAATATCATATTGTGCGTTTTTTCATACTCGCTAACTTTCGACGACTGGCAATTCATGTTGTCGCTCATATTGGCAGTCGGTGCTTTAATTTTTTTTAATGTTGAGAAGTTGTTCAAAGCGTCTGAATAAATTCATTTAAGTTAATTATCTAAATAGTACCATGTGATTTTTACTGCAAATACACGTTCATGTGAACCAGGACGATTATACATTCTTTAAACATTCATTCACCTGCTCCGGTACGTTTAAAAAACGTCCTTTTACAGAACAATGCAATAGCTTCATGAAAATATTACCTGCACATTTTATACCGCAGTGTACTGCATATCATGTATCAATAAAACACAGGGTGAATGAGATAACTTGGATTATTTTACGTTTCAGAAAGATTGTGGAGGTGAATCTCAAGTGTAGTATCGTGAAATTATTTTAATTTGTAATCCTAAGAGCAATGCAGGGTTTCTATCTGTTCGTAAATAAGACCAAACCAAAAAATCAAACTCCTAAATTGTTAATGAGATCTAAAAGCTTGAAATATAATATACATTATATAACAGTAAAACCGGGTAGGTTTTAAGCTCTGTTAATATCTTTAAAAAATGAACACTTTCTGCATAACCAACCGGTATCATCAAAAAATCACCAAAGAGGAAACAAGCAACAACATTATGGTATTATAATGATTCATTCTACAGACTAAATGCTTTTAAGAGATAAGGTATTATCCTTGGGTCAATTACAGATTTCTTGTGATTGTATAATTGCACACTAAACATAATGCTTCTGGTTCACATTTTACAACATCAGTGCTGAATTTGGCTATGATTCTACTGTAAAAGTGGTACTTTACGCGAGAAGATATTTACACTTCAGGGGTTCTGGGAACCTTACTCTTCTTTTGCAAAACATATTCTGGAACCTGATTGCACTTCAATATGACGCCCTCAATTATATTCTAAAAGAACATTTGGCTACTGCAAAAAATGACGTTTTTGAAACCAGTTTTTCGAATTTTTCAGCCATTAAATGACCCCGAAAATAAAATAAAAAATTCCGAAATCTTATTGCGCATCTATAGGATACCCTAAAACATATTCCAAGAGATGATTTATCTACTGTTGAAAATGTAGGAGGAGTTCGAGGAAGAAGTTTTTTTGGTAAAAAAAAACGTAATTTTTACCAATTATTTGACCCCCAGGACTACCAAAGAATTTTGGAAACCTTTTTACAAAACAACATGACACCCCAAATCAAACTCCAAGAGTTCAGTTTGCTGGTTTATAAGATGTAAGGGCAGTTTGAGAAAGTAAAACGTGATAGATGGACGGACGGACGGAACAGGGTAACAACAATATACCCGAACTTTCTTAATAAATTGCGGATATAAAAACAGATTCACAAAAGATATACCTTTTTGATAAAAGTTTAGTCAAAGAGTCTCAAATTTTGTTTTTGCACAACTTCATACAATGCTTTTCCTCTCTCCCAAGAACTCCGTCTCTTTAAAAAAACAACAACATCTCTTTAAAAATGTTAAGCATAAAGAATTTTTCATTAGATCATTTCAGCAAATATCAAACAAAATCCATGGTAAAATATATATTATACAAATCAATTGAATAATAGTAATTATTTAAACTTCATTCGCTTCATCATAAATCATAAAATCAATTTTCTGATAATAAAAGGAACATCAACATCAATGAATATGTTTTAATGATTTCCCCATAGCCATATATTTCCATTGATGAATTATCATTTGTTGCTCTCTTACTATTTCCTTTTTTGACAATAACTTACATGTAACTACCCAGGAAATGTTCAAATGTAAACTTCTATTGTCAAAACACAATCTGAGGTAACTATGTTTGTACATTTCATTTGTACGAAACATACTCATTAAATAAATGACACCTAAATAAGATTAAAATGTTGAAAAATAAATCGGTGGGATTCAATTATGCATTGATCACTTGTGTATCAATTAGATACGTTATTTTTTTTCCATGCCGGATATTGTTTAACTCATAATTACATAAACAGAATTGTTTTACAAGACAAATGTTGATGCGACGGGAGTTGATTTATAAAACGCTTAACAAATAAATGATTGTATATATATCAAAATTAAAAGTTAAGGTAAGGTGGATTTTTGAGAAAATATTACACATTATGTGTTTAAGTAAATATAGCGGACTTTTTTATGTCAACGACTTACAGTTTGCTTTCTATTAATATTCCTTAATAAAATGTTTAAAAACAAGAGTCAATAAATTGTGAGAGAAAAACATTGAAAAGGAATATAAATGATATGGGCCTAAAATGGCCCCCTATAATGAATATCATTTTACATCTCCCAAGTTCACTTTTTCGTTGGCAATTGAAAAGTAATTGAAAAGTGAAAAAGAAGTAGCATATCCTTTTCTAATTAATAGATTAAATCTAATGATGTTTTTACTTACAATTACAGCGCGTTGCGCCTTACAGTCAAGGGTTAAGACGTTTCGATTGCAAGTCTTGTTTTGAGTGACTTCCAGTTTTACGAGCGTTGTGCATTCTGTCTTGCTTCTAGAGTTCTGAAAAACCGCTTCTGCCATTATTTTTCACTGCATAGTAAGCGATTTCTGAGATTTTAAAAATGCGGTCATACGTTTTAGGCAGCGATCTATTCATTCATTACATTTGACGATATTCAGCTATTTAACTACTTTTTTTCATCACATTGTGTAGTGCACACAAGTGGTTGTTTAAAGGGGTAGCAAAACGAAAATAATAAACAGAATGTAATGAATCTGAAATCGGTGCTAGGAAGATCGAAACTGAATAGGTCACTGCTGATGTTACTTTTACAATGAAGAATACTTTTACAGTTAATTCTTTAATTCAAACACATCAAATATGTGTTTCGTTTTTCACTTTAATTTGACCAATGTAAGAAGAATGGGATGGTTTTAACCAGAATGAGGTTTTGTTAATCGACAAAATTTAGACGACAGTTTACATGGTCTGTATCATCAGAGAAAAAAAAATGCTGTTGGATGACACACATGAATCAATTCTAAAATAATAATTAAATTACCTTTTATATAAGGCTTTTGTTTTTGCTCAAATTGAAATCGACTGTCTTAATAAAAACATACGCCCTAAACAATGGCGTTTAATTATTGTCCTCCCTTTTATACAATTATAACGCTTTGTTTGTAAAAAGGGGCATTTATAGGAGGTTACGATTTTTGCCAAAAATTATTTTTCCAATTTTAATGTTTACAATGCTTCAGTAGGGCATCTTAAATAGGCAACCAAAATTTGAGGGTCCTTTGTTGAGTTTAAAGTGAGTTACAGAGTTTACAATTCTTTGTTGTGTAAACAATTTTTTTTTCTTCACAATTTGAATGTTGAAGTCACAATTTCAGTTTTAGACCTAAAATGAAAGTGTTAAATGTTAAGAACTGTTTATTTATGCTTAAAATGAATAAGGAGATCTAGACAAATCAGCTTGACAAAGATTATTTAATAGTATATTGATCATAAATATACAAACACAGGCCACGGGCCTGAATTCTGAGCTCTTTATCTTGCATATAACTGTACGACTGGTTCTCAAATTTTATATGGTTATAAGAAATGCATTCCACGAACATTGTAAAAAATTAAAACAGTATTGTAAATGAACAAATCTGTGAAATACACGAGTAATCCAACCGACACAAATTTTCTGGTTGACTAATCTCAAAATGGGGTGTTGAATATCACAGGTAGATTCCATAAGTGTAGACATGGCATACAACTGATTAAATGATAGTTGTACTAACTTTATACTAGTAGTCATTTTGTAAGCAAGCATTTTGCCTAACTTTTATATCATTGTCTCTTTTTTCAACACACAGAGCTATTTTGGTTTTTGGTATTTAAAGATAGATTAAACAGATAAAATTATACTTAAATATTTTTCTCATTTGAATTATGTACTGGCTTTAACGCATAGGAAATTGGTGGGTAAAGTTACATCTACCTGTGTTAGAGCAAATGCTTTCAGCACTGTTAAACTTTTTTGTACGAAAGGAAAGTAGCCTTATCTGGATATTATATATAATCTTTTTAAATTGAGTTATTGTCAAAGTTTAAATGCTTGAAATGCACACCAGTAAAATTCTATGTGGCGAAATGGAAACAAAAATATTTCCGTTTTTCATTCTTTGCATAATGAGGTTGTCAAATCCATAAAAACCAAGATTCTCGTCTACAGTTTGAATATGATGCATACCGGAGACTTTTGAAAAAAGTTTTGAATTTTGTCAAACATCATTTTGTGTTGTTGACGTCTAGTGCAAAATTTGCTGATAAAATTAATAAATAATGTATATGTGTTTACGTATGATAAATAAACTGTTATTTGCTATTGGAATTGCCCATAGAATTTCCTTACCTCCTCCATTAATCGACCTCAAAAAATTTTTTCGGAGTCCTAGCCTAAATCCAAGTGAACTCATAAAAAATACACGAGACGCTGAATACATAATTTATGCATTTTTGAAATTCCGTTTTCATGGTATGTGTAATGGGAGTATTTATATAGTAAAAAGAAGTCTATGAAGGTAGAGTTTTCAAGTGTAGATGATACCTAGTGTACAAATTCGGTCTTTGTTAAAAGACAAAGAAAAAAACACTGTTTTAAAACAAATGTTTTAACAACGTTAACTATTTTAAGTCAAGTGTGCATACGCTGTATAAAGTATCATAATTTAAGTTTCAAATAGAAAACGTTCAGGGCCACTATTAAAAAATCTAAAGGAATCTTGTTTGTGAGAAAGTGTATCAAAAACATATGGTTTCAATGTATGCTTACTGTCTCATTGTTTCTTGAGTTTTTATAATCCGTATTTACTTTTTATGAATGTTTTGCAGATTTAGCAAAAAACAATATGGAATTCGATGAAGCTGATTCACAAGACAATGTTAATTGCTTTAGGAATTGCCCATTGGATTTTCTTACCTCCCACTGTAAACGCCCTCAAAAAACCTTTATCAAACGCGAAAAGAAATCCGTCCAAGTGAACTCATATGATGAAAAAATATTAAATGCTGAATGCGGAACGCACTGAGTATTTGAAAGTCGGGTTTATGATGTGTGTAATGACTGTGCATGTATTTAAATAGACTAATACAAGTGAATGAAGATCAGCTGTCCGGATTCATATGAATAGATACTACATGTAGTAATACCGATGTATACCTATACGATTTGTTGTAATGTTTTACAGACGATGACATATATAATAAGTTAAGGCTATCAAGTTCTTTAACAATCATAACTATTTAGCGTTCACAATTTTATATCAACTGTAAACTTCAAAATAGATACAGGACACGGAAGAAACATGATCCCGCGGAATGTTATTAATGTGTTAGAAAAGACATTTAAACTCTTACTGTAAACAATCTATAGTTTTGACAATTGAAGGTCGTACGTAAGTATTCACATTGTAAAATAAATAAATGAATCTGATTTTTGTCTTTATTCCGTATGATGAAGCCATTTATTTATTTAAAAATTGAAAAACGCATTCACGTACATGAATCGTATGTTACCAGAATCTCAGTTTTAAAAAGGCATGGTCACGATTTCTGTAAGTTTTTTTTTCTTTTTTATTGTTTTTGATGCTTTAGTAAGGCATTTCCAATAGTCAACATAAATTTAAGTGTCGGTTGTCGAGTTATAAGCAATATACAGAGGTCATAAGACTTTGGAATGTAAATAAAGAACAGGTCTTTTTTTTTTTTTTACATTTTAATGTTGACTAGAAAATGTAAGGTTTAGACTTAAAATTGATAGACTAGAAACCGTGTATTTAGGTTCAAACGAAAAAGCAGACAGAAAAATCAGCTTGAAAAAGAATTTCTACCGGTAAATTGAACCGATGTAAAGACAACATGACACGAGCCAGTGTGAGCTCTATATCTTACATGTATCTCTTTGACTGACACTCAAATTATGGTTTATTAGAAAAGCATGACCAAAGCATAATAAACAATAATAATCGAAAAATAAAATGTTACCAAATCGTGACCATGTCTCTTTATATACATTGATAATTATATAATACAGATATTTAAAAAAGCTTATTCGTTTATTTTCATCAGTCCAGATATTGTATGTCTACAGGTCATTGATTATATATTAAATAAGTGGTAAAGATTGTTGGGTAAACAGAACTTATAAACAGCCAAACAAATAATCAATTTAGGTATAAAAAAGTGTAGACAAGTTTCTAAACTGACTTTTACATGTAAGTTTTCTTGCTGAAGACAATTTCATCTAATAGGGTATCTAAAAAATGTATTATAGATAAATTTTTGAAAATTATTTACGCATTTTTTGAGATATCGTATTAATAAAAAGAACAAAGCAGGCACAGAATTTCCAATGGCAAGAATGAGCGCATCAGTGGCTAGAAAATCTGCAACAAACGATTCGTGTGATTTTTGAAATGAATTATTCGAAATTGTCTTTTTATTGTTCTTCCAAGACAAATGTATCGACTTCTTTTTTAAAAATCGCAAAGAAATAGTCGATTTTAATAAATCATATTCAGAACTCTTTTGCATAACGGTACACAAAGAAAGAATTGTCGTTTGTTTTTAATCCAAGATGGCAAATGTTTTGGAAAAGATAACGTCTGTTGTAAGTGTTTTGCCATAACCATCTAAGATTGGATGCTATTAAAATGTCAAAATGAAATTCACAATTGATATATTTATTTTGCTTGCTTTGAACCTTATTTCCTACTTTTGTTGATAGTCCTGTACAATTACAAACAAATATCATGGGCGTTTAAAATACGCTCCTTTTGTGCACAAACCTCAAATAAATTCAAAAGCTTAATCCCCATAAAATAAAAAAAAAATCCAATTTACAATTTTGGTCCTTATTAAATAATTGCAGATATTATTGATTAACTTAAATGAGCTTAAGTAGGTTATTTGCTTTTACACAAAAAAGTGAATAAGTAATTTTTTTTTTTTTAATTTGGAATGTTAGATTTTTTAAACATTTGATCCGGTTCATGCGGTGCGTTTTTTTACCTCATTGAACCCCAATGATACCCCAATGAACCCCAATGATACCCCAAAGAACCCCAATGATACCCCAATGAACCCCAATGATACCACAATGAACCCCAATGAACCATAATGATACCCTACTGAACATTGAAAAACCCCAAATGATACTAAATATGTGCATAGTTAAAATATATTCCGCGCAAGCATGTGCATAAACACCGTTTACACATTAATATCATGTTTTTTTCCCCTTTTTGTTTATTTTTTACCGAAAGTTTTCTTAATTCTTTTTTTTTAACTATTCTTAAAACCGAAACCATGGCTGAATATTTAGAGATGCAAATCCAAACTGAAATGGATGATAATACATGTATATACAATTTTGTTCTAATGTCAAATTTCTCTATATATTTTTATTACTGTCCCAAATAAGAATTTTAAGACTGTTTTTAAAAAGCAATTGGGGAGAGAGGGGTTCTCTCATTCAACTTTCCAATTTTCTGCATACATCATTTATTCGCACCATCGTGTCATCACTATCGCACCATCGCGATATCGCTATTGTATTATCGCGTCATCACTATCGCACCATCGTGTCATCACTGTCGCACCATCGCGTTATCGCTATCGCACCAACGCGTCATCACTATCGCACCATCGCCTTATCAATATCGTACGATCACGTCATCGCTATTGCACCATCGCTTTATAGCTATCGTACAATCGCGTCATTGCTATCGCACCATTGCGTCATCACTATTGCACCATCGCGTCCTCGCTATCGCACCATCTCGTTATCGCTATCGTACCATCGCGTCATAGCGCTACCTCTTCATCGTGCCATTGCACCTAATGAACTTGGGGCAAGTTCATGACACACACGCAGGTCATTAGAGAACTTTCAGTGTTTCTCCATAATATTACTTATTCGCCTCGCCATCTATGAGATTGATCAACCCAATATATTTTCGTAGTGAGTCAGTAACTAACATAATAAGTAATATTATGGAGAAATATGGAACGCCTTGGCTCCCTTATGTTAGATGATTTTATTATATGCTGTGGGTCTATTATTATATGCTGTGGTTCTACTATTATATGCTGTGGGTCTATAATTATATGCTGTGGGTATATTATTATATGCTGTGGGTCTACTATTATATGCTGTGGGTTTGTAATTATATGCTGTGGTTCCCTTATTATATGCTGTGGTTCTATAATTATATGCTGTGATTCTTGATTATATGCTGTAGTTTTATTATTATATGCTGTGGTTCTATAATTATATGCTGTGTTTCTATACTTATATGCTGTGGGTCTATTATTATATGCTGTGGTTCTATTATTATATGCTGTGGGTTCATAATTAACTGCTGTGGGTTCATAATTATATGCTGTGGTTTCATTGTTATATGCTGTGGGTTCATAATTATTTGCTGTGGTTTCATAATTATATGCTGTGGTTTCATTATGATATGTTGTGGGTTCATAATTATATGCTGTGGTTTTATTATTATATGCTCTGGATTGATTATTATATGCTATGGGTTCATAATTATATGCTGTAGGTTCATAATTATATGCTGTGGGTTCATAATTATATGCTCTGGTTTCATTATTATATGCTGTGAATTCATAATTATATATGCTGTCGATTTAGTCGAAACTAGCTATTCGAATCCGGATTTCTCTTTTTATAATTTAGATTTACAAGCACTTTCAACTGACACCAAGGACAATGATCTTGTGACCTTGAATGAGACCCATATGCTAAAAATTGCTTTTTAGAGCTTTGTTGTCGCCGGGTGCATAGTGTTTCACAAAAACATCCTGTTTCTATTTATCAATATAATACTTTCAGACAAAGCAGAAAATGCGTTTGTGTTCTAAATTCTTTTATTTTTTTTAACTACAATAAAAATGATTAAAATACTGAGTATACAAAATTGATTTCTTGTTTTATTTATTATATCAACTATAATAATTAAATTGTTGATGTTTAAGATTCTTTAAAGGGGGTGTGCTATTAAAAATCAAGTACAAGCTTGAGAATATATACCGTCATTTGAGAGTACGTTACTGAAAGTCCAAATAGCTCAAAAAATTCTATGTCTCGGCATCTCTCTTAGCGCAGCCGTACGTGTTTGCTCACGAATTCTATAAGGACACATTTTTATGCGTCCGAATCGTATATTGTTTTTGTCCTGTTTGTCTGTCTGTTGTCAACTTTAACCTTAGCCATAACTTTTGAACTATAGGAGATAGAGACTTCGTATTTGGTATGCATACTTCACTAATTAGGTGCTTTTAAATGACACATAGGACAATGAGTTTGTGACCTTAACTGTGACCTATATGCCAAAAAATTGCTTTTTCGAAATTTGTTGCCGCCGGGCTCATAGTGTTTCACAAACGCATCTGATTTTAATTTGATGATTTGTTTGCCCTCTAAATGTAACGTTACTGTAATTTTTTTATGGATCAGCAATCATATTTTTATTAAGAGGGTGAGAAAATTATGATCTTAAAATCATGTAATTTGATAAATTATAAGTAGTTCTTCAAAGGGAAAAAGCCAAATTAACCAAAATAAATACAAGATGTGTTTGTGAAACACTGATGTCCCAGAATGGCAGCGTATGGCGAGGGTTGAAGTTTCTCTAATGCAAGTCAAACTCCAAAGGTCAAGGTCAAAAGACAAAATTTGTTGTTATCCAAAGGAAGAGCTTGAAACGAGAAATACATCTATAAAATATGAAAGCCCTAGTGCTAAATGTTCAAAAGTTATGACCAAGGTTCAAGTTTTTGAAAAGTGGGTCAAACTCTCGGGTCAAGGTAAAACATATACCTACTGAAAGGTCTTGTCAGAATGTATACATATGTGAAGTATGAAAGCCTTAGCACCAATTTTCAAAAGTTATGGCCAAGGTAAAAGTGTGAAAATGTTTGTTAAAGTTGATCAAACTTCATGGTCAAAAGGTCAAATTTGGTGTTACCGCAAAAAAGGCCTGGTCATAAGGAATACTTTTGTAAAATATGAAAGCCAGAGCCCAAACCACTCAAAAGTTATGTGCAATTTTTTGCGGACAAACAGACAGACCGATGAACAGAAAGGGCAAAAACTATGTACCCCCCAAATCTTCGATGACAGTGGCATAAAATAAAACTGCTATTGCATAAGAATATTGCACGTACTCTATTACCACTACACTGATTAGGATCCCCACCCGCAAAATTGAATCTGTGTTGGATTTCCGGGCATTGGGCGAGGCTGAATGCACATCTCTACTTCAGTTCCTCAAACAAATAAAAGATAGTGTTTTCAACATTGTACGAAAGACGAATAGGGCCACATAAAAAAATATTTTTATCTCGTAATTACGAGAAAAGATCTCGTTATTACGAGTTTATTATCTCGTTATTACGAGAAAAGATCTTGTTATTACGAGATAATTTCCTCGTTATTACGAGAAAAGATCTCGTTATTACGAGTTAGTTATCTCGTAATTACGAGAAAAGATTTATATGAAATGTTGCGTTTCTAAAAAGACCTCCTAGTCGACTGGATCACCCTTTCAGTCTAACTCTTTTCTTTCCAGAAGCGTTGATCTAATTTTGATTAATTCTTAGATAACAACGATCATTTTTCATTAATTTTTACATAAAATGATCGGATTTGACATTTTATCTTAATGAATACGTGGAAAGAGTTTTCAACAGATATCATAATCCCACTCCGAAGTAAATACCAGGTAAACCTATAGTCGTAAAAACACAATTCTATTAGTTACAGATGATTTTAATGACTATATAGTTTCAATAATGGATATACAGGATTTACCCGAATTGTATTTTATATTTTCATACACAACCTACATGCATATTGAAAATAATTGGTTTTGTATATTAAAACTTTGTAGTCTGAAAACAAATAACATGTATCCTTCTTATTGATAAACAGTTCAATGAATTTATCAATCAATCTGCTTTCCTACATTTTCTTAAATTTCTTTAAAACTGCTTGGTCTGATTTTATATCAAATTATTTGTAAAAAAAACACTGCAGTACTAATCCAGCTGTATTATTGTCTGTGCATCTTAAGAACATCACCAGTCTGCTAAAACCATCTATTCCGCCAACAATTATGAACCGTCAACGCACAAGTTTATTATTAGTGTCTAAGTGCCATAAATGGTTTGGGCCCGTTACATTAAAAACACGTCTGTGCAGTCTGCCAGCTTGTCTCTCACAAACACCACGTTCATCCATTCGATGTATGCTTTCTCTTAGTCTCCACCTAGGAACCCTTATCCCTTTTAAAGTTATCATCTGTCTTAAGAGATTTTCTCCATAGAGGGGGAAATTTTTTAAAATTTCCCCGAGTTTTAAATCGAGGTCATTGTCGGATATTTCTGAAAAATTCATTTTACTAAGTCCATACTGTGCCATTCTTCTGTAAATCGTTCTTTTTGACACTGAGAGAAGGTTTGAAATGTAAGTAATTGTGCATCCATTTTCAAGGAACATTTCTAATACTGTTGTTAGAGTATCATACATCGGAGGACCACACTGAGGCCATACCTTTTTTGGCTTTTCAGTTCCATATTTCATACACTCGTTTCTAATCTCATCATATCCCTTGTATTTGAGATCCCCAAAGTTTGGAATTCGTGTGCAGATAATTTACATACAATATCTGTGGTTATTTTTTCAGCCCTGAACCTGTCGTGAAACAGATGTAAGTTTAAATCCTCCAATACCTTTCCTATCAACCCTGTGGAATCTACCGCCATTTTGTTTAGGAACATTTATAATAAGAGCCCCTGTGTAAAATTTAAGTATACCAGCATATAATAATGAACCCACATTATATAATAAATGAACCAAAGTGTATAATAATGAACCCACAGCATATAAAAATGAACCCACAGTATATAATAATGAAACAACAGCATATAATAATGAACCCACAGCATATAATTATGAACCCACATCATATAATTATGAACCCACAGCATATAATAATGAAACCACAGTGTATAATAATGAAACCACAGCATATAATTATGAACCCACAGCATATAATAATGAAACCACAGCATATAATAATGAAACCACGGCATATAATTATGAACCCACGGCATGTAATTATGTACCCACAGCATATAATAATGAACCCACAGCATATGATAATGAAACCACAGCATATAAATATGAACCCACAGCATATAATAATAGACCCACAACATATAATTATAAAACCACAGCATATAATTATAGAACCACAGCATATAATTATAGAACTACAGCATATGATAATAGAACCACAGCATATAATTATAGAACCACAGCATATAATGATAGACCCACAGCATATAATAAGGGAACCACAGCATATAATTACAAACCTACAGCATATAATGATAGACCCACAGCATATAATTATAGAACCACAGCATATAATTATAGACCCACAACATATAATAAAATCACATAACATAAGGCAGCCATGGCGTTCCATATAGTCAGTAACTAACCTAATAAATGTTATGTTTTACCGAGGACTATCAAGTGACGTATTTATTCACAAATTGCGATGATCTACGCAAAACCATGTACAAGATTCCTAACATCTCGTCCAATTTAACACATTTAAACTCTTCAAAATTTACAATCTCACCTTTCAAATAGTCTTTGAAAATCTTTGCTTCACCCATGTTCACTTACAATGTTTGTTGCTATTCAATTTTATACGTTTTCTCCCTTTCCTCTGCAGAGATTTGAGCAAATGTCGACGCTGCCATATTCTGCTCCAGACAAAACAATGTGACGTCAATATTCTAAGGGCAACTACTCTAATTTTAAAGAATTTCAAAGGGCAACTACTCCAAATACCTTAAGAACGTACGGCATGCGGTTTATGTATTAAATACTATGAAATGTCGAAATGAGTAAGCGAAGCGTCGGCTAATGGCGGCCATATTGCCTAATATTATTTCTCACAGTACAAATATAGAGATATATGAGGCAATCACGTGCTATGTTTAAACCAATGAAAGTGTGACAATTCAGTCCAAGGGTAAAACAGTACAAGTATTGAACAGACACAAATTTTGCACAGACAGACTTATGGACAAGATAATTCCTATAACCCTCCCTCTCCCCCCTAACAAAAAAACTTTGTTTAGGGGTGGGGTTGGGCTTTTAAATAATGTCTAGGTATTGTTGGGGTTCATCAAAGTATCAATGAGGCTTACTTAGGTATCATTACAGCTAAAATACGGTATCATTGGTAAGTTAATGTTATTCAGGGTCTGGTTGGGGTTAATTGTTCATTAAGTAAAGGTACATTCTTGTATCAATGAGATTTATTGCCGTATCATTTGTAAAATTAAAATCCATTGGTGAATGAATCATTGCACAGAGCTCATTTCAAGGTTATTGTGGTTCGTGAGGGTATCAACGAAATTTGGTTGGGATAACAATGAGTTCATTGGAAAATCAATCGGTGAAAAAACGCCGCGTAGTTGAAATTTCATTCATTTGTGTAGCATGATATGTTGGTACATAAAATTCATTAAGTGTATTGATTATGAACAAACTTAGTATCATTGGGGTATCTCAAAGTTCACTGGGGTGTCATTGGGGTTCATTGGGGTATCATTGGGGTTCATTGGGGTAAAAAGACGCACCCCGGTTCATGAATGAAGATACATGTACATATCTGGAGAACGCATATGTGTGATCCAAACTGGCACAGTTTTTCTTGACGATAACTTATTTAATATTAAAAGGGTTTTGACAGATATATATGCACTTTTTTGTACAAACATCCAAATATTAGGGTTTTTAAAAAAATAAAACCCCCTATGATTAAAAAAGAATTGTCCAATTATACCCTTTTTGCTCTACTTTAATCAATAAAGATAATATGATAGAATATTTGATTTAATGTGAAGAATGCATTCAAAAGGATCTTTGGTCGTGTTTTAAAGATTCATTGATATACAATTGATGATTCGCGATCTTAGATACTTATTCAATACACACAGCAGTTAATCGAACGAATGCATTTAACTTTAAAAAAAAATTGTCAAGGTAAACCACATTGTTCTTTATACATGTATAATGCTAGATATATAATCACAGTTTGCCATGTGAAAATTTTTTATCAAGTAATTGTAATGAGCAAATGTATTGTAATTACTCTTTAAATTGATGATTGAAAAGATACCTTTCATGTAGGTTTGAATTGCCGTGATGGACTTTTATGAATGAATCATTGACATAGTTTTGCGCCCCGGATGAGTAATCTTCAAGGTAGCATATTCTAGACTGTTTCTTTGACTTGTAAGTAGTGAATACATTAAACTTCATTTTATAATATAAGTATTGTGACATTATAAAAACAACATGACATTGAAATTGAAATAAGAATTAAACTACCAATAATTTTTGTGTAAGAATTTAAAACAAAATTCACGAATGTCTTATTATGGCTATGATATGTTTTGTGTTTGTATTGTAGGTTGTTCAAAATTTCTTCGATTCAACTGTTCAAATGTAAAGCATAACACTACTGGCTCTAAAAACCCCTGTCCGTATGAAAATCCCCTGTCTTCCCCTGTCACCCCCTGTGTTTTCACTGTCATCCCCTGTACACCCCCTGTGTGCCACTGTACAGAGCCCCTGTATACCCTGTCATCCCCTGTGCGCCCCTGTACACATCCCCTTTTGTGCCACTGTAAACCCCTGTCACCCCCTGTACGCCCCTGTCATCCCCTGTAAGCCACTGTCTCCCCCTGTGCATGTCCCTGACATCCCCTGTACGGTCTTTAACTGCTCGCTAAGTAATTAAATAGCTTTTAATTAATTCGGATTTTTAAAAATTTATATATAGCATTCATGTTTTAGACGGTGCTTCAGGTTTTCCTTGCATTTCATAGAAGGCAATATTATTACAAGTGTGAATAATTTTGACTCAACATTGACACAAATCAAGATATACTTGTATACCGATAAACCGCTTATTTTATTACGTGCATTTAAACAAATGACCATGTTCTGTATTTTGTAAAAATAAAATAGAAAGAAAAAAGAAAGAAAAATAAGTGGAGGAGTGCGTGAAATCTGCAATGTTCTGTGCCATGTAACCTGACTGAGAGAAAGCGCATAATAATAATAACACAACATGATCAGCACGTGCAGATAACCACACACCGCTCGAAATGATCACCTATATTTTGACTGTTTTGACCAGTGCAATGATGCATAGAATGAAACAGCCTTTATGAATTTAATGTAAATCGCTGATAATTGCTGTCAGTATTGTTTTTTTATAAATCATGAGAGAGAGAGAGAGAGAGAGTTGATTTTTTTCGGAAAGGGGGATTAGACCGGTCCATTGACACTTTAAACTTCTATCAGCTAGTGTGCATTTTCCAGTTTAGTTATTCATATGCATTATTGTATAGAATTGTCCACATGCATATACACTGAAGAGCAATGATACCGTTAATGAACGATTTAATGCATGATTGTATGCAAATGCCGGTAACGGGGTACCATTTAATTATACACACATGCATTATATTAAACAATGGTCCGGGTTTCGGATCAGAAGAATATCAGGCATTTATTTTAATTTTATTTCATTTGAAAAATGAAAAATATAAAAGAGCAATATACAGTTTTACTTCATATCACTGTGCCAAATAATGTTCTGAATTTAAAGCTCATCAATCTTTTCATGTTTGAAATTCTCAGAACTGAAAAATTGAAATTTTCAATATCTTGTTTCTTTACTTGACAGACTGGGAAAAAGGTCATAAGGGGTGTTTAAACAACATATTGCATTATTGTGTAGCATTCCAGTACACGTGTGTCTGTCACCTCCTTGTTCCCAGTCTCGCTACCGTGCACTGCAAATTGTCAAGAAGGGCTGTATACAGTATATAGCTATTATATAATCACTGACCGACCATTCAGATCTGAGGAAGTGTGTGTATATATACGTGTACACGGGTGTCTATCATCTCTTGTTCTTTTATCTCGCTACCGTGAACTGCAAATTGTCAAGAAGGGCTGTGTACAGTAGCTATTATATAATCACTGAACGAGTGAAATTATGTCAACATCATCTCCTTTGAAAACTGTAGCTTCAATCAGCTAGTTGTTAATCATGTGTCTTCAAGTTTTTTGATCAATTGATCTGGAGTAGTATAAAACATACATGAATTAAAAATCAATTTGACAGCTCTAAGTTAATCTAAATAACTAAAGAAAATTGGTTTTAAAAATTAATAAGGATTGCATGTTTACTTATTAAGAAATTAATTCCCGTTTAAACTATTTGTAACATTTAATTAAAATTAATGCAATCTCTCTCTCTCTCTCTCTCTCTCTCTCTCAGTGTATAAACTCCATAGGCTGCATGTATAGAAACACTAGTTCTACATTTACATTTATGTTGTGTATGTTCTGACCACCTGGGCTGCGGAATGATAAAGAATAGGTAATAAAGATTAGGATTGCATGTTTACTTATTAGGAAATTAATTCCCGGGTAAACTATATAATTAATAAATTTAATTCAAAGTCAATACAAACTCTCTCTCAAACTCTTTCTCTCTCTCTCACACACACTCTCTCTCTCTCTTGGATAGATTTTGGAAATTAATGAAATTGATTATGAGATTAAAACATGAGTTTTAATTCAATTCAAGAGTCCAATAATCCGGTCAGAAACGTATTGAACAAACATACTAAAATATTTCTCAGACAAACTTACAGTACCGTCAACGCGGATCCCGTATTTTCCGCGCACCCCCGCGGTCCAAATTGCAACGCGGTTTAAACACCTGTCTCAGGTAAAAACCGCGTGCCCCCGCGGTTCAATCACCCATAATGACAACACCCCCGCGGTTTGAACGATCGATTACAAGTGTTAAAAAGTATCGAAAAGGAACACGAGTTATCTCCCTCGATTAAAAAAATATAACATGCATTAAACATAAATATAAGTTAACAAATGCATAAAAATAATCATGATCCTTTTATAGAAAATCACATATTTTGAAGGTAAATATTTTTTTTTTTTATATTTGCTGTTTATTTGGTAATACTCGGGTAATATTTTAATTCTAATCATTTAAAGCTGTTATCTGTACAATCCAAGGTAAAATGAGCCATACCCGCAGGTGGTTGAAAAATCACGCTTTACTAACTGATTGATATATCGATATACGATTAAATTAAATTTTAAAATCTAACCCCAAAGATGTAAAAATTAATAAGACTTATTTACTTAAATTAAATATTTTATCCTATGAAACCGTTAAAAATTCATTCAAAATTTAAAAGTGGCTTAATCGCTTATATTACGGAAAATCACGACTTTATAATTGCTGTAGCAAGCGTCATTGTTTTGATAAAAAAAAAATTATAATTTGTTCGGAAAATTGATTTCAACCAGCTCTGTAGACCGACTAGTTGTAGCCTTATAAAAACAATTGCTCACAATTAAATGTTCAAAGAAAAATCAGTTCTCCTAATTAAAACACAAAGGAAAAAGGTACTCATAATTAAAATTGTATGATTCTTCACATCGCACGGGTTTTATTCTGTTTTAAACTAAGTGTTGCCCTGAAAAGTTACAGTGTACATACACGTATATTCTGTGATTTTCATAAAACAATGGCTAGGCGTTCTGGTGTGCGTGAAGATAGACATTTCTTTACAAGAAATGGAATGAGGTTGTTACATCACAAAACAATGGGAAGTTGTACATGTTATTAAATGCATACATCTCGAGTTACTTTTAAAATAAATTCCAATGCCAACTATTTTTGTACACATTTCCTTCATTGTGTATATTAATTATAAGTCGCGATCATTTCCTGTGTATAGTGATTAACAAACCTAGGGTAGAAAGCCACATGCTCTAGGGGTTTTCACACCTATTCAAGACAAAAGAAAATCTCCAAATTGCGAACGGCTTCGTCTAACCGTACACCTAACTTACAGAGGAGGCTTCTTGATTGAGTGTCGCCGATCTTGATTTTATCTACGATCTTAATGTGTGTGTGAGAGAGAGAGAGAGAGACTGAGAGAGAGAGAGACAGAGAGAGAGAGAGAGAGAGAGAGAGAGAGAGAGAGGGGGTAATGCTCTTTAGCCCCCCCCCCCCCAACGACGCCACTGCATTAAATTGAAATATACTAATATAAACATTTTCTAAGTTTAGTATTCATAAAAGACATTGTGACTGAATCCAATATGCAGTTTCAGTCTGAGTCCACGTGCTTCAATTGTCAATCAAATCAGCCCGCGAGCTGCACCACGTGCTTCTTCCTTGATAAAGGAAAACAGTTTCGTTCTATTAGTCTTCGGGAAAAAAAGAAGTTTGTCTAACAACAAAGTATTTAATACTGTTTATGATGTTTACTTGACACTGTTTGTGAAGTTTAGTTTGTATACAACGTTATTTAAAAAGAAAACTAATTCTCTCTCTCTCTCTCTTTTCGGGGGAAGAGACATGTTAAACACCTTTTACAGTTTAAGAAGGCAGTAAAATGAAACAATTATTTATTGTTGCTGTTAAATAAATTGTTTGATATACGGGTAGAATTCCTGGATGTCACTGGTTGCAAGGAATATCCACCTGCCTCATACCCGTGTATTCTGTGCGTTCAAGCGAAGAGTGATTTCCTGTCAGTGCGATGGTTTCACACCTTTGTGTAAAACAATTGGGACAAATACAGTTAACTTTGACGGTCATTAAACGTTGGAAAGGGGGGGGGGGGGTACAAAAAACGTTATAATTCGCTACAGATACGACATATGTGTAGTAGCTTCATATTCAACACACATCAAATGATATCAATATCTTTTTATATTTTAAGGGTAAAGTAAAATTTTCATATTTTGCCGTTGATCGTATGGGATACGTAAACCGCGTAGCGTGTGCTTGTCACGGACTAGGTTAATTGTCTTGAGTATCGACAGTCTCTCTCTCTCTCTCTCTCTCTCTCTCTCTCTCTCTCTCTCTCCTTATTACTGTTGGTAAAATTGTTTGAAAAACAAATGAAATTCCTGATGATCACTCGTTAGACGGATTATCCACCTGTCTCATATGTTCATGTACCAGTGTATTCTGTGCATTCAAGCGTAGAGTGATTTCCCATCAATGCGATGGTTTCACACCTTTGTGTTAAACAATTGGGACTAAAGTCAAGTACAATTTACATGTACTTTCACAGTCATTAAAACGTTGAAGAGGTGGAGGGGGCGGTTACGAAAAACGGTATTCGCAGCTGATACTACATGTACATTTGTGTTGTAGCTTCATATTGAACTCACATAAAATTATGTCAATATAATTTAGTATTTTAAAGGTTGAGTAAAATTTTCATATCATGCCGTTGACCGTAGGTATACGTTCTCCGTGTAGCATATGCCTGTCACGGACAAGATTAATTGTCTTGAGCATCGAGAGAGTGCCGTAAAACGAGCTACAAACTGATATGGATTAAAATATTTTTGTAGTCGGAAATGTTTAAAATCATTAAAAAAATCGAAAAATGATGTTTTATAGTTCTAACCCTCTCCGTCATGTAGATTACATTATAAAAATGACTAAATATTTTTGAAATAATAGGTATATCAACAGTTACATGAAAATTATTACGGGTGCAGATGATTCTTTAATTAAATATCTCTAAAATAATCGATAAGGAGTTTTGAAAACGTGCATTTAAAATACGTAATCATTTTAATGTGTAAAATGAAAACAATACATCAGACATGGCTAGTATGGAATGACTCTCAGTGTTAGGTGGCCGTGTAATTGTCTAATAGCATACAGGTAAAATCTCCGATCACCTTGTACAACGGTAGGCCACACCGCCGCGGTTTAAACATGGCTGCAGCGAGGACCGCGATGAATTAACCGCGATGGTGTAACGCGGAAAGGATTAAATAACCGCGGGGGGAGCGCGGTCAAATACGGGATCCGCGTTGACGGTACTGTATATAAGCTATTGAAGCTTTATTTTGCTTTTCACGGGAAATTAATAAAGGTATAACCAAGAACTTGGTTAGAAAAAAGAAGAAAGGTGTACTCTATCGTTACATAGCTGATTATAAATTCTTTATTCTGACTGCTTTATTGGTTTAAGTGCGCTCTTATATGTTTAGATATATACAAAACCATGTTCCGCGCTTGATCTTAGTTTCTAGTGTATGTTTATTACCATAGGCTTAAGATATTCTTAAGTAAAGTGTACATATATCTGTAGACAATTTTAAAAACTTAATAATTCATTATATGTTGTATTTTTATGTCTGTTTTTCAAATATTAGGGAGTAGCGATGTTCCCGAGCTCAAAAGGACTACATGCCCTAAGGGCTTGCACACCTAATATAAAAAAATAATTCCCGCCCTCACCTGAGGTTTACCACCCGGTGAATCTCAAATCTTCAGTTGTTAGCATAATTTTTGAAGTATCAACAAATTATCAACTAAAAAATGTGATTTCTAAAATTACGATAACAGTGTGTCTTGTGATTCGGCGCTGTTGAGTGCAAATATTGACTTTTAGCTCAAAATATAACACATGTGATTTCAATAGTTGAATTAAGAAAATGATATTGAAAAAAACCCAGTCAAAAGCCGTACAGGGGATGTCAGGGACATGCACAGGGGTATACAGTGGCTTACAGGGGATGACAGGGGCGTTCAGGGGGTGACAGGGGCTTACAGTGGCACACAGGGGGATGTGTACAGGGGCGCACAGGGGATGACAGGGTATACAGGGGCTCTGTACAGTGGCACACAGGGGATGCACAGGGGATGACAGTGAAAACACAGGGGGTGACAGGGGAAGACAGGGGATTTTCATACGGACAGGGTTTTTTAGATCCAGTAGTGTAATACTTTAATATAAAACAAATAAAAACGAATATCGTTGTATACACGTTGGTAATGCAGCATTTTAATAAACTTGTATGGGCTTCAAATAGCCTTCGAGATTAGAACCATGGGAAAAGATAATTTTTTCGGTGGTGTAAGTGATTATTTCTTATCTTTATTATTGTTAGAAGCATTAGCAAGATAAATAGATTTAAGTCTCGAATTTTATAGCAATGCCTGACAGGAAATGGCTCAGTTGTGTTTTGGTTCGCAGGGTCCTCAAATATCAAATCACCTTTAAATGCTAAACATGCTTACATGCCGCGTCAATGTTGGGGATGCCCAAAAGTAATGCATATTAACCAGTAATAGAATAAAATACATGAACATTTTAAATGTTGCTACCCGATGTACATTCCATCAAACGATGAGTTTGCCTGACTAAACGTAGTTTATCGGACACACATTAGTGGAAAGTCCAAAATGACAAAGCATATGTTCTATCCAAAAAAAAAAACAGCCCGTGGGTTGATATAATTATGCAAGGACAGTCCAAATATGAAGGAGTATGCTATAATATAATCTAATGTAACATATTATAAAACTATACCACTGTCCGATGCTTCAGCGAAGAAGTCCAGTCGTTGACTGAGCATTTGGAAGTAGAAGATGAAGGCACTTACACCCTGGATGTTATGTTTTTTTCTCATAATAACGACTGCAAACTCTACGAATTTAAGAGGTTATACAGATATATAAATACGTATGAAAACCTTTGAAAATTAAGACCAATACACTTAATTTGCAAATGGAAATTGCTTGACCTGGAATGTATTTGCAGTTGTAGGCGATGAATGTGTGTACTCGAAGATTGACCAAATTCTCAACGCAAAGTTTAATAAAACAACACAGATTTGTTGTCGGTCAGGTGTCCATGCGAGATATCGAGAGGAAATGGAAATTGGTTGTTGTGGTGGCAAGTATTAAAACAATGTTTGAACAACTCGAAATTTTGTCTATATACGGAATAATTTTCACGTGAGCAAATCGCAATTTGAAAAAAAAGAAAGATAGAATATTTAAAAGATTTTTGGCTTTTAACTTATGGAAGAAAAAATATTTTTGTACTATATTTTTGTTGTAATTTTATCTTATGTGAATTGAAATTGTTGATTGCTGATTTCAGAAGGAATTTACAAACTTCAAATAGAATTGTGTTACAACGATCAAGTGTACGTAAAGGAAATGCAAACAAACTGTGATTGCAAGTGTGGTAAGTTTATCCTTTTATCATGCAGTATATAACTCTTGTCGTTTCAAACAGTGTATATATTTGATTTTCTACATTTAATTAGTATTTGACGAAGAAAATAGCTTTCAAACACTGTAAAAATTGACTAGCACATAAAGTTTGTTGAGGTTATTTCTTTTTACAAATTTAATTGCATCATTTCAAAAAAAAGGAAAACAAAAATGAATATCAAATAAAAAGAATTATTGTTTACATTTAATCTTTATTCTCTCCAAAAATATCCCTTAAGGCTTCTTTCGGATTATCATGTTAAAAAATCTTAATTTTATTTGTCATTCTATTTTTTCATTTTATAGGAAAATCAAATTTTGAGAAGGACGAGAACAGAGTGAAATCAGGTGTGCCTAAAGTTGGCTCACTGCGGACTCGTCATAACCGTTGGAAAGAGTTGAACAGTTTGAGAGAAAGGTAAAAGTAAAAATTTTCATAAATGTGTCAATTTGAATATGCGATAGATTGATTTTAAAGCTGTAAAAGATTTAGAGTAATTATAATGAATTTGTCTTAAAATTCATGTCAATATATATTTTCGTAGGTGCAGAAAGAAATATCGAAGCAACTCTAAAATTTTGTTTTGCATCTGGAAGTTACGGAAAACGAAATATAAAAACATCAAACATATCTTAATATCCATACTTAGTGGCAAATCCTTTTTTATAAGAGTTTAATTATGAGCCAATAAAAATATGAAGATTCATTTTACGTTGTTCAACTTTGTGTATTTGTATTTAATTAAACGGTAAAAATCAACATTTTAAATCTATGAAAATTTGAATAAAAGTTTTTCAAAGACTTTTATTTGGAAAATCTAATCATTACCGAAATGCAGTTGTTTACCTTTTCTTTAGAAAATACGTTATTCTTTAAATGTAATGTTTTGCTGTCTCAATAATATACGTTGATATTTGGTGTCGGGTGAGGCGGTTTATCTGATACAGTGAGTAGCTTTTAAATAATGGTAAAGAGTACCTGAACACTGAACGATATGCGTTTTTGACAAACACATTTAAAACCTCACACATAGCTGAAAGGTTTGAAATATTTGGAAGATAAAATACGCACATAAACAACCTAACTTTCTATGTCTAATCGGATCTTCGCCTTCATGACTCTTGGTAAAAGGACGTTGTCGGTAAAGATTACAAAATATTATGATACATGTACCTTGGATATTCAAAATATGAGATAGAATACTTTGTTGCGCGAAGTACAACCGTTTTAGTTTTTTTATATAATCATTTTATAGCATGGCTGATATGGTTTGCAGCCTACATTTACTTTGGCAGATAGATTCATTGTAAAAAGTTTGAGTCTGTCTAAGACATGATATGAAGAATTATTGGGGATTTATAATGCATTTAGAAAGAGAATCAAATAAATCATTCGTTAAGATTAATTAATTTAATTAAAATCTTATCAACATCGTATTTTTTTATAAACGCTTAACTGACAATGTTTCTTAGCTATAAACATCCACTGACTGTAAAATAACATCATTGATTTCGTAATATTTGCTAACAGGCATAAAAACAAAGCCTTTACTCAGTCTGTTAATTTTGTATAAACAGTTGTAATGAATGTGTTGCAAATTTGCTTGTTATGTTTTTAATTCGTTAAAGAATTGCTCCAAATACCGTCTTGATTTTTTGATTATGCATACAGAATTTGTATCGTTAGCTAAACTAATGAGATCTACAGAAAATAATTTAAATGATACATATATAGGTGAATGGGTATTCAGAGTCTTTATTCGTAGCACAGATAATTTTAAGGTTATATTAAAGGATATCTTTTTTTATTCTGCTCTTTAAATGGATAAACTTCATTCATAAAAAAACCCACAAGACTTCAGTATTACTGGCTTATCTGACACAGGGTATATCTTTTAATTATGGGAAAGAATATTATTGACCCATAATTGTTTTGAACTCTTTATCGGAGACATGTTGTAAAAACGTGATACATAAGAACAACTACATATCATCATGAAAGATGACACAGTTTTTTTGCATTTTCAACAGTGACTGTCAAGTTATTGTCATCCTGAAAACATTAAATTTTAAAGCAAGAGTACTTATTTAACTTTCTTGATTTATAATCAGCTTTGATATTTTAAGTATATTTTTATTCATATATAATTAAATGAATATCTCATGAAATTATGACTGAGTGTCAATATAGGACAATACAATCCCTGCAACCCAAGGCATTTCCCTTTGATAGACAGTTGTTGTATATGAAAGGTAATGATAGTCGCCCGCATGGACACGTGAGTTCTCGCCTGTTGCTCTCGCTTCCGGCAACGTTAATGCCCCCCACCTTATACTAACATCCGTCACAGTATGAGAAATATTAACGTGGTTTCAACTACTCTTTGTTGGAAATACCACAGCTAATCTTGGCAGACCGAATAAACTATTCCAACATCACAGAGAATATAAATAACGCAAAGGTAAATAAGTTGTAAAATTTGTCTATTAAATTTTTAAAGATAAAGTTCAGTTAACAAAAACGAATACTTTTTTAATCACGATACAAGTCATGCTTTGTTTCTTTAAAAGCCTTATTTATTTTTATGCTATTTTAAAAATTTCCAACAAGAGTTATGTGATCTACTCAGAGATATTTTGCAAGTCGTATTTTGCAAACTCATCATTGTTCTCATCACCAAGATTTAATGTGAAACAGATTTGTTTTGAATATTACACCGAAAATGTTTCCTATGAATAGTTTTAGGAAACTACAAGAATTATATAGCATTACTAATTTTATAAAACAATATTTATATAGAACGCATGCTTTTACTGATCTGCTAAATTAAATACTTCTAAATCAATATATGTGAGTTAACGACTGGGCCCCGCTTTCCCCCAGGAAACATTTGTCTTAAAAATACGTATAAAAAGAGAGAGTTGCCCCCACCCCCTTTAATTTTTTGTTATTTGGCTTGTCACAATTTTGGATCAGTCTCTCCCACCCTTTCAAAAACGATGTTAATCGTGCCTGAATTGTGCTCTCTAAATCTTACTAACCTTTTTATTAGCAAGCATTTAGTCCAAATGTCTAATTACCACATGCAGAGGATCTATTTTAGTTCTTGGTATATAAATATAGATTTGACAGATAAACTGATGCTACTTATTTGTCTCATTTGAATTCTAAACGCATAACAGGGATATGATGGGTAAAGTTACATTAACCTGTGAAGCAGCAACTGCTTTCAGGGCTGTTCAATTATGTTATACGAAAGAAAAATAGTCTTGTTAAAATTGAGTTATTAATCATAGTTTAAATGCTTGAGAGCACACCAGTGCAATTCTATACGACAAAATGAAAACACGAATATTTCAGCTATTTATTCTTTGCATAATAAGGAATGTCCTAATGGTAGTCAATCCATAAAATCCATGGTTTTTGTTTACAACGTATATATGATGCAAATAAAATTTGACAGAAATGGCAAGGAGAAAAACCTTTATTTGCTGACACATTTTTTTTTGAAAGCTTGTTGCTATTTGACCGAGATCTTTCTTAAACGCCTTACATGAGGCTTAGTGTAAAAAAGTTCAATGAATAAGTTGAAACTTTCCATTAGGTTTCCATGCATCCCCCTCACAGCTGACTAATACTTTCTTTGTTTGGCCAAAAAAATTAAAATGTTTATGTCCGATTCTGGAGACATTGAAAACCAGAGCAAGAATGTTGAAGTGTCGTTAAGTAATATCGTGTATTATTCAAAGGTATTTAAAAGCTACCGATTCTTATTACATGATTAAAAGAGCAGCATTTACAATGTATATACTACTTGTATTTATGTAAAATAAAATACTGATTTTTGTCAAAATTATGTTGTGTAGTTGACGTTCAGTACAAAATAATAGACAACATACAAAATGCATTTGTAATTTACAGACGTTGTAACATCTAGGCTGATATCTTGATATCATTATTTATAAAATTTTATTAAACTGTTAATACTAAAAAAAATCGATTTGAAATGCGTAAAAAGTTTGCGATTTTTTATCATAAATAAAAGAAGTTGCTTAAATGTTCACGCGTTGATATAAATTGTGCATGTAAATGATTATGCTTATTTTAGTAATTATAATTATGAACTGAGTTCAATTAAGTGTGAACATTTCTTTTCTTGACTCAATATCAACATTTAAGTATTTTTATCAATCTTTGTATGTGCTCTTCAATCAGGTTTTTAGCTTTATGTCAAATATATTACATTACATGTATGAACGTTACAATCAATAGCTCCAAGATAATGATTTTTTTTTCAAGTTTAGCGTATTTGTGTTGAAGTGTGGTAAAAAAAAAGGTTAATTGCTTTCTGAACTGCCCAATGGATTTCCACACCTCTCTCTTTAATCGCCCCCCAAAAATTTTTTCCGAGTCCTAAATTAAATCCAAGTGAACTCATAAAATAACACACAGAACTCTGAATACATAATTTACATATTTTTAGAATCCAGTTTATTCAGCCAATTTAATGGTGTGTGTAATGGGTGTATTTATATAGCAAAAGAAGTGTATATAGGCAGAATGTCCTCATTTTCAAGCGCAGATTATACAATGAGCACGATAAAGACATGAACCCGTTGTAGCTAGTCCATTAGATAACCCATTCAACTTGTTAGCAAGCAAACGGCCAAAACGTTTCTTTCAGATAATGTTTAGAAAATTCTAATTTTAAACAAGTGATAATTTTGGCAAGTGAAAAATGTAAGTATTTCTATTGTAAAATAAATAAATGAATTTGACTCTTTCAAATTCCTATCAATAAAGGCATTGGTTTATTTAGAAATTTAATAACGCATCCAAGTACTTAATTCATTAGTCACCAGAACCTCAGTTGTAACTTGGCATGGTCACAATGCTTTGGTAAGCCGTTCAAATCAATCACAATTTGAGTGGCAGTCGACGAGATTTAAGAGAGATACAGGAGTCATAAGTTTTTAGTATATAAACAAAGTTTAGGCCATGTCTGTATGGTTTTTTCCTTTGAATGTTGACAAGAATATGTAAGGTTTAGACCTAAAATGGATATGCTTGAAACCGTTTATTTTTGTTCAAAACGATTTAGCAGACAGAAAAATCAGCTTGAAATATAATTTTTACTGGTTTATTGAACTAATGTAACACAAAAATATGGCACGAGCTATTGTGAGATATATGTTTGCTTATCACTCTTTAATTGACATCCACGTTTTGGTTGTTTAGAAGAGGATGACGAAAGCAATTTAACAATAAACAATATAAAAAATGACTAGATCGTGACCATGCCCATTTAATATTTGATTATTATATAATACAGAGATTTTAAAAAGCTTATTTATAAATATCTGTAAGTCTTAATATTGATGGGTTAGACATTAATTTTGTACGAAAACAAGGGTAAAGATTTTTGGACAAACTTATATTTAACAGCCGAACGAATAAGTTTCTATACTGACTTAAAAATGTAATTTTTTCCTGTAGAAGACCATTTGATCTTCTATGCATGGTATCAATAATTTTTTTTAAATCGAAAATAATTTGTGCATTTTTTGAGATATCGTATTATTGAAAGAACAAAACAGACAAAAAATTACCAACCTTTTTTAAATTCATGATTGAAAAGATACCATTCCTGTAGGCATGAATCACATTTAAAATTGTTAGATATCGCTTAAAAATTTATGTCATATTTTCACGGGTATTGTTTTAGATTTAGTGGATATCAAGGATAAATATAGATATGCTGAATTTTTTTTCAATTGAAATTTTTCCATTGTAAATTATCTTCTGCCTTTACCCCCCCCCCCCCCCCCCCAAAAAAAAAAATATATAAGGAATAAGCATTTTTTTTTTCATTTGGAATGCTTGATTTTTTAACATTTGATCCGGTGCATTAATGAAGGTATAGATCTGGAGAATGCATATGAGTGATCCACACTGACACAGTTTTTCTTGACGATAACTTATTTCAAATTAAAAGGGTTTTGACAGATATTCACTTTTTGTACAAACATCGAAATATAAGTTTTAAAAAAACCCTATGATTCAAGACAAAGTGTCCGATACCATCCTTTTTGCCCTAATTTAATCAATGCAGATAATATGATAGAATATTCTATTTAATGTGAAGGAAGCATTAAAAAGGAACTTTGATCGTGTTTTAAAGATTCATTTATATACAACTTTTGATTCGCCTTTTTAGATACTTTTGTTCAATATACCCAACAAATAATCAAACGAATGCACTTAACTTTGCAAAATGTCAAGGTAAACCACATTGTTCTTTATTTATGTATAATGCCGGATTTTAAATCTCAGTTTGCCATGTGAAACTTTTTATTAAGTAACTGTAATGAGCAATGCATTGTAATTGCTATTTAAATTTATGATTGAAAAGATACCTTTCATGTAGGTATGAATTGTCGTAACGAACTTTTGTGAATGAATCATTGACATAGTTTTGCGCCCTGGGGTAATCCTCGAAGTAACCTAATCTGTGTTGTTTGTTAGACTTACAGATTTGCAAGTAGTGCGTACATTCTATTTCATTTCAAAATATAAGTAACATTATATATAAACGTAAATATTGTTAGTGATTGTCTGCATCATAAAGCTGAAAATTTTAAAAATTAATTTCATTTCATATTTTCTTGGGTAATAGTTTAGATCTAGTGGATATCAAGTATAAATATAGATGTGCTGAACAAATTTTCAATTCAAATTTGTTCATTGCAATTTATTTCCACCTTTAACTTAAAAAAACGTAGGAAATACGCAAATATTTTTCTTTTGAAATGCTAGATTTTTTCATCATTTGAGACGATATATGAATGAGGGTAGAAATCTAGAGAATGCGTACAAATAATCCAAACTGGCGCAGTTTTTCTTGAAGATAACCTATTTAAACTTAAAAGGGTTTTGTAGGTACATGTACTTATTTCTTTTTCACAACCATCTAAATATATTCTTAAATAATTATAATCCCTTATGATTAAAGAAGATTTTCCAACTCCACCTTTTTTTCGTAATTTAATCAGTGTAGATAAATATGATAAATTAATCGATGTGAGGCAAAAAATGTTTTCAAAACGAGCTTTGATCGTGTTCTAAAGCCTCATTGATATATAATTGCTGATACGCGTTTTTAGATACCGGATTTCAATGCACACAAACGTGTCATAAAAAATGTCAAGGTAATTATAACCTCAGCATTCTTTTTAAGTGTATCATGCCAGATTTGTATTTACAGTTTGTCCTATAAATTTTTCATTCAGTATTTATGATAAGCAAATACTTTATAAATGCTCTTTAAATTAATGATTTCAACGATATCTTTTTCGTAGGATTGGACTTTCATGAATGAACCGTTCACATATTTTTGCGCACTGTATATTTAATCCTCACTATAGCGTATTCTTGGTTGTTTGTTTAACTAATATGTTTCACATTTTATGTCCTGTACCATTACATAACAAATATAGCATTGGAATTTTAATAAATATAAAACAATCATTCAATTCTGACTTACACTTTGCAACAAAATTGCCATTTGTTTCATTGCTTTGATATGTGTTGTTTTGTCGTCGTGTGTTGTTCCAAACGTTCTTCGATTCAATTGCTCGAATGTTAAATATGATCCTTTATTATAAAACAAAAAAATTGATATCTTTATATATGAAGATTATGAAATCATACAGACTCAGTCCATTTTAACCAGTCAAATTAATAAAGTACATGAAAATATGAAATGTTGCTGCCCAATGTACATTCCATCAAACGATGATAAAATTAACAACTACCCGACAATATGCATTTTATCGGACACAGATTAGTGGCCAATTAAACATAGCGGAAAATCCAAAATGACAAATCCCAAGTTCTATCCAAAAGAAGATAAAACCCGTGGGTTGATATATGCAAGGAAATTCCCAATATGAAGGAGTATGCTATGATATACTCTAATATATCATATTAAACAAATACATCACTGCCCGATACTTGAGCAAAGAAGTCCAGAGACCTTGGGATCAATATTTTTCAAGAAGAATATGAAGGCGTTTACATTCCTGATGCTAAGTTTTCGTTTCATAATAACGGTCGTAAACTCTACGAATTTAAAAGGTATGTACTGGTACATACATGCGTATAAAAACCTTTGAAAATTTAGACCAATACACTATTTGCAAATGCAGATTGCTTGACCTGGAATGTACATGTAGTTGTAGATGGAGAATGTGTATATTCAAAGATTGACCAAATTACCAGCGCAAAGATTAATCAAACAACACAGATTTGTTGCCGGAGATCCGGTGTCCATGCGAGATATCAAGAGGAAATGGAAATTGATTGTTGTGGTGGCAAGTATTTAATAAGTGTTCAAACAACTCAAAATTTTGTTTATATACGGACTACTTTTCACGTGAGCAAATTGCAATATGAAAAGGGGAAAGAGAGAATATGATATATTTTTTGCTTTAAACTTATGCAAGAAAAAGTTATCTTCGTACTATTTTTTGTTGTTATTTTATCCTATGTGAATTGAAGTTGTTGGTTGTTGATTTCAGAGGGAATTTACAAACCTCAAATAGAGTTGTGTTGTAACGAGCAAGTGTATGTAAAGGACCTGCAAACAAACTGTGATTGTAAGTGTGGTAAGTAGTCCTTTTATCATGCATTATATAATCTTGTCGTTTCAAACACTGGATTTTATACATTCAAATTAGCCTTTGACAAACAAAATAACTTTTAAATACAGCAAAAATTGACTAGTAAATGAAGTTTGTCGAGAATATATCATGGGTGTATTCCAAAAAATTAATTGCTTCATTTTAAAGAAAGAAATCGAATACAAAATAAAACGAACTATTGTTTAGATTTAATCATCGTGCTTTCAAAGTATCTCTTTAGTCCCTTTTTCGGATCATCATCATCTATTTTTCATTTAATAGGAAAATCAACTTTTGAGAAGGACGAGAATAGAATAAAATCTGGTGCAGCTAAAGGTTACTCACTACGGGCTCATCAAAACCGGTGGAAAAAGTTGAACAGTTTGGAGAAAAGGTAAAAGTCAATATTTTCATTAATGTTTCAATTTGAATATGCAAAAGACTGATTTTCAAGCTTTAAAAGATTTAAAGTAATTTTATAAAATTTGTCTTGAAAATCATGGTATATTTTTGTACGTAGGTGCAGAAAGAAATATCCACGCAACTCTAAAATTTTGTTTTGCATCTGGAAACTACGGACAACGAAATCTAAGAACAACAAACATATTTTAATATCCATACTCAGTGGCAACTCCTTTTTTATAAGAGTTTGATTTGGAGCTAATAAAACATTAATACGCATTTTACGTTGTTGTTTCTCACTCACTCACTCACTCCTCTCTGCGCCGTCAGGTGCTTGAGGCGTCTACAAAGGATTTCCACCTGGCTCGGTCTGCAGCTACTCTAGGTGCTGTCTCCATGGACAGACCTCTTATTTTAAGGTCTTTCAGGGCAGTTCTTTTCAAGGCCTCCTTTGACCGGCCTCTATTCCTTTTTCCCTGGGGTGTCCATCTTTGGGCGACTCTGGGCAGTGAGTTGGGGGGGGGGGGAGGGGGGTGCGCAGGACATGACCAAGCCATCGCCAACGTCTTGCTTGGATGATCTCTGATATTGTAGTCATCCAAGTTCTTTTCAACAGATCTTCATTCGAGATAGTGTTTGGCCAAAGATCTTTAGGATGCGTCTGAGGGATTTGGTTTGGAAGACATCAAGTTATCTTCCAATCAGTAGAGAGGTTTTCTAGCACTCTGAACCGTATAGAAGGACGCTGAGTACTATTGAAGATCTTGATCTTGGTGCAGATGTTAAGATAAACCATCGCAAATCATGAGAGATTCTTTTTATCACATGTTTTACCACAAGGTAAACCTCAATATTTTAATAAACCTTAATCTTTTAATAAACCTCAATCTTTTGAAAAACCTCAATCTTTTGAAAAACATTATACTTTTGAACCGCACAACACATTCACAACAAGACGTCAACAACTTTACCCATGGAAAAAGTGCCTTAAAGATTAAGAAACAAACATGTAATATTCTGGTATATTTTTATCAATTTGTAAAAAAAACCCCGAAACAGCATGAAATTCTGCACATCTACATGTATAACTCTACGCTTTTCAACTGAATTATTGTGTTACTTTTTGATTATACGTCAATAATCTGCCTTAAGTTACGTAATGTTTAATTATGACGTAACGTGGCGTAAGTACACACAGTGGAATATCAAAAATTTAATCCATGAGCGATACCCACCGTATATTGAGATACACATGTGATAAAATTATATATAAGCAGAAATAATAAATATGTTGCAAATGTGCTTGTTCTAAAAATACAATCTCATAATATAAAGTGCCGATTGCTTTATAAATCCAAGAAGGTGAACAAAAACATGCAAACGGTTTCCTATTAAAAAGATATTTTCGTTAAAAAAAAAGGGTTTCGAATTTCGTCTTGATTTTTTTACGCATATAAAATTTTGATCGTAAGCAAAAATGATGAGAACTGCAGAAATTTTTTTAGAATTTAAATGACACATATATAGGTGAATGGATATTCAGAGTCTTTATTTGTAGCACAGGTATCATCAATGATAAGGTAATATAGAAGGGCAGTTGAAAATTTTTATTTTGCTCTTTAAAAAAATCACAAGTATTTACCACACCGGGCTAAGCTGTAATAATGGATCATCTAGAGTTTATTTTTTTCAAGTCATTCTATATTAATTTTTAAGTATATATATTCTAAACAATAAATAAGTAGTCAGAGATCTCTGAAACTCTTATTGGCTAATGTGTCTCTAACACCACACAACAATTTCAATTTTTTCAACAACACCAAAAATCAATCTATACACATGGTTATTAACTTTAATTGTTCCGTTTAAATGATTGCCTCTTTGTTTATTTTAGATTTATAATTTGCATGTATTTGATATTAATAGCTAACATGTAAGATGAGATTTACTTTAAATGCATTAAAATATACACGGACAGATAAAGGCAAAACACAGTATTTTACATTTAACACATTCTTAAGCATGCGCCATTTTGTCTGATAAAATTCAGAAGTTAGGAGTTTAAATTACCTTGAACTACCCATCGATTCTCCACATTTCCTCGCTCCAGGTCGGAAAACCCCCGGGATGTGTCAAGTAGTAAATCTTTTAGATATTAGGTATGTGGTACCTTTGTTGAGAATGCCCTTGAAATTACAGTGAAATTAAACTGGCATAATATGAATCTATTTTTGTGATTAAAATGATAGGTACTTTAAATATATTTTACATAAATGGGTATGCAAAGGGGCGCTTTAAAAATGACTCAGATAAGTTGACACTGTGAAAATTATAGGTCTGTTTAGAATATCATTACTTCTAATACCTTTTTGTGATAAGATAATCTCTTCAAAGCTAAATGCATTTAAAGTTAGCACTGAATAACAAAATGAATTCTAGCTTGTTCTAAGGACATGTTTGAATAACGCTGTGTTTGGGAAATGTGTCTTTAGCTGATTATGAAAAAAAAACAGAGTGCAAAATATCATAAAAATTGATTATATTCTTTGGTCATTTACGAAATTGAAAATATTGGTATTAAACATACTTTACTACTACCAAAAAAATATATGCCTGGCCATCTTCAAACTAATCCGTTTGTCCTACATTTGTACAACCGTTTTTTTTCTGTTCACAAAGAAAATGTTTATCTGTTACTGTAAGAAAACGTCTGTTAAATTTGCACTTTTCTTTACAGCGTATCCTTCCTTATTGAAGTTTCACTGATTAGATTTAAATGCACAATAAATACATTGTGTTTAAGCTGAAATTTAAATGACACAGCGTAGCCAAAATGTAAATGAAATGTGTATATGGTGTATCAAATTCCAAAACCCAAAGTTATTATTCAGCACACACAAATTTAAAAGATTATAGAGTACAACCTTTTTGTTGCCGACAATAATTCATGCGTTTTTTTCTTTCATTTTTCCCCTTTATTAATAAAATGAACATTTGTTCAAATCTACAAAAAAAAAAAAAGAAAACATTCTAACAAATCGATGTACCTTGGTGTCCATACTCGGTAGCAGATTAGGTTTTAAAGACAAAGAATTATTACAGAAAGCCTCCAAGATATATATCAATATTTATAACGCCACTTAGATTAAATGTTCAACCTTAAGGTTATCATGTCCCTCCTCCAGATGCTCTGTTTCAGGCAAACAAGTTATAAAATCATTCAAAGTAATGTTTTTTTTCATAGAATTCATCATGCATGATGTTCTTAATATTTGAATTTTGTACAATGATAGGACTATAGGCAACACAATATATGTTATTGAAAGTTTCTTATTAACCCCCGCTCCGAAATATTTTTCTAATATTGGTATTAATCAATGATTCATACAGAAGTTATAAAATCTCATATACATCTCCATTAAGTTTCGTATTTTCCTGATAGCACAAAAAGCATAGTACTGTAACGGTTGCGAAATCTAGGAATTTAACAGGTATGTGCAGGTACAAACAATGAAAAGGACAAAATCTCACACGCAAATTTTGACCCACCAACACAGATTTGTTGCCTAAAAAATCAGGAGTCCATAAAAGATTTAAGCAAGGATAGGAAATCGACAGCTGTAGGAGGGAGAAATGAATTACACTGCTACAATTATTTCCAGTTTTTGAAGATGTTTATAAGCCACAAAGAATAATTAATTAGAGCTAAGCACCACAGATATTGATGTAAACAACTAGTGCAAACAAAAATCTAACGATTTATGAAACCTATATTGTTACATTTTAAAAAAAAAAAGCATTTAAGTTAAAAGGGGTATCGTTATGATTGTGATCAAATTCTATTTTTATTTTTTTACAATGCTTTAAAAATGTATTTCTAATGATTAAATGAAATTCTAAATCCAGTTGTAGAGTTGTAAGTTCGATCCAGGGGTTTCAATTCTTTGTCATGTAAATAATCTTTTTTTTGTTTAAATAGGATAAATATACCAGCAAGCAATCTTTTTCAAGCTGATGTGTCTATCTACTAATTCGACTCAAGCATAAAATGCTTTGCTTTACATAGCATAACAACAAATTGAAGCTCTATAACTTGTGTATGACTCAACGGTGGACACTCAACTTGTCTATTAGAAATTCCTTAATGAAGTATTGTAAGTTTTAAAAATCGGGAAAAAATAACCAATATCATGATCATGCTCCTTCAATTGTTTGTTGTTATCTTTGAACTTTACAACGAATCTGGGCACAAACTTATTTAAATAAAATATTAACTTATTTTTTGAACATAGGGTTTTTCACACAATACATATTAATGGTTTCTTTAATTGCAAAACATTCCATAGATATTCCTTACAAAGTTCTATCTTTGCGCACTGTGACTCAATATTTCCACTCCTACGAACATTCCAACAATAACTTAAGTATTGCAGACTGTTCACATTAATATATATCATTTCCACAATATAGATATTATCTGCAAAGAACAAATCCAAAGCATATGCAAGTAGGTCAATGGGTGCAATCTGTTCCGATTTATATCAGCTAGTAAACGGTTTAGTAACATTGGAACGGTCTGCTTAAATTACCAAAATATATTTTGTCACATAAATCAATATTTTTTTGTAAATATAATATGCAGAAGTTTACTATAATATATTCAAACATTGTCTGATAAATAAAAAAAACTGATAGCATTACATTTTTATAGAACTAATCATAGGTTTCGCTTAGCTCCCACGTTAAGTATTTAGCTTTTATTATTAGTACCTATCAAAAGAAATGTAAAAATCATTGCATTTCCTTGAATAATTAAAGAAGATTTAATGATGTATCTTTTAACAGAATGTAAACAGCAAATGATTCAAAGAATGCTTGTGCATGGTAATAGATGCAGCTTTTTTTCTGATTTATATCAACATTAAGTTTAGAGTGAGATCAATACCTTAAACTTACTATTTAGATTATATCAGACTTTAAAATATCATCACCACCTAATTCTAAAATGCCAAATGAATGCAATATTAACAGTGCAAAATTTAAAAACAAAATGCATTTAAACGAATGCTAATTTAAATCTCAGATCATACTAGAGCAAACTATATCAATGGATTCACGAATTATAAAGCACTCAATACCACGACATAAATAAATACATGTAAATTATTCTTTTTTTTAAAAGCAAGTTAAAACTAATAAAAATAATACATTGAATGAATTATTTTTCTACTTCAAATATAAATCGTCATAAATAAGTAAACAAAAACTCAGGTATCATATGTAAGATCAATAGCACAAAGCATTTAAAAAAAATACCCGAATGATCCTTGTTCAAAAAATTATATGGGTGCTGATATTTGGTCTTTCCGCTTTTCCATGTTATATAAAACAACGCTCACATATAGCCTCGCATATAGCCCATTTTGAATTTTGATGAAGGGTTCTATATATAATAATCAAGAAAAAAACTGTACTCTGAAAATGTTGGCTTGCATTTTGCTGATACTGGGGGTCCTCTACGGCGAAACTGTCGCCAGAGGTAAAAACAAATTTCCATACGTACTTGCCTCAAAAATCTCAAAGAATACTATTCTATAAATGCTATATAATATACATAAAATGCCGTCTAGCTGTAGGTGGAGAATGCGTTTTCACACAGAACGATACAATAGATTCAACAGAATTTGATAACACAACACAGATCTGCTGCTCAAGATCAGGAGTTCACGACAGGTATCAGCAAGGACAGGAAGTAGACTGTTGTGGAGGTAAGAATAAGCGAATATACAATGTCATGTACTTTACAAAAATATGTGCTCTAATTTCACTCTAAAAAGATAAAATTTAATGAGACAATTAATTAAAAAAAATTGTATCATTGTTAACAGTATAATATTAACAACAAATGCAAATATTCAAATGAAAAATTAAAACACGTTCAGGCTCTAATTGTTTGCTTCTAACCTAGTCAATTCTACAATGCTTCATTTTGAACCATTTATTACAATTGAAGAAGGAATATATAGACTAGGAGTGGATCTCTGCTGCAACAACAAAGTACTTATGATGGATATAATAACGAAAACCTGTGACAAACGTAAGTGTATCAAAAACATTTCATGATCTTTTTTTTTATTTCCACATTTTAAGATGATTTATAGTTGCAGATTACATAAAACTATCCACCTTCATTTGTTATTGTCTTTGATTTAGAAGCAAATTTAATTTTTTTCTTTAGCATAATTGCTGTATTGAAATTTTTTAAATTTAAAGTTATAAAAAACATTTGAATTAGTCAAAAACTAATTCTAGGTCGTTTTAATAAAATAAAATTCATGTACCCCTTATATTTACTAATAATTTTATAGTGTGCAATGTTTTTACTGAAGTCTACCTTAAATGAGTTTTCATTTTTGATATATACAATCATTTATTTTGTTTATCGTTTATATCTCAATATCTCTTGTACTGCAATCATGGCTTTGAAATCACTCAATTGAATTGCAACACGCAAGGAAATATTATGAACGCATCTGAATTACAAATGGGTAATCAATTAATCATAGATTGGTGTGTTTTGAATCAATATAATAAATTGCATTACATGTTGTTACATTTAAACATTTATTTGAAAGTTTAGTAGACGTTTGGAAAATTTATAGTAAGAGAGCAACGAAAGATAACTCAGCAATGGAAATGTCAACGGATATATAGTTAATAAATATACAGAGTTAAAAATAAAAACTTGTTAAAAAGGGGGGTTGAAACCGCCTTAGGGTCCCCAATGGGTCAAGAGCAAAGCCCAGGTGGAGGCCCAAGTGGCGAAGCCATTGGAAGCTTAAATGCTCTGCTAGTTATTCTTGACATATTAGAAGCATGATAAGTAGAAACGAATCTCGACATTTTACATCTCATTGTGGTCAATGTAATGTGTCGATATAAATCTAGCTATTTCTATAATGCTACGTTAAAAATGTAATTATGAATATATGTACATGTAGCTGTTGTTGTTAGTCTTTTTAATTTAACGAATTACGTTAAAATGATTTGAATTAGTCGTTTGATTTGTATTATATCTCATTTACCAGGGATTGTGTTTGTATATTTTATTGATTGATTTAGAAAAAATAGTATTTAAATACTTCCTTAGTTTTTTTTTTCAAAGTAGGAAAACAATATTTTTAAATATGTTGGGTTTTTCAGAGACGGAGCTCTTGGAAAAGAGGAAAAGCACTGTAAAGTTATGCAAAGACAAAACTTACTCGACATCGCATCCAAAATGTTGTGCCACTACTAAACTTTTATCAAAAAGGTATTTAGTTTGTAAATCTCTCTTTTTTCAAATATGTAAGCAGCTAAAAGAAATATGTCTTTTAAGATAATTTCTGCAAAGTCTATGTTTTTTTTAACAAAAAAATCTTCTTGTAGATGCAACAAGAGACGAAAGGAGATTCAGAGTATTTTAGATTTGAGATCTTTGCTAGGAAAATCGAAAGTGAAAAAGACACTGTTGATGATAATTTTACTGTAACCAATGATTAAATTTTAGAACTTAAATTGAGTAATTTCTTACTTTTTTATATACCTTTCGATTGAGACTTAAAATATTCCTAAATAGGTTTTGTCCTTACATATTGGCTTTGAATGAGTATTTTCATATCCAAAAAAACTTAATGTAAATCGATTGTGTGAACTATTTTGTATACATATCACATTTGTTTTGCGTCACAATATTGGTAAAAGAAAGTATTTGAGAAATAAGTAGCAATATTAAAAGTTCACCGGAATATGAACTTGTTTATTGTTTATTGATCAATCCTCTAAAGCTCGAAGGGTTTCCCAGAAGATTTAATCACGTACTGACCAAGTTTAACTAGTGAACTTTTTTAACATTTTTGTTTATTACTTTTATTTACGTTTGAGAAAGGCTATTCGTTCAGAATTATAAATATAACCGTGATTTTATATTCATTATAATACAACCATAAAACGATCAGCGCGTGCGGAAATCATTTTGAGTCATTCAAAAGTTCACCCAGAAATAAATGGTTTTAATATTTAATAGGTTTATATCGGGTAAAAATATTTGCAACTTGATATAAATTCTCTTCACATAACAATATCAGCAAAAATGTATTTAACCACTTTACTTTACCTGAATTCTAAAAAAAAGATTGCCAATTTTGTCAGAAATATCATATTCTGAATGGCTAATGATAGAAATGAATCGAATATTTACTAAAGCCTAAATTAAACATGATCGGTACAATATGTGGAAGAAAAAAAATGAACGCCAGCATTTGTTAAAAGCCATATTCAGTACAGATGGTAAAAAATGAATCAGGAGCTTTGTATTTAGTTTTTGCAGTTTTACATACTCAATAATTCTCTAGATTTTAAAGAACGAAAGCGATTGGTTCTACACAAGCGTGTTCGTTTTTGTCAAACATAAAAATCAAAGATCAGAACTGACTTCCTTTAAGTGTTGTAATTTATATTAAACAATATATTGATCTTATTAAGTGTTTGTGTGATGATTCTTGTCTCGAGCTCATACGCGAAAAGAGAGAAAACCTGCATTACTCTTAGAATCACCTAATGTTTTAACAATCCTACTCTTGATATTCCACCAAACAACCCTTTTGTGCTCTAAAACAAATCCATGTCAAATGATTCACTAAACACTTCATTGATATATGACAGGCATTACATCGTAGTACATAACACACGCGTAATCTTTTCAACAAGACACCTGATTGTTCTTTTCAAGGACGGTATTTAAACATACCTTAACAGGTGACTGAATTTATAAAACTGTCCTGGTTTACGCAAACAGATAATCAATCTTTTTTAACCGTAATGTGTCATCAAAATAATTCAAGTATTAAAGGACAAAGCTCAACCATACATATATAATGTTTTTTGTTTTAATTTAATTTATTTAAGGAACAAGGAATCATTCTTTGAGTATTATGAGGTGATGCTTTTGGTCGGTAGATGGTCAAATATAATAGAGCCAGAGTGGCTTTATGATAGATGTGACCACGGTCCGACCGAAATTATCACCTCATATATAGTATCCAAATGCTTTGTATTATTATATGGCGCAGTCAATACGTTTTTTTTTTTACGTTTTGCTATCAGACATCCCCCTTTTTGTGCCACTCATCTTTAAAACATTATTAGGGTATAAGCTTCAAAAAATGATTCGTAATATTATCAAAGACAGTTAAAAATTGTAAATATCTTAATGTATTTAAGTGTTGACACTTGCAGTAGTGTTTGTCTTACAAGTCTGTTTGACCGATATCCTTTTCCTATACAACATAAAGAGTTTAAAACTTAAAGGTCCATTCTTATTTTATCGCGTATATTTACATCAGACAAAAAATAATTAAGATTTTAATGTTATGTAAAAATGGTTGTGAATTGAGTTTCAATGTTTATTGAAAACGCATGTAAAAATGACGAATACGAAAATAAACTGGACTTGATGACTTGGGGATGTCCTGACCTACTTTTTTTTATATAAAATTGTTTGCATATATTAGTTACATTCTTTTTGATAAAGTTTTCTCGAACAAATTCGATCCATGAGCTTCAACCAAGACATTAATTTATATCTAATGTAACTAATATCTCTCTCTCTCTCTCTCTCTCTCTCTCTCTCTCTCTTTCTCTCCTGCATTGTATTGGTTCCTGCAACGTTTTTAAGTGAGAGTCATTGATATTTGTGGATACATTTAAAGTATATATGTATTACCTTCTTCAACTTTTGTCAAAACCAAATATAAGAATTGCTTGTAAAAAAAATATATACGCAGCCGCCATTAGTGTTTAGCTGACACGATAAGGAACTTTAAATTTATGGGAAAGAACACGCTAACCTTGACCGATATACGTTTTAACATATGCAGGTACATTTATACTAGTGTATAGCGGAAATGTTTAGAATTTTTGATATATTTGGGACATAAAGTGCATTAAACATGTATAAAAATAGCGGAACGTTCTATTTCTGGTCCGATTCTCCCCATCACACATCCCTGTAAAGTGACTCTGTCGATGATGACTGCCAAAACATTGTCATGCCTTGGACATTCAAAACATGAGTCAGAATACTATCATTCTTTGAAGAACATGCGTTTTGATTTGCTTCTTATTTTTTACTGCATTTCTGGCGTGGTCTGCAGCCTTCACACTGGTATTTACTTTGGCAGATAGAGTCATTGTATATAATCAAAGTATAGACTGTCTAAGATATCAAACTAAAATATTTTGGTAGTTTTTTTTCAATAATACAAGGACAGAAATACCTTTTGAACCTTTCAGCTTTTTATCAGAAGACATGGATACTTTAGTAGACAATTCTTTCAATCACCATTTTGATCAATAATATTGAATGCAATTATATGATCCGATAATATCTTATATCTTCTGTATTCCAACAAATCCGAATGCAACTTATAAATACATGTCAATTACAAAATGTAGCAAAAACAACCAATATAGGAAAGTCTTTTTACATTGCGTGGTATTGATCTTATAAACAATGCAAATACAAATACTAAAATATTTTCTTAGTAATAAACATCTCCTGACCGTAGAACTTTGCTGACATTTTATGACATCATTGATTACGTATTGTTTGCTTAGGTTTATAATAACTAAATATTTCAATCGATATGTTGATTATCTGCATATATATTGAATCTTTCTCAAATGTGGTTGTTTTAAAAGAATACTGTTATTGCAATGAAAGTTAAATTTAATAAATAACAAGTCGCACTTTTATACAATATTTGCTGATAAAGTTTGAAAATGTTTAAGGCACGCTTGTTAGTTGTTAACGAATCAACATTGTATTTATTAGTTTCTACCAGTTCTTAGAGAATTCCGAGTTAAGTGTCAAAATCTCCCGACAAAATCCTTATTTAACCTCACTACAAGTGATTGCTGAACCATTTATCATACTTTTAAAGAATCGCTTCAAATATCGTCGCGATTTTTAGAATGTGTATATAAAATCATAATTCGATCGTAAGCAAAACTGACGACATCTTCAAAAAAAATTTAAAAGGCACGTAGATAGATGCATAGATATTTAGTGTCTTTGTTCGTAGCACATGTAATGTTTAGAAGGATAATTTAAAAATATCAACTTTATTCTATTGTTTAAATGCATAAACTTCATTCAAAACCCTACAAAAATTTTGTAAAGCAGGCTAAGCTGTATTAATGGATCATAAAGATTTTAATTTTTTCATATGTCACATTATATTGTTTTGTAGGTATATTTACTATATGCATTAAAGAAGTAGATAGAACTCTCCAATCTACTGATTGGTATCTCTAAAACTCCATCAAAATTTCAACTTTTTTAACCTTTCTCCCCCTCATAAAATCATGAAATAGGCGATGAGATAATCTCCTTCTTTAAAGTTTTATCTGCATTAACAGAGAGCCATGAATGAAAAAATAAACTTTGGCATGTTAAACTGCCGAAATACAATATCCATGAGAAAATGTAGGTTTACATTATTTTAAAGAACAATCATTGCAATATTAGACATAGCTAACCAATTTTTAATTGATAATTCATTAAATATAATCATAATCACATTTATTCGTGTTTTGTTAATCTGTGTTTAGCTGATTTCGCAAAAACAGCGTGAAAAAGTCACAAAAACTAATCATATTCGTTAGTCAAGTCACAATTGAAAATCGTGGTAATCAACATACCACACTACTACCAATTAATCTGGTCAATTTGAAAGTAAACAAATTGTCCTAGATTTGTACAACCGTCTTTTTTTCTTCCACAAAGATAATGTTTTAGCGATAACAAAAATTCTGTTATATTGGCATGAAATGGTGTATTTTTCTTTATTGAAACTTAATTGACTGTCTTGAAATATCCAATGAATACCTTGTGTTTAACCAAAAGAAAACAGTGTAGCAAAAACGTAAATACAAATATTGTTTAAAATTAAAAAGGACAATAAAGTAAAAAAAAATCGATGCTGACAATTATTCACTTCATGCGGTTATGATTTTTCATTTTACATTTTATATGTAAAATAATTCAGCATGCTAGGTGCTTTTAATGTCTGAATTTTGTAAACGTAGAGAACTAGAATTATCACTAAATATTTTGTTGCAAGTTTCATTCTAACCAATTCCTCCCATTCCCAATATACATGTCAAATTGTATATTAGAATTAAGCAGTAGTATTTTTTATGGTCAAATTATACATTTCATATAGTTTATGTATCTACTAAGTTAAATAATAATTTTGCTGATACCAAAACAGCCATGAGTTTTATCTAAAATAAGAAAAAAACGTAGGTGTTTGACCGACAAATGTATTTATCTATGCAGATATTGTCACAGAAAAAAAATCTGATAAATAAAAAGTGGAATTTTTCGATGGTTTTCCGTGCTTCCCCCTCAAAAGTCCTTAAATTGTTTGTGCTAATAGGGACATGGCGCATTTTGTCAAATTTGAAATTTTCAATTTATATACGACAATATTGGATGAATATCATTTTTACAGTTAAAAATATAATCTACAATAGGTTGTTGATATGTAGCCCGATATAATCCATTTTTAATACAAAGAGTATGCAATCATTCCAGTATTGTGTCTTTAAACATTTTAAAAATGCTCTTAAGATATCAATTTCAACAACAGTATTCCTAATCGTAAAGCTTTACAATCAGTAATGTGAGATATATAACCTTCCTTGGTTGACCACAAGTTAAAAGAAATAATTGTCAAGAATCACAAAAACCTAAGTATCATCGATAATTTTCGTAGAACAGGTTCTCAATTACTATCATTTAGTAACAATATATTCCTAACATATAGGCTTAATTACTTGCAAGTATAAACTGAAAAGCGTTCTATATAAAAAAAAAGCAAGGAGATGTGCACGTGGTTAACGTAAATGAAAGAATGATTTTGAATAGTATGCACATTTCTGTTTTTCGCCCACACTCATCAAGCAAACAATACCTAGGAAAACCCGATTTATACTGCTTTAAAAATCACATCTCAATCTTGTTTTGAACACAACCAATTCCAAGGGCCTTGGCGCTATAAGCTTGAAGCAACATTTGATAAGTCTACAGGTCCTCAAGATGAACTTTTTTTGTTTGATGATAGTCGCATCTCTCGGCAAGACAATTATTGCAAAAGGTGGTTAAAGAATTTGATATAGGTATGAAATTTAAACAAAAACTATTTGTAAACATATGATAACTTTAGAAGTGTTTTTAGTTATCGTAGATTTAAAGTGCGTGTATACAGAAAAGGACACACTCTCAGATGCAAAGTTTGACCCGGCAACACAGATTTGCTGTCAAAAATCAGGAGTCCATGAAAGATTTCAGCAAGGCAAGGAAATGGACTGTTGTGGGGGTAAGAAATATATTACAATGCTTAGAATTATTCACTGTGAACAAAAATGAATGAATGTCCAAAAAAACAATGATAAAACGTAGCATAATACTTTTATTTGTGGATGTAAGCAACTAACGCAAACACAAAACTTTAATGATATACATATGTTCTTACATTTATCAAAGGTCATATGAAACGATATCCTGACAATAATGAGTTATACACGGGAATGAGTTCATAAGTGCTTATTCAATAAGACTGGCATTGTTGTTTTTTTTATTTTATGCAAAATTTTAGCGCCACGGTCTATCAAAATCACTTAATCGAGAAAAGGAACATTGACTAACGCGGCTTACCTCCCTTGTTTAATACGCCAGTAAGACCCAATGGTCTTATAAAGCTCTATAGTGAATTCAAATATCCATGTCGTTTGCAGTATTTTAAAAGAAAAAAATGCTATTTTACATAAAGACTTATAAAATCATACAATAGTCAACCATTACAGTATATCTTCTCAAGAAATTAAATCGTGTGCGTTTATATTTAATATTGTGTATATATTAAATTTATATTAGAGACTCGAGAATCAATGATTTTCTTCATAGATTTACATGTATTCATAATACAACTTTAATATATGCATGTACATGTATATATGTTGTGTTTCAATTAATTTTGATAAAATTGTCAAATTCAGAAAGAACTGATCGGGTTTTTTTTCTCATTTCCAGTTTCATGCAATTCATGATTTTTTTTTACACATGTTATAAGCAACATATGCTGCCTCATTCACTTCAAAATTGAATTGTTAGTTTTGTTTTAAAATTAGAAATATAATACCATTTCATTATTTTTAGTCTTAGAAAATTCCTTCGAATGTTTTGATTTTAAAACGTGTATTTGTATGTTCGGTGTTTTGTTCTTACAACGTGTATGTTCGGTGTTTACTCAATGATTCCTTTTATCTCACTTTCTTCCTTAATGTTTGCTTTCGTTCCTTTATTATATTTATTGATGCTTGTTTTTCATTTATAATTCTGTTGATTAACTACGCATTCTTTCACATTTGATTACGCATTCTTTCACATTTGATTTTTCTCAAACAACCGTTTTATTTTACCGGTACATTTTCAAATCCTTAAATGCCATGTTTCCGCGATCTGTAAATACACGTGTACACAAAGTATTTCCTAAAGGTATTGCTACATGTATATACATGTATATATCAATAAATCAGAACTATTTAGGCCAGATTAATTAGAATTTGCCAATCTAATTTTTAAAATTAATGAGAATATTTTTGCGGTATTTTATAGCAGCTTTTAAATCCAAACTGTACACAATGCCTCAAACATTTTCATTGACCTGTCTTATACTTTTTCATGTGACAAAATAAATCAAATGAGCTAAAACATTTTAATCTTTTTTAAATGTAACTCAGTCTTCATACGTATCGTAGAAGAAAGATGTGTCTGTTTCAAAAGGATTAGAATAATTCATTAATCAGCTGTTACTATTGCATTTCTTTCACAATATTAACGACCAATTAAAACTAAGTCATCTGTACTACGAAGTTTTAATGCATTGTTTACATCGTTGGGTCTCTGTGACGTCATACATCCACAAAATCAAGTACGATAAGCGGGGAAGAATTTTTTCAGGTGCTGTGTTTTTACGGTTAAAAGCAAAAAATCTTACTTCACGTATTTTAACATTTATTTATACCAAGCTTTTTATCATTGTAAAAAAAATCACAGTGTTAAAATTTGTTTCATATGACCTTTAAGAAAAAGAAAGTAACGAAGAGGCTGAACGCAACATAACACACATTTGCTGCAGAAACTCAGGTGTTCACGAAAGATACCAAGACAATCAGGAAGTTGGCTGTTGTGGAGGTGAGTATTGGATCAAGTATATAGTTTTTGAATGTTAATACAAATTTAAAGCTTTTTTACTACAAATGAAATCAAAATGCATGGTACAACGCAGATAATTGAATTGATTTGAAGTTTACTTAAAATATAAACGCAAGTATTAAGTGTAACTGTACATACAAGTAGTTATCCATATGTGTGTGTGTGTGGGTGGGTGCTTGGGTGGGTGTGTGCGTGTTTGCAATTCTGCAAATTCTAAAGAATAACAACGTTCTTGAATACAGAATATATCTGCAAAGTGGAATCTGAGCCATGTCCAGATAAAAATACACTAAAAAAGGATGTCAAGAAGACATATAGAAAAAGTAAGTTTTAAAACGTAATTTTAGTTCAATGTTCATTTCTAGAAATAAGAATCCTTTGGATGACAGCTGCATGCTTTGTATTTATAGTCTATTGGTTTTTGTGTCTCTTTATAGCAATGTTTAAATATTACATATTTTGATTCTTATGATATAATATAAAAAGTCAACAACAATATTATACTTTGAAACTTGTGAATACAGATTCAGAAATATCCCAGTCACGAAAAGACACTACCAAATTGCCCGGAATGAGGGATTCTTTGCTACTGCATCAACAATGGAGTATGGAGGCTGATCAACTTTCAAATGAAAGGTAGAAAATTAACTTACGCTAAAACGTTCTTTTTTTCTTTTTTGAAAGTTGGAGGGGTGTAATATACTTCGTTTGATAACTGAAAATGTTATTGTCATATCATAATTCCAAATTTCCTTTCAATTTTTGTAGATTAGCCAAAGAAGTTAAAAAGATCAAGAAAGCCATCAGTCGCCTTATGAAAGTATTTCAAGGGGCATTTTAAACAGAAAAATCCATTAGTGTTCACTAACCTGTCCAAATGAAAGCATCTAAGACTCAATAGCCTGATTTATTACCTTTATTTTTTTTCTTTTATGATAACATTTGTATTCAAGCATTTTATTTTTGCATTTTAATATATCATGTAACGTCATAACAAAATATCCCTTATCAAAAAGTGTAGATTCATATAGTATTACATCTATTTTTTATGTCATGAAATAAAGAACATGCTTATTATATATGGTTTAAAATTATTCATTGTCTGGTAAAAGCACCAAAGAGGAGGCAAGCTCTGTAACTCTCTTACAATTTGACAACGGACACTAACACTTTGTTGGAACTATGAATATAAGTAAAATGTACACGGGTTGGGTATATGAAATGTCTGTCAAGATTACAAGTGCATGTCGTATACACCGCTGAAAAAGCCGATTGTTAACCTATTTGTTGTTATCATATCGGATTGTTTTTCAATTGCTGCTTCGACGGCTTCCTGAATAACGTTATTGTTATTCATGTAAGAGTTAATAGTAGATGCACATACAACACTCCCCTGGCTAGCGATGAACAGTTGGCCGGAGAGCATCGAACATAAGGTGGAAATTCCCTCCTTTGGTAAGCGGTGACCTTTTTCGTAACCTTTATAGCAATACTTTTCAAAAGTTTCAGGAGAGTTGTTAGAAGGAAAACAAGGTTGTGGTACCGAGCAATTCATTTAAAATTGCTTGTTTTGCTTGATAGTGGATTTGGTACCAGTGTCTATTTCTGTGTAGGTGGCAAGATAAAAACTAATAAAGATAATTGCTGTACTGGCTTAAGTAAATGGTTTTCAAGATTCAACGATCTCAGTAATTTCACAGAGAATTGATATATTAATTTCCTTGAAATTACAGTTTAAACAAGAAATGTTAAATATATACTATATCTTGCAGTTAACATTTGATAATGATAATATAAATGTGACAATATTTTTTATGTAACTCTACCTATAATACGAAGAAAAGTTTAATTGTATAGTTGTTGGAAATGAAGATATTCTTGCTTCAGAGTCAAGTATTCTATTTGTAAGACAGCTTCAATTACCCATACGCTTGGTGAACCAGTATAAAATCTAAAAATGCATTATCGATGTAAAAAGCTTTCTAAAATATAGCAACAAGGGATTGTGGATGCGAGATTAAATATATCTAATTCTAGGACATTTGAATAAGATATTAGAGTTGAAATCTAAATGGAATAAATAATTGATTTATACAGGTATAATTTGGTTTCATCAGATTTAACTTTTTAAAAGAAAGGTTCTAAGAAATAAATATCAAAACAAATAAGTGGAAATTTCCTTTTAAAACATATTCATATAAAATCAAAGATTAACGAAATTAACATTATAAAATTAACTGGAAAGATGTTATAATGTTCCCGTAAGTGTTTGTATACGATGCATCTTTGTACTTGTCACTCTTAATTATGAATCGACGATTGGAGTAAAAACACTGTCGAATTTGTTTGAAAAGACTTTGTAAAACATATTTACAAGACTAATGTATACAATTAATTTTAACTCCAGGGTTTATCATTTAACATATGATATTCCCCGCTAAGAAAGTATAGAAACTAAAGCATCTTCCTATTAGAAAATAATAGTTGCTTCTTTTTCTAATAGTGATATTGAACTTGCAAAAAAGACCAAAGCTAAAGAAAAAACACATTTACAGGTCAAAACAATCTTTGTTTAAAATTTTAGCTTTTAATCATTTTCAATTACAAGAAATAGCTCAAACGAGAATTAATCATTTTTTTTAAATATAACTGAACCTGGGTCAAGTTCATGACAAATTCTCGGTTCATAAGCAAACTCTATGAGAAATTAGACCTTCCGATGTTTCACCATAAAAACACTATAAACCTTTAACCTGCCCAAAGAACCTCGGGAAAAATGCATACCCTCATGACATAAACAATCTTTGTGTAAGGTTGCAACTTCCAATGTTTCTTTATAAAAAATATATATTGACCGGACATAAATTTTGCACTTTTCCTACCAGTGACCTTGGTCTTGCCCTAATGAGCTTGTGTCCGGGTCATTACAGACGATCAGGCCATAAACAATGTTTGTGTCAAGTAACAACTTCCAATGGTTCTGCATTAGAAAAATATGGAGCGGACCCGTATTTTGCACTCTTCTGACCAGTGACCTTGACCTTCCTCAAATGAACTTGGGTCAAAGTCATTACACACCCTGTGTTCATAATTAATTTCTGTGTAAAGTAAGAACTTCCAATGTTTCTGGATAAAAAAGATATGGACCAGACACGAATTTTGTACTTTTCCTACCAGTGATTTTGACCTTGCCCAACTGACCTTGGGTTAAGGTCATTACACACTATCAGGTCAAAAGCATTGTTTTTGTGAAGCAAGAACTTCCAATGTTTCTCCACTAGAAAGATATTGCATGAAAACGAATTTTGCACTTTCTTAGTGGCCTTAACTTAGCAGATGTGTCCTTCAGGGTTCAAAATCAATACACACCTTCTAGTCATCAGCAATTTTTATGCAGTAAGATCTTCCATTGTTTTCCGATAAGAAAGATATGGACCGGACTCGAATTTTGCACAGATAGACAGACGGATGGACGGACGAGTACTATCCAGGGTTGGTCTGTCTCTTGAACAGTGGTAATCAGTAAAAAACAGATCAGTGTAGATGGGATGTTGTTAATGCAGCAGAATATTGTGCAATCTCTCTTTGGGGATCAAATTTAAGGTAGTCCATCAATATAACTTAGACGTATTAAACATTTTTGATTGATCTATACTACATAAAATACGTATTTTAAAGTTTTTATGAGACTGACGTAAACCAAACTCGGGGGGATGTATGTAGTAAAAAAAAAAACCTTTTTGCACTTAAAACTTTTTTAAAGAGTAATCTGGCCTTTAGGAAAAATTTTAAAAATCATTTTCTGAAAATATGTACCGTAAATTATGAATCATTTTAGCATATCCAAAGGAAAGGAAAGCTTTTGCAGCTTTTTACCAAGATGAATGTAAAAAAAAATTGTATTTAAAAATGCACTTTCCACATAGATTTTATTGTTAACTTCAACATATGATATATTTGTTAATATTAAATTAAAAAAAAAAATTCTGAAGTGAATCTTTATTATTTAATAAACCCCTTACAATCAAACTTAGATTTTAGTGATCAAACTTGCAATCTATTAGATATGAAATATTATAGTTACATGCATTGATGGATAACCTTAAAGATTGAAAAGAAACAATGCAATAATATCATCATCACACTAAATAATATCAGCAAATGGACTCAGTTTGCCTGCTAAAATGATAGACAAGATTACATGTACTTGTACCTAGTTGTAAAACAATCATAAGATGCACCACAAGAGTCAAACGTTTTTAACTTGTAAAGAAGTTTTGTCCTTCTATACAGATATGGGGATATGACAGATATGATATGACAGATATACAGATATGACACATGACTTTAACAAAAGATATGTAAGAAAGGAGTATGAATTGAGAAATTGCAACTGGATTTTCCTAAGCTATCATTTTGCACTGATCTTATTACATGTATTCTATTAATTTTAGATGAAGGTTGCCAGATTTTAAACATACACATACATACAATACAGCTACAAGTAGGCATTCATAATTTTCTCTATTGTCGTACTGAGGTAGAAATTTAATTGGAAAATTTAATTTTGTGTGTAGAAAAATAATTTTGAAACGCTTTCTTTGGTTTTAATTGCGCATAGAATACGCCTAAATTATAAGTAATGAAAAGAAAAATATATGATGTTTTTTGTTTCATTTCATTGTTTTGAATAGATTTGAATAGATTTGAATAAAATTGCACTGCCCTTATAATGTATATTACTAGTAAAGGTATGAAAAACTTAACAATATTAAAAGAAAATATCATATTGTGCGTTTTTTCATACTCGCTTACTTTCGACGACTGGCGATTCATGTTTTCGCTATGGCAGTCAGTGCTTTAATTTTTTTTTAATGTGAGAAGCCGTTCAAAGCGTCTGAATAAATTCATTTAAGTTAATTATCTAAATAGTACCACGTGATTTATACTGCTAATACACGTTCGTGTGAACCAGGACGATTATACATTCTTTAAACATTCATTAACCTGCTCCGGTACGTTTAAAGCAATATGAGCTGCAATATTCATGTTGAAATTTTTTTTAAGAAAATGTTTTTTTCTACTAAAATGACAAAAAATATCATGGTTTTAAAATTTCTGTTAGCTCTCTTTTTGTGGGAAAAGCCATTAAGAAGCCTTAACTGGAGCAAAATTGAATTATTGTTGTCCTGTTCAAAAATTGATCTGCTGTATATTTCTTTTAAGTGAAATCTTTCTCCTGACAAAAATTAATGATTTTTTCAAATCTTATTTATCATAAAAGTTGAAGTTACAGGCAGACTTAGTATACTAGCAGGTTTTTGCAGCAAAATAAAATTCTAAAAAATACAAATCATATTGCTTTAATTTACGTCCTTTTACAGAACATTTATATAGCTTGATGAAAATATTACCTGCACAGTGTACTGCATATCATGTATCAATAAAACACAGGGTGACTGAGATAACTTGGATTATTTTACGTTTCATAAAGATTGTGGAGGTGAATCTCAAGTGTAGTATCGTGAAATCATTTCAATTTGTAATCCTAAAAGCATTGCAGGGTTTCTTTCTGTTCGTGAATAAGACAAAAAAAAACACACTCCTAAATTGTTAACGAGATCTAAAAGCTTGAAATATAATATATATTATATAACAGTAAAACGGGGTAAGTTCTAAGCTCTGGTTATAATATCTTTAAAAACACTTTTTGCATAACCAACCGGTATCATCAAAAAATCACCAAAGAGGAAACAAGCAACAACATTATGGTATTATAATGATTCATTCTACAGACTAAATGCTTTTAAGGAATAAGGTTTTATCCTTAAGTGCATTACAGATTTCTTGTAATTGTATAATTGCACACTAAACAAAATGCTTCTGGTTCACATTTTACAACATCAATGCTGAATTTGGCTATGATTCTACTGTAAAAGTGGTATTTTACGCGAGAAGATATTTACACTTCAGGGGTTCTGGGAACCATACTCTTCTTTTGCAAAAAAAAATTCTGGAACCTGATCGCACTTCAATTTAACGCCCTCAATTATATTCTAAAAGATCATTTGGCTACTGCAAAAAATGACGTTTTTGAAACCAGTTTTTTGTAATTTTTCAGCCATTAAATGACCCCGAAAACAAAATTAAAAAATCCGAAACCTTATTGCGCATCTATAGGATACCCTAAAACATATTCCAAGAGATGATTTATCTACTGTTGAAAATGTAGGAGGAATTCGAGGAAGAAGGTTTTTTGGTGAAAAAACGTAATTTTTACCAATTATTCGACCCCCAGGACTACCAGAGAATTTTTGCAACCTTTTTACAAAACAAAATGACACCCCAAATCAAACTCCAAGAGTTCAGTTTGCTGGTTCATAAGATGTAAGGGCAGTTTGAGAAAGTAAAACGTGACAGATGGACGGACGGACAGAACAGGGTAACAACAATATATTCGAACTTTCTTTAGAAAGTGCAGATATAAAAACAGATTCACAAAAGATATACCTTTTTGATAAAAGATTAGTCAAAGAGCCAAAAAATTGTTTTTGCACAACTTCACACAATGCTTTTCCACACTCCCAAGAACTCCGTCTCTGTAAAAAAAAAAACAACATCTATTTAAAAATGTTAAGCATAAAGAATTTTTCATTAGATCATTTCAGCAAATATCAAACAAAATCCATGGTAAAATATATATTATATAAATCAATTGAATAATAGTAATTATTTAAACTTCATTCGTTTCATCATAAATCATAAAATCAATTTTCTGATAATAAAAGGAACATCAACCACACTTATTTATGATCAATGAATATGTTTTTATGATTTCCCCATAGCCATATATTTCCATTGATGAATTATCATTTGTTGCTCTCTTACTATTTCCTTTTTTGACAATAACTTAACTACCCAGAAGATTGTCAAATGTAAAACTTTTATTGTCAAAACACAATCTGAGGTTACTATATTTGTACATTTCATTTGTACGAAACATAATCATTAAATAAATGACACTTAAATACGTTTAAAATGTTGAAAGATAAATCGGTGGGATTCAATTATGCATGATCATTTACGTGTATCAATTAGATACGTTATTTTTTTCGATATTGTTTAACTCGTAATTATATAAACAGAATTGTTTTACAAGACAAATGTTGATGCGACGGGAGTTGATTTATAAAAGGTTTTAACGCTTAACAAATAAATGATTGTATACATATCAATATTAAAAGTTAAGGTAAGGTGGATTTTTGAGAAAATATTGCACATTATGTAAATTAAGTAAATATAGCGGACTTGTTCATGTCAACGACCAACAGTTTGTTGTCTATTAATATTCCTTAATAAAATGTTTAAAAACAAGAGTCATTAAATCGTGAGAGAAAACATTGAAAAGGAATATAAATGATATGGGCCTAAAATGCCCCCTATAATAAACATCATTTTACATCTCCCAAGTTCACTTTTTCGTCGGCAATTGAATAGTAATTGAAAAGTGAAAAAGAAGTAGCATATCCTTTTCTAATTAAAAGATTAAATCTAATGATGTTTTTACTTACAATGACAGCGCGTTGCGCATTAAAATCAAGGGTTAAGACGTTTCGATTGCAAGTCTTGTTATGAGTTATTATCCAGTTTTTCAAGCGTTGTGCATTCTGTCCTGCTTTTAGAGTTCTAAAAACCGCGGCCTGCCATTATTTTTACTGCATAGTAAGCATTTTCTTAACACTGACCTTTTAAATGTACAGATGAGATTTAAAAAATGCGGTAATACGTTTTTGGCAACGATGTTTTCATTCATTACATTTGACGATATTCAGCTATTTAAATACTTTTTTTTCCATCACATTGCGTAGTGCACACAAGTGGTTGTTTGAAGAGGTAGCAAAACGAAAATAATAAACAGAATGTAATGAATCTGAAATCGTTGCTAGGAAGATCGAAACTGAATAGGTCACTGCTGATGTTACTTTTACAATGAAGAATACTTTTACAGTTAATTCTTTAATTCAAACACATCAAATATGTGTTTCTTTTTTCACTTTATTTTGGCCAATGCAAGAAGAAAGGGGATGGTTCTAACCAGAATGAGGTTTTATTAATCGACAAAATTTAGTCGACTGTTTACATGTTCTGTAACTTTAGAGAAAAAAGTCCTGTTGGATGATACACATGAATCAATTCTAAAATAATAATTAAATCACCTTTTTTAAAAGGCTTTTGTTTTTGCTCAAATTGAAATCGACTGTCATAATAACACATATGTCATAAACAATGGCGTTTAATTATTGTACTCCCTTCGATACAATTATAACGTTTTGTTTGTAAAAAGGGGCATTTATAGGAGCATGGTTACGATTTTTGCCAAAAATTATTTTCCAACTTTAATGTTTACAATGTTTCAGTAGGGCATCTTAAATAGGCAACGGCAACCAAAATTTGAGGATCCTTTGTTGAGTTTTAAGTGAGTTACAGAGTTAACAATTCTTTGTTGTGTAAACAAATCTTTTGTTCACATTTTGAATGTTGAAGTATACTGTAACAATTTCAGTTTAAGACCTAAAATGAAAGTGTTAAACGTTAAGAACTGTTTATTTATGCTTAAAATGAATAGGGAGATCTAGACAAATCAGCTTTAAAAAGATTGTTTAATAGTTTATTGATCATATATAAACAAACACATGTCACGTGCCTTGTTTACATGACAAAAAATTGTAAGCTCTTTATCTTGCATATAACCCTACGACTGACTCTCAAATTTTATATGGTTATTAAAAATGCATTCCTCGAGCATTGTAAAAAATTAAAACAGTATCGTAAAAGAACAAATGTGTGAAATACACAAGTAATCCAACCGACACAAATTTTCTGGTTGACTAATTTCAAAATGGGGTGTTGAATATCACAGGTAGATTCCAAAAGTGTAGACATGGCATACAACTGATTAAATGATAATTGTGCGAACTTTATTTTGTATTTTTCATTTTGTAAGCAAGCATTTTGCCTAACTTTTATATCATTGTCTCTTTTTTCAACACACAGAGTTGTTTTGGTATTTGGTATTTAAAGATAGATTAAACAGATAAAATTATACTTAAATATTTTTCTCATTTGAATTATGAACTGGCTTTAACGCATAGGAAATTGTTGGGTAAAGTTACATCTACCTGTGCTAGAGCAAATGCTTTCAGCACTGTTAAACTTTTTTGTACGAAAGGAAAGTAGCCTTATCTGGATATTATATATAATTTTGTTAAAATTGAGTTATTGTCAAAGTTTAAATGCTTGAAATGCACACCAGTAAAATTCTATGTGGCGAAATGGAAACAAAAATATTTCCGTTTTTCATTCTTTGCATAATGAGGTTGTCAAATCCATAAAAACCAAGATTCTCGTCTACGGTTTGAATATGATGCATACCGGAGACTTTTGAAAAAAGTTTTGAATTTTGTCAAACATTATTTTGTGTTGTTGACGTCTAGTGCAAAGAAATAACTCATATTTATATCATGTTACATGTATGGGTTGTAAATGATTTGAGATTAATGAAATGAATTGACCAATTATTAAAAGATTTCCAATTTATTTTATAATTAGCGTGATATGACATGTTTACCAAACCAGGGTAATTATAACTACTGACTAAATTCTTTTTATATCAAATATATTACTTTATGCACGTTACAATTAAAAGCTTGCAAAGAAATGATTGCTTTTATGTGTATATCTTTGCAGTTTTTATATAAGTTAGTAACTTTTTACGAATGTTTTGCAGTTTAGAAATAAATCGATAAAATTGAATAAATAATGTATATGTGTTTACGTATGATAAATAAACTGTTATTTGCTATTGGAATTGCCCATAGAATTTCCTTACCTCCTCCATTAACCGACCTCAAAAAAAAAATTTCCGAGTCCTAGCCTAAATCCAAGTGAACTCATAAAAAAATACACGAGACGCTGAATACATAATTTATGCATTTTTGAAATTCCTTTTTCATGGTATGTGTAATGGAAGTATTTATAAAGTAAAAAGAAGTCTATGAAGGTAGAGTTTTCAAGTGTAGATGATACCTAGTGTACAAATTCGGTCTTTGTTATCAGACAAAGAAAAAACACTGTTTTAAAACAAATGTTTTAACAACGTTAACTATTTCAAGTCAAGTGTACATTACATAAAAGAAAGCCAATTTGAAAACGCTGTATAAAGTATTATAATTTAAGTTTCAAATAGAAAACGTTCAAGGACACTATTAAAAAATCTGAAGGAATCTTGTTTGTGAGAAAGTGTATCAAAAACATATGGTTTCAATGTATGCTTACTGTCTCATTGTTTCTTGAGTTTTTATAATCCGTATTTACTTTTTATGAATGTTTTGCAGATTTAGCAAAACACAATATGGAGTTCGATGTAGCTGATTCACAAGACAATGTTAATTGCTTTAGGAATTGCCCATTGGATTTTCTTACCTCCCACTGTAAACGCCCTCAAAAAACCTTTATCAAATGCGAAAAGAAATCCGTCCAAGTGAACTCATATGATGAAAAAATATTTAACGCTGAATGCGGAACGCACTCAGTATTTGAAAGTCGGGTTTATGATGTTTGTAATGACTGTGCATGTATTTAAATAGACTAATACAAGTGAATGAAGATCAACTGTCCGGATTCATATGAATAGATACTAGTAATACCGATGTATACCTATACGATTTGTTGTAATGTTTTACAGACGATGACATATATAATAAGTTAAGGCCATCAAGTTCTTTAACAATCATAACTATTTAGCGTTCACAATTTTATATCAACTGTAACTGGACACGGTAGAAACATGAACTGTAGAATGTTATTATTGTGTTAGAAAAGACATTTAAACTCTTACTGTAAACAATCTATAGTTTTGACAATTGAAGGTCGTACGTAAGTATTCACATTGTAAAATAAATAAATGAATCTGATTTTTGTCTTTATTCCGTATGATGAAGCCATTTATTTATTTAAAAATTGAAAAACGCATTCACGTACATGAATCGTATGTAACCAGAATCTCAGTTTTAAAAAGGCATGGTCACGATTTCTGTTTTTTTTTTTTATTGTTTCTGATGCTTTAGTAAGGCATTTCCAATAGTCAACATAAATTTAAGTGTCGGTTGTCGAGTTATAAGCAATATACAGAGGTCATAAGATTTTGGAATGTAAATAAAGAACAGGTCTTTTTTTTACATTATAATGTTGACTAGAAAATGCAAGGTTTAGACTTAAAATGGATAAACTAGAAACCATGTATTTAGGTTCAAACGAAAAAGCAGACAGAAAAATCAGCTTGAGAAAGAAGTTCTACCGGTAAATTGAACCGATGTAAAGAAAAATGACACGAGCCATTGTGAGCTCTATATCTTACATGTATCTCTTTGACTGACACTCAAATTATGGTTTATTAGAAAAGCATGACCAAAGCAAAATAAACAATAATAATCGAAAAATAAAATGTTACCAAGTCGTGACCATTTCTCTTTAAATACATTGATAATTATATAATACAGATATTTAAAAAAGCTTATTCGTTTATTTTTATCAGTCCAGATATTGTATGTTTACAGGTCACTGATTATATATTAAATAAGTGGTAAAGATTGTTGGGCAAACAAAAATTAAAAACAGCCAAACAAATAATCAATTTAGGTATAAAAAAGTGTAGACAAGTTTCTAAACTGACTTTTACGTGTAAGTTTTTCTTGCTGAAGACAATTTAATCTAATAGGTATCTAAAAAATGTATTATAGATATATTTTTGAAAATTATTTACGCATTTTTTGAGATATCGTATTAATAAAAAGAACAAAGCAGGCACAGAATTTCCAATGGCAAGAATGAGCGCATCAGTGGCTAGAAAATCTGCAACAAACGATTCGTGTGATTTTTGAAATGAATTATTCGAAATTGTCTTTTTATTGTTCTTCCATGTATCGATTTCTTTTTTAAAAATCGGAAAGAAATAGTCGATTTTAATAAATCATATTCAGAACTCTTTTGCATAACGGTACAAAAAGAAAGAATTGTTGTTTGTTTTTAATCCAAGATGGCAAATGTTTTGGAAAAGATAACGTCTGTTGTAAGTGTTTTGCCATAACCATCTAAGATTGGATGCTATTAAAATGTCAAAATGAAATTCACAATTGATATATCTATTTTGCTTGCTTTGAACCTTATTTCCTACTTTTGTTGATAGTCCTGTACATGTATTTTCATTATATATTATAAGCATTGGTTAATAGTAAAAATGTCAAACAAAGGCCAAACGTAGATGACACGTTTACATTTGAATATTACAAACAAATATCATGGGCGTTTAAAAGACGCTCCTTTTGTGCACAAACCTCAAATAAATTCAAAAGCTTAATCCCCATAAAATAAAAAAAAAATCCAATTTACAATTTTGGTCCTTATTAAATAATTGCAGATATTATTGATTAACTTAAATGAGCTTAAGTAGGTTATTTGCTTTTACACAAAAAAATGAATAAATAATTTTTTTTTTTTTAATTTGGAATGTTAGATTTTTTAAACATTTGATCCGGTTCATGCGGTGCGTCTTTTTACCCCATTGAACCCCAATGATACCCCAATGAACCCCAATGATACCCCAAAGAACCCCAATGATACCCCAATGAACCCCAATGATACCACAATGAACCGCAATGAACCATAATGATACCCTACTGAACATTGAAAAACCCCAAATGATACTAAATATGTGCATAGTTAAAATATATTCCGCGCAAGCATGTGAATAAACACCGTTTACACATTAATATCATGGTTTTTCCCCCTTTTTTGTTTATTTTTTACCGAAAGTTTTCTTAATTTTTTTTTTTAACTATTCTTAAAACCGAAACCATGGCTGAATATTTAGAGGAGCAAATCCAAACTGAAATGGATGATAATACATGGATATACAATTTTGTTCTAATGTCAAATTTCTCTATATATTTTTATTACTGTCCCAAATAAGAATTTTAAGACTGTTTTTAAAAAGCAATTGGGGAGAGAGGGGTTCTCTCATTCAACTTTCCAATTTTCTGCATACATCATTTATTCGCACCATCGTGTCATCACTTTCGCACCATCGCGATATCGCTATTGTATTATCGCGTCATCACTATCGCACCATCGCGTCATCACTGTCGCACCATCGCGTTATCGCTATCGCACTATCGCGTCATCACTATCGCACCATCGCCTTATCACTATCGTACGATCACGTCAACGCTATTGCACCATCGCTTTATAGCTATCGTACAATCGCGTCATTGCTATAGCACCATTGCGTCATCACTATTGCACCATCGCGTCCTCGCTATCGCACCATCTCGTTATCGCTATCGTACCATCGCGTCATAGCGCTACCTCTTCATCGTGCCATCGCACCTAATGAACTTGGGGCAAGTTCATGACACACACGCAGGTCATTAGAGAACTTTCAGTGTTTCTCCATAATATTACTTATTATGTTAGTTACTGACTCACTACGGAAATATATTGGGTTGATCAATCTCATAGATGGCGAGGCGAAGCCGAGCCTTCTATGAGATTTATCAACAGCATATAAAAATAGACCCACAGCATATAATAAAATCATCTAACATAAGGCAGCCAAGGCGTTACATATGACTCACTACGGAAATATACTGGGTTGATGAATCTCATAGACGGATCGGCTTCGCCTCGCCATCTATGAGATTGATCAACCCAATATATTTCCGTAGTGAGTCAGTAACTAACATAATAAGTAATATTATGGAGAAATATGGAACGCCTTGGCTCCCTTATGTTAGATGATTTTATTATATGCTGTGGGTCTAGTATTATATGCTGTGGTTCTATTATTATATGCTGTGGGTCTATAATTATATGCTGTGGGTCTATTATTATATTATATGCCGTGGGTCTATTATTATATGCTGTGGGTTTGTAATTATATGCTGTGGTTCCCTTATTATATGCTGTGGTTCTATAATTATATGCTGTGGTTCTTGATTATATGCTGTGGTTTTATTATTATATGCTGTGGTTCTAAAATTATATGCTGTGTTTCTATAATTATATGCTGTGGGTCTATTATTATATGCTGTGGTACTATTATTATATGCTGTGGGCTCATAATGATATGCTGTGGGTTCATAATTATATGCTGTGGTTTCATTGTTATATGCTGTGGGTTCATAATTATATGCTGTGGTTTCATAATCATATGCTGTGGTTTCATTATGATATGTTGTGGGTTCATAATTATATGCTGTGGTTTTATTATTATATGCTGTGGTTTTATTATTATATGCTCTGGGTTCATAATTATATGCTGTAGGTTCATAATTATATGCTGTGGGTTCATAATTATATGCTCTGGTTTCATTATTATATGCTGTGGATTCATAATTGTATATGCTGTCGATTTAGTCGAACTAGCTATTCGAATCCGGATTTCTCTTTTTATAATTTACATTTACAAGCACTTTCAACTGACACCAGGGACAATGATCTTGTGACCTTGAATGAGACGCATATGCTAAAAATTGCTTTTTAGAGCTTTGTTGTCGCCGGGTGCATAGTGTTTCACAAAAACATCTTTTTTCTATTTATCAATATAATACTTTCAGACAAAGCAGAAAATGTGTTTGTGTTCTAAATTCTTTATTTTTTTTAACTACAATAAAAATGATTAAAATACTGAGTATACAAAATTGATTTCTTGTTTTATTTATTATATCAACTATAATAATTAAATTGTTGATGTTTAAGATTCTTTAAAGGGAGTGTGCTATTAAAAAAGTAAGTACAAGCTTGAGAATATATACCGTCATTTGAGAGTACGTTACTGAGAGTTAGTCCAAATAGCTCAAAAAATTCTATGTCTCAGCATCTCTCTTAGCGCAGCCGTACGTGTTTGCTCACGAATTCTATAAGGACACATTTTTATGCGTCCGAATCGTATGTTGTTTTTGTCCTGTTTGTCTGTCTGTTGTCAACTTTAACCTTAGCCATAACTTTTGAACTATAGGAGATAGAGACTTCGTATTTGGTATGCATACTTCACTAATTAGGTGCTTTTAAATGACACATAGGACAATGAGTTTGTGACCTTAACTGTGACCCATATGCTAAAAAATTGCTTTTTCGAAATTTGTTGCCGCCGGGCTCATAGTGTTTCACAAACGCATCTGATTTTAATTTGATGATTTGTTTGCCCTCTAAATGTAACGTTACTGTATTTTTTTTATGGATCCGCAATCATATTTTTATTAAGAGGGTGAGAAAATTATGATCTTAAAATCATGTAATTTGATAAATTATGAGTAGTTCTTCAAAGGGAAAAAGCCAAATTAACCAAAATAAATACAAGATGTGTTTGTGAAACACTGCTGTCCCAGAATGGCAGCGTATGGCGAGGGTTGAAGTTTCTCTAATGCAAGTCAAACTCCAAAGGCCAAGGTCAAAAGACAAAATTTGTTGTTATCCAAAGGAATAGCTTGAAACGAGAAATACATCTATGAAATATGAAAGCCCTAGTGCTAAATGTTCAAAAGTTATGACCAAGGTTCAAGTTTTTGAAAAGTGGGTCAAACTCTCGGGTCAAGGTAAAACATATACCCACTGAAAGGTCTTGTCAGAATGTATACATATGTGAAGTATGAAAGCCTTAGCACCAATTTTCAAAAGTTATGGCCAAGGTAAAAGTGTGAAAATGTTTGTAAAAGTTGATCAAACTTCATGGTCAAAAGGTCAAATTTGGTGTTACCGCAAAAAAGGCCTGGTCATAAGGAATACTTTTGTAAAATATGAAAGCCAGAGCCCAAACCACTCAAAAGTTATGTGCAATTTTAAAGTTTTTGCGGACAAACAGACAGACCGATGAACAGAAAGGGCAAAAACTATGTACCCCCCAAATCTTCGATGACAGTGGCATAAAATAAAACTGCTATTGCATTAGAATATATTGCACGTACTCTATTACCACTACACTGATTAGGATCCCCACCCGCAAAATTGAATCTGTGTTGGATTTCCGGGCATTGGGCGAGGCTGAATGCACATCTCTACTTCAGTTCCTCAAACAAATAAAAGATAGTGTTTTCTACATTGTACGAAAGACAAATAGGGCCACATAAAAAATATTTTTATCTCGTAATTACGAGAAAAGATCTCGTTATTACGAGTTTATTATCTCGTTATTACGAGAAAAGATCTTGTTATTACGAGATAATTTTCTCGTTATTACGAGAAAAGATCTCGTTATTACGAGTTAATTATCTCGTAATTACGAGAAAAGATTTATATGAAATGTTGCGTTTCTAAAAAGACCTCCTAGTCGACTGGATCACCCACTCAGTCTAACTTTTTTCTTTCCAGAAGCGTTGATTTAATTTTGATTAATTCTTAGATAACAACGATCATTTTTCATTAATTTTTACATAAAATGATCGGATTTGACATTTTATCTTAATGAATACGTGGAAAGAGTTTTCAACATATATCATAATCCCACTCCGAAGTAAATACCAGGTAAACCTATAGTCGTAAAAACACAATTCTATTAGTTACAGATGATTTTAATGACTATATAGTTTCAATAATGGATATACAGGATTTACCCGAATTGTATTTTATATTTTCATACACAACCTACATGCATATTGAAAATAATTGATTTTGTATATTAACACTTTGTAGTCTGAAAACAAATAACATGTATCCTTCTTATTGATAAACAGTTCAATGAATTTATTAATCAATCTGCTTTCCTACATTTTCTTAAATTGCTTTAAAACTGCTTGGTCTGATTTTATATCAAATTATGTGTAACAAAAACACTGCAGTACTATTCCAGCTGTATTATTGTCTGTGCATCTTAAGAACATCACCAGTCTGCTAAAACCATCTATTCCGCCAACAATTATGAATCGTCAACGCACAAGTTTATTATTAGTGTCTAAGTGCCATAAATGGTTTGGGCCCGTTACATTATAAACACGTCTGTGCAGTCTGCCAGCTTGTCTCTCACAAACACCACGTTCATCCATTCGATGTATGCTTTCTCTTAGTCTCCACCTAGGAACCCTTATCCCTTTTAAAGTTATCATCTGTCTTAAGAGATTTTCTCCACAGAGGTGGGCATCTTTTAAAATTTCCCCGAGTTTTAAATCGAGGTCATTGTCGGATATTTCTGAAAAATTCATTTTACTAAGTCCATACTGTGCCATTCTTCTGTAAATCGTTCTTTTTGACACTGAGAGAAGGTTTGAAATGTAAGTAATTGTGCATCCATTTTCAAGGAACATTTCTAATACTGTTGTTAGAGTATCATACATCGGAGGACCACACTGAGGCCATACCTTTTTTGGCTTTTCAGTTCCATATTTCACACACTCGTTTCTAATCTCATCATATCCCTTGTATTTGAGATCCCCAAAGTTTGGAATTCGTGTGCAGATAATTTACATACAATATCTGTGGTTATTTTTTCAGCCCTGAACCTGTCGTGAAACAGATGTAAGTTTAAATCCTCCAATACCTTTCCTATCAACCCTGTGGAATCTGCCGCCATTTTGTTTAGGAACATTTATAATAAGAGCCCTTGTGTAAAAATTAAATATACCAGCATAAAATAATGAACCCACATTATATAATAAATGAACCAAAGTATATAATAATGAACCCACAGCATATAAATATGAACCCACAGTATATAATAATGAAACCACAGCATATAATAATGAACCCACAGCATATAATTATGAACCCACATCATATAATTATGAACCCACAGCATATAATAATGAAACCACAGTGTATAATAATGAAACCACAGCATATAATTATGAACCCACAGCATATAATAATGAAACCACAGCATATAATAATGAAACCACGGCATATAATTATGAACCCACGGCATATAATTCTGTACCCACAGCATATAATAATGAACCCACAGCATATACATGTAATAATGAAACCACAGCATATAATTATGAACCAACAGCATATAAATATGAACCCACAGCATATAATAATAGACCCACAACATATAATTATAAAACCACAGCATATAATTATAGAACCACAGCATATAATTATAGAACTACAGCATATGATAATAGAACCACAGCATATAATTATAGAACCACAGCATATAATGATAGACCCACAGCATATAATAAGGGAACCACAGCATATAATTACAAACCCACAGCATATAATGATAGACCCACAGCATATAATTATAGAACCACAGCATATAATTATAGACCCACAACATATAATAAAATTACCTAACATAAGGCAGCCATGGCGTTCCATATAGTCAGTAACTAACCTAATAAATGTTTTGTTTTACCGAGGACTATCAAGTGACATATTTATTCACATATTGCGATGATCTACGCAAAACCATGTACAAGATTCCTAACATCTCGTCCAATTTAACACATTTAAACTCTTCAAAATTTACAATCTCACCTTTTAAATAGTCTCTGAAAATCTTGATGAAAACCCATGTTTACTTACAATGTTTGTTGTTATTCAAATTTAAACGTTTTCTCCCTTTCCTCTGCAGAGATTTGAGCAAATGTCGACGCTGCCATTTTGTTCTGCTCCAGACAAAACAATGTGACGTCAATATTCTAAGGACAACTACTCTAATTTTAAAGAATTTCAAAGGGCAACTACTCCAAATACCTTAAGAACGTACGGCATGCGGTTTATGTATTAAATACTATGAAATGTCGAAATGAGTAAGCGAAGCGTCGGCTAATCGCGGCCATATTGCCTAATATTAATTCTCACAGTACAAATATAGAGATATATGAGGCAATCACGTGCTATGTTTAAACCAATGAAAGTGTGACAATTCAGTCCAAGGGAAAAAAAGTACAAGTATTGAACAGACACAAATTTTGCACAGACAGACTTATGGACAATATAATTCCTATAACCCTCCCTTTCCCCCAACAAAAAAACTTTGTTTAGGGGTGGGGTTGGGCTTTCAAATAATGTCTAGGTATTGTTGGGGTTCATCAAAGTATCAATGGGCTTACTTAGGTATCATTACAGCTAAAATACGGTATCGTTGGTAAGTTCATGTTATTCAGGGTCTGGTTGGGGTTAATTGTTCATTAAGTAAAGGTACATTCTTGTATCAATGAGATTTATTACCGTATCATTTAGAAAATTAAAATCCATTGGTGAATGAATCATTGCACAGAGCTCATTTCAAGGTTATTGTGGTTCGTGAGGGTATCAACGAAATTTGGTTGGGATAACAATGGGTTCATTGGAAAATCAATCGGTGAAAAAACGCCGCGTAGTTGAAATTTCATTCATTTGTGTAGCATGATATGTTGGTACATAAAATTCATTAAGTGTATTGATTATGAACAAACTTAGTATCATTGGGGTATCTCAAAGTTCACTGGGGTGTCATTGGGGTTCATTGGGGTATCATTGGGGTTCATTGCGGTAAAAAGACGCAACCCGGTTCATGAATGAAGATACATGTACATATCTGGAGAACGCATATGTGTGATCCAAACTGGCACAGTTTTTCTTGACGATAACTTATTTAATATTAAAAGGGTTTTGACAGATATATATGCACTTTTTTGTACAAACATCCAAATATTAGGGTTTTTAAAAAAATAAAACCCCCTATGATTCAAAAAGAATTGTCCAACTATACCCTTTTTGCTCTACTTTAATCAATAAAGATAATATGATAGAATATTTGATTTAATGTGAAGAATGCATTCAAAAGGATCTTTGGTCGTGTTTTAAAGATTCATTGATATACAATTGATGATTCGCGATCTTAGATACTTATTCAATACACACAGCAGTTAATCGAACGAATGCATTTAACTTTAAGAAAAAATTGTCAAGGTAAACCACATTGTTCATTATACATGTATAATGCTAGATATATAATCACAGTTTGCCATGTGAAAATTTTTTATCAAGTAATTGTAATGAGCAAATGTATTGTAATTACTCTTTAAATTTATGATTGAAAAGATACCTTTCATGTAGGTTTGAATTGCCGTGATGGACTTTTATGAATGAATCATTGACATAGTTTTGCGCCCCGGATGAGTAATCTTCAAGGTAGCATATTCTAGACTGTTTCTTTGACTTACAGATTGTAAGTAGTAAATACATTAAACTTCATTTTATTATATAAGTATTGTAACATTATAAAAACAACATAACATTGAAATTGAAATAAGAATTAAACTACCAATAATGTTTGTGTAAGAATTTAAAACAAAATTCACGAATGTCTTATTATGGCTATGATATGTTTTGTGTTTGTATTGTAGGTTGTTCCAAATTTCTTCGATTCAACTGTTCAAATGTAAAGCATAATACTTTAATATAAAACAAATAAAAATGAATATCGTTGTATACACGTTGGTAATGCAGCATTTTAATAAACTTGTATGGGCTTCAAATAGCCTTCGAGATTAGAACCATGGGAAAAGATAATTTTTTCGGTGGTGTAAGTGATTATTTCTTATCTTTATTATTGTTAGAAGCATTAGCAAGATAAATAGATTTAAGTCTCGAATTTTATAGCAATGCCTGACAGGAAATGGCTCAGTTGTGTTTTGGTTCGCAGGGTCCTCAAATATTAAATCACCTTTAAATGCTAAACATGCTTACATGCCGCGTCAATGTTGGAGATGCCCAAAAGTAATGCATATTAACCAGTAATAGAATAAAATACATGAAAATTTTAAATGTTGCTACCCGATGTACATTCCATTAAACGATGAGTTTGCCTGACTAAACGTAGTTTGTCGGACACACATTAGTGGAAAGTCCAAAATGACAAATCACATGTTCTATCCAAAAAAACAGCCCGTGGGTTGATATAATTATGCAAGGACAGTCCAAATATGAAGGAGTATGCTATAATATAATCTAATGTAACATATTATAAAACTATACCACTGTCCGATGCTTCAGCGAAGAAGTCCAGTCGTTGACTGAGCATTTGGAAGTAGAAGATGAAGGCACTTACACCCTGGATGTTATGTTTTTGTCTCATAATAACGATTGCAAACTCTACGAATTTAAGAGGTTATACAGATATATAAATACGTATGAAAACCTTTGAAAATTTAGACCAATACACTTAATTTGCAAATGGAAATTGCTTGACCTGGAATGTATTTGCAGTTGTAGGCGATGAATGTGTGTACTCGAAGATTGACCTAATTCTCAACGCAAAGTTTAATAAAACAACACAGATTTGTTGTCGGTCAGGTGTCCATGCGAGATATCGAGAGGAAATGGAAATTGGTTGTTGTGGTGGCAAGTATTAAAACAATGTTTGATCAACTCGAAAAGGAAAGATAGAATATTTAATAGATTATTTGCTTTTAACTTATGGAAGAAAAAATATTTTTGTACTATATTTTTGTTGTAATTTTATCTTATGTGAATTGAAATTGTTGATTGCTGATTTCAGAAGGAATTTACAAACTTCAAATAGAATTGTGTTACAACGATCAAGTGTACGTAAAGGAAATGCAAACAAACTGTGATTGCAAGTGTGGTAAGTTTATCCTTTTATCATGCAGTATATAACTCTTGTCGTTTCAAACAGTGTATATATTTGATTTTCTACATTTAATTAGTATTTGACGAAGAAAATAGCTTTCAAACACTGTAAAAATTGACTAGCACATAAAGTTTGTTGAGGTTATTTCTTTTTACAAATTTAATTGCATCATTTCAAAAAAAGGAAAACAAAAATGAATATCAAATAAAAAGAATTATTGTTTACATTTAATCTTTATTCTCTCCAAAAATATCCCTTAAGGCTTCTTTCGGATTATCATGTTAAAAAATCTTAATTTTATTTGTCATTCTATTTTTTCATTTTATAGGAAAATCAAATTTTGAGAATATCAACGTATATTATTGAGACAGCAAAACATTACATTTAAAGAATAACGTATTTTCTAAAGAAAAGGTAAACAACTGCATTTCGGTAATGATTAGATTTTCCAAATAAAAGTCTTTGAAAAACTTTTATTCAAATTTTCATAGATTTAAAATGTTGATTTTTACCGTTTAATTAAATACAAATACACAAAGTTGAACAACGTAAAATGAATCTTCATATTTTTATTGGCTCATAATTAAACTCTTATAAAAAAGGATTTGCCACTAAGTATGGATATTAAGATATGTTTGATGTTTTTAGATTTCGTTTTCCGTAACTTCCAGATGCAAAACACAATTTTAGAGTTGCTTCGATATTTCTTTCTGCACCTACGAAAATATATATTGACATGAATTTTAAGACAAATTCATTATAATTACTCTAAATCTTTTACAGCTTTAAAATCAATCTATCGCATATTCAAATTGACACATTTATGAAAATTTTTACTTTTACCTTTCTCTCAAACTGTTCAACTCTTTCCAACGGTTATGACGAGTCCTCAGTGAGCCAACTTTAGGCACACCTGATTTCACTCTGTTCTCGTCCTTCTCAAAATTTGATTTTCCTATAAAATGAAAAAATAGAATGACAAATAAAATTAAGATTTTTTAACATGATAATCCGAAAGAAGCCTCAAGGGATATTTTTGGAGAGAATAAAGATTAAATGTAAACAATAATTCTTTTTATTTGATATTCATTTTTGTTTTCCTTTTTTTGAAATGATGCAATTAAATTTGTAAAAAGAAATAACCTCAACAAACTTTATGTGCTAGTCAATTTTTACAGTGTTTGACAGCTATTTTCTTCGTCAAATACTAATTAAATGTAGAAAATCAAATATATACACTGTTTGAAACGACAAGAGTTATATACTGCATGATAAAAGGATAAACTTACCACACTTGCAATCACAGTTTGTTTGCATTTCCTTTACGTACACTTGATCGTTGTAACACAATTCTATTTGAAGTTTGTAAATTCCTTCTGAAATCAGCAATCAACAATTTCAATTCACATAAGATAAAATTACAACAAAAATATAGTACAAAAATATTTTTTCTTCCATAAGTTAAAAGCCAAAAATCTTTTGAATATTCTATCTTTCCTTTTTTTCAAATTGCGATTTGCTCACGTGAAAATTATTCCTTATATAGACAAAATTTCGAGTTGTTCAAACATTGTTTTAATACTTGCCACCACAACAACCAATTTCCATTTCCTCTCGATATCTCGCATGGACACCTGACCGACAACAAATCTGTGTTGTTTTATTAAACTTTGCGTTGAGAATTTGGTCAATCTTCGAGTACACACATTCATCGCCTACAACTGCAAATACATTCCAGGTCAAGCAATTTCTATTTGCAAATTAAGTGTATTGGTCTAAATTTTCAAAGGTTTTCATACGTATTTATATATCTGTATAACCTCTTAAATTCGTAGAGTTTGCAATCGTTATTATGAGAAAAAAACATAACATCCAGGGTGTAAGTGCCTTCATCTTCTACTTCCAAATGCTCAGTCAACGACTGGACTTCTTCGCTGAAGCATCGGACAGTGGTATAGTTTTATAATATGTTACATTAGATTATATCATAGCATACTCCTTCATATTTGGACTGTCCTTGCATAATTATATCAACCCACGGGCTGTTTTTTTTTGGATAGAACATGTGATTTGTCATTTTGGACTTTCCACTAATGTGTGTCCGATAAACTACGTTTAGTCAGGCAAACTCATCGTTTGATGGAATGTACATCGGATAGCAACATTTAGAATTTTCATGTATTTTATTCTATTACTGGTTAATATGCATTACTTTTGGGCATCTCCAACATTGACGCGGCATGTAAGCATGTATAGCATTTAAAGGTGATTTTTGATATTTGAGGACCCTGCGAACCAAAACACAACTGAGCCATTTCCTGTCAGGCATTGCTATGAAATTCGAGACTTAAATCTATTTATCTTGCTAATGCTTCTATCAATAATAAAGATAAGAAATAATCACTTACACCACCGAAAAAATTATTTTTTCCCATGGTTCTAATCTCTAAGGCTATTTGAAGCCCATACAAGTTTATTAAAATGCTGCATTACCAACGTGTATACAACGATATTCATTTTTATTTGTTTTATATTAAAGTATTATGCTTTACATTTGAACAGTTGAATCGAAAAATTTGGAACAACCTACAATACAAACACAAAACATATCATAGCCATAATAAGACATTCGTGAATTTTGTTTTAAATTCTTACACAAAAATTATTGGTAGCTTAATTCTTATTTCAATTTCAATTTATGTTGTTTTTATAATGTTTCAATACTTATATTATAAAATGAAGTCTAATGTATTCACTACTTACAATCTGTAAGTCAAAGAAACAGTCTAGAATATGCTACCTTGAAGATTACTCATCCGGGGCGCAAAACTATGTCAATGATTCATTCATAAAAGACCATCACGGCAATTCAAACCTACATGAAAGGTATCTTTTCAATCATAAATTTAAAGAGTAATTACCATGCATTTGCTCATTACAATTACTTGATAAAAAAATTTCACATGGCAAACTGTGATTAATTATCTAGCATTATACATGTATAAAGAACAATGTGGTTTACCTTGACAATTTTTTCTTAAAGTTAAATGCATTCGTTCGATTAACTGCTGTGTGTATTGAATAAGTATCTAAAATCGCGAATCATCAATTGTATATCAATGAATCTTTAAAACACGACCAAAGATCCATTTGAATGCATTCTTCACATTAAATCAAATATTCTATCATATTATCTTTATTGATTAAAGTAGAGCAAAAAGGGTATAGTTTGACAATTCTTTTTTAATCATAGGGGGTTTTATTTTTTTTAAAAACCCTAATATTTGGATGTTTGTACAAAAAAGTGCATAAATATCTGTCAAAACCCTTTTAATATTAAATAAGTTATCGTCAAGAAAAACTGTGCCAGTTTGGATCACACATATGCATTCTCTAGATATGTACATGTATCTTCATCATGAACCGGGGTGCGTCTTTTTACCCCAATGAACCCCAATGATACCCCAATGACATCCCAATGACACCCCAGTGAACTTTGAGATACCCCAATGATACTGAGTTTGTTCATAATCAATACACTTAATGAATTTTATGTACCAACATATCATGCTACACAAATGAATGAAATTTCAACTACGCGGCGTTTTTTCACCAATTGATTTTCCAATGAACCCATTGTTATCCCAACCACATTTCGTTGATACCCTCACGAACCACAATAAACTTGAAATGAGCTCTGTGCAATGATTCATTCACCAATGGATTTTAATTTTCCAAATGATACGGCAATAAATCTCATTGATACAAGAATGTACCTTTACTTAATGAACAATTAACCCCAACCGGACCCTGAAAAACATTAACTTACCAATGATACCGTATTTTAGCTGTAATGATACCTAAGTAAGCCCCATTGATACTTTGATCAACCCCAACAATACCTAGACATTATTTAAAAGCCTAACCCCACCCCTAAAAGTTTTTTTTTTGTTGGGGGAGAGGGAGGGTTATAGGAATTATCTTGTCCATAAGTCTGTCTGTGCAAAATTTGTGTCTGTTCAATACTTGTACTTTTTTCCCTTGGACTGAATTGTCACACTTTCATTGGTTTAAACATAGCACGTGATTGCCTCATATATCTCTATATATGTGCTGTGAGAAATAATATTAGGCATTATGGCCGCCATTGGCCGACGCTTCGCTTACTCATTTCGACATTTCATAGTATTTAATACATAAACCGCATGCCGTGCGTTCTTAAGGTATTTGGAGTAGTTGCCCTTTGAAATTCTTTAAAATTAGAGTAGTTGCCCTTAGAATATTGACGTCACATTGTTTTGTCTGGAGCAGAACAAAATGGTAGCGTCGACATTTGCTCAAATCTCTGCAGAGGAAAGGGAGAAAACATTTAAAATTGAATAGCAACAAACATTGTAAGTAAACATGGGTTTTCATCAAGATTTTCAGAGACTATTTGAAAGGTGAGATTGTAAATTTTGAAGAGTTTAAATGTGTTAAATTAGACGAGATGTTTGGAATCTTGTACATGGTTTTGCGTAGATCATCGCAATATGTGAATAAATATGTCACTTGATAGTCCTCGGTAAAACAAAACATTTATTAGGTTAGTTACTGACTATATGGAACGCCATGGCTGCCTTATGTTATGTGATTTTATAATCTGTTGTGTGTCTATAATTATATGCTGTGGTTCTATATTTATATGCTGTGGGTCTATCATTATATGCTGTGGGTTTGTAATTATATGCTGTGGTTCCCTTATTATATGCTGTGGGTCTATCATTATATGCTGTGGTTCTATAATTATATGCTGTGGTTCTATTATTATATGCTGTGGTTCTATAATTATATGCTGTGGTTCTATAATTATATGCTGTGGTTCTATAATTATATGTTGTGGGTCTATTATTATATGCCGTGGTTTCATTATTATATGCTGAGGTTTCATTATTATATGCTGTGGTTTCATTATTATATGCTGTGGTTTCATTATTATATGCTGTGGTTTCATTATTATATGCTGTGGGTTCATAATTATATGCTGTGGTTTCATTATTATACACTGTGGTTTCATTATTATATGCTGTGGGTTCATAATTATATGCTGTGGGTTCATAATTATATGCTGTGGGTTCATTATTTTATGCTGTGGTGTCATTATTATATACTTTGGGTTCATATTTATATGCTGTGGGTTCATTATTATATACTGTGGTTCATTTATTATATAATGTGGGTTCATTATTATAAGCTGGTATACTTAAATTTTACACAGGGGCTCTTATTATAAATGTTCCTAAACAAAATGGCGGCAGATTCCACAGGGTTGATAGGAAAGGTATTGGAGGATTTAAACTTACATCTTTTTCACGACAGGTTCAGGGCTGAAAAAATAACCACAGATATTGTATGTAAATTATCTGCACACGAATTCCAAACTTTGGGGATCTCAAATACAAGGGATATGATGAGATTAGAAACGAGTGTGTGAAATATGGAACTGAAAAGCCAAAAAAGGTATGGCCTCAGTGTGGTCCTCCGATGTATGATATTCTAACAACAGTATTAGAAATGTTCCTTGAAAATGGATGCACAATTACTTACATTTCAAACCTTCTCTCAGTGTCAAAAAGAACGATTTACAGAAGAATGGCACAGTATGGACTTAGTAAAATGAATTTTTCAGAAATATCCGACAATGACCTCCATTTAAAACTCGGGGAAATTTTAAAAGATTTCCCCCTCTGTGGAGAAAATCTCTTAAGACAGATGATAACTTTAAAAGGGATAAGGGTTCCTAGGTGGAGACTAAGAGAAAGCAGACATCGAATGGATGAACGTGGTGTTTGTGAGAGACAAGCTGGTAGACTGCACAGACGTGTTTACAATGTATAATGTAACGGGCCCAAACCATTTATGGCACTTAGACATTAAAAATAAACTTGTGCGTTGACGATTCATAATTGTTGGCGGAATAGATGGTTTTAGCAGACTGGTGATGTTCTTAAGATGCACAGACAATAATACAGCTGGAATAGTACTGCAGTGTTTTTATTACACATAATTTGATATAAAATCAGACCAAGCAGTTTTAAAGAAATTTAAGAAAATGTAGGAAAGCAGATTGATTAATAAATTCATTGAACTGTTTATTAATAAGAAGGATACATGTTATTTGTTTTCAGACTACAAAGTGTTAATATACAAAATCAATGATTTTCAATATGCATGTAGGTTGTGTATAAAAATATAAAATACAATTCGGGTAAATCCTGTATATCCATTATTGAAACTATATAGTCATTAAAATCATCTGTAACTAATAGAATTGTGTTTTTACGACTATAGGTTTACATGGTATTTACTTCGGAGTGGGATTATTATATATGTTGAAAACTCTTTCCACGTATTCATTAAGATAAAATGTCAAATCCGATCATTTAATGTAAAAATTAATGAAAAAAGATCGTTGTTATTTAAAAATTAATCAAAATTAAATCAACGCTTCTGGAAAGAAAAAAGATCGACTGAAAGGGTGATCCAGTCGACTAGGAGGTCTTTTTAGAAACGCAACATTTCATATAAATCTTTTCTCGTAATTACGAGATAATTAACTTGTAATAACGAGATCTTTTCTCGTAATTACAAGATAAAAATATTTTTTTTATGTGGCCCTATTCGTCTTTCGTACAATGTTGAAAACACTATCTTTTATTTGTTTAAGGAACTGAAGAAGAGATGTGCATTCAGCCTCGCCCAATGCCCGGAAATCCAACACAGATTCAATTTTGCGGGTGACGATCCTAATCAGTGTTGTGGTAATAGAGTATGTGCAATATTATTATGCAATAGCAGTTTTATTTTATGCCACTGTCATCGAAGATTTGGGGGGTACATAGTTTTTGCCCTTTCTGTCCATCGGTCTGTCTGTTTGTCCGCAAAAACTTTAAAATTGCACATAACGTTTGAGTGGTTTGGGCTCTGGTTTTCATATTTTACAAAAGTATTCCTTATGACCAGGCCTTTTTTGCGGTAACACCAAACTTGACCTTTTGACCATGAAGTTTGATCAACTTTTACAAACATTTTCACACTTTTACCTTGGCCATAACTTTTGAAAATTGGTGCTAAGGCTTTCATACTTCACATATGTATACATTCTGACAAGACCTTTCAGTGGGTATATTTTTTACCTTGACCCAAGAGTTTGACCCACTTTTCAAAAACTTGAACCTTGGTCATAGCTTTTGAACATTTAGCACTAGGGCTTTCATATTTCATAGATGTATTTCTCGTTTCAAGCTCTTCCTTTGGATAACAACAAATTTTGTCTTTTGACCTTGACCTTTGGAGTTTGACTTGCATTAGAGAAACTTCAACCCTCGCCATACGCTGCCATTCTGGGACATCAGTGTTTCACAAACACATCTTGTATTTATTTTGGTTAACTTGGCTTTTTCCCTTTGAAGAACTACTTATAATTTATCAAATTACATGAATTTAAGATCAGAATTTTCTCACTTTCTTAATAAAAATATGATTGCAGATCCATAAAAAAAATACAGTAACGTTACATTTAGAGGGCAAACAAATCATCAAATTAAAATCAGATGCGTTTGTGAAACACTATGAGCCCGGCGGCAACAGATTTCGAAAAAGCAATTTTTTAGCATATAGGTCACAGTTAAGGTCACAAACTCATTGTCCTATGTGTCATTTAAAAGCACCTAATTAGTGAAGTATGCATACCAAATACGAAGTCTCTATCTCCTATGGCTAAGGTTAAAGTTGACAACAGACAGACAAACAGGACAAAAACAATATACGATTCGGACGCATAAAAATGTGTCCTTATAGAATTCGTGAGCAAACACGTACGGCTGCGCTAAGAGAGATGCCGAGACATAGAATTTTTTGAGCTATTTGGACTTTCAGTAACGTACTCTCAAATGATGGTATATATTCTCAAGCTTGTACTTGATTTTTAATAGCACACTCCCTTTAAAGAATCTTAAACATCAACTATTAATAGTAAAGCTTAAATTATTATAGTTGATATAGTAAACAAAACAAGAAATCAATTTTGTATACTCAGTATTTTAATCATTTTTATTGTAGTTAAAAAAAATTAAGAATTTAGAACACAAACGCATTTTCTGCTTTGTCTGAAAGTATTATATTGATAAATAGAAAAAAGATGTTTTTGTGAAACACTATGCACCCGGCGACAACAAAGCTCTAAAAAGCAATGTTTAGCATATGGGTCTCATTCAAGGTCACAAGATCATTGTCCTTGGTGTCAGTTGAAAGTGCTTGTAAATTTAAATTATAAAAAGAGAAATCCGGATTCGAATAGCTAGTTACGACTAAATCGACAGCATATATAATTATGAATCCACAGCATATAATAATGAAACCAGAGGATATAATTATGAACTCACAGCATATAATTATGAACCTACAGCATATAATTATGAACCCAGAGCATATAATAATGAAACCACAGCATATAATAATAAAACCACAGCATATAATTATGAACCCACAACATATCATAATGAAACCACAGCATATAATAATGAAACCACAGCATATAATAATAGAACCACAGCATATAATAATAGACCCACAGCATATAATTATAGAAACACAGCATATAATTATAGAACCACAGCATATAATAATAAAACCACAGCATATAATCAAGAACCACAGCATATAATTATAGAACCACAGCATATAATAAGGGAACCACAGCATATAATTACAAACCCACAGCATATAATAATAGACCCACAGCATATAATAATAGACCCACAGCATATAATTATAGACCCACAGCATATAATAATAGAACCACAGCATATAATAATAGACCCACAGCATATAATAAAATCATCTAACATAAGGCAGCCAAGGCGTTCCATATTTCTCCATAATATTACTTATTATGTTAGTTACTGACTCACTACGGAAATATATTGGGTTGATCAATCTCATAGATGGCGAGGCGAAGCCGAGCCGTCTATGAGATTTATCAACCCAATATATTTCCGTAGTGAGTCATATGGAACGCCTTGGCTGCCTTATGTTAGATGATTTTATTATATGCTGTGGGTCTATTATTATATGCTGTTGATAAATCTCATAGAAGGCTCGGCTTTGCCTCGCCATCTATGAGATTGATCAACCCAATATATTTCCGTAGTGAGTCAGTAACTAACATAATAAGTTATATTATGGAGAAACACTGAACGTTCTCTAATGACCACACGCAGGTCATTAGAGAACGTTCAGTGTTTCTTCATAACATAATAAGTAATATTATGGAGAAATATGGAACGCCTTGGCTGCCTTATGTTAGATGATTTTATTATATGCTGTGGGTCTATTATTATATGCTGTGGTTCTATTATTATATGCTGTGGGTCTATAATTATATGCTGTGGGTCTATTATTATATGCTGTGGGTCTATTATTATATGCTGTGGGTTTGTAATTATATGCTGTGGTTCCCTTATTATATGCTGTGGTTCTATAATTATATGCTGTGGTTCTTGATTATATGCTGTGGTTTTATTATTATATGCTGTGGTTCTATAATTATATGCTGTGTTTCTATAATTATATGCTGTGGGTCTATTATTATATGCTGTGGTTCTATTATTATATGCTGTGGTTTCATTATTATATGCTGTGGTTTCATTATGATATGTTGTGGGTTCATAATTATATGCTGTGGTTTTATTATTATATGCTGTGGTTTCATTATTATATGCTCTGGGTTCATAATTATATGCTGTAGGTTCATAATTATATGCTGTGAGTTCATAATTATATGCTCTGGTTTCATTATTATATGCTGTGGATTCATAATTATATATGCTGTCGATTTAGTCGTAACTAGCTATTCGAATCCGGATTTCTCTTTTTATAATTTAAATTTACAAGCACTTTCAACTGACACCAAGGACAATGATCTTGTGACCTTGAATGAGACCCATATGCTAAAAATTGCTTTTTAGAGCTTTGTTGTCGCCGGGTGCATAGTGTTTCACAAAAACATCCTGTTTCTATTTATCAATATAATACTTTCAGACAAAGCAGAAAATGCGTTTGTGTTCTAAATTCTTTTATTTTTTTTAACTACAATAAAAATGATTAAAATACTGAGTATACAAAATTGATTTCTTGTTTTATTTATTACAGTACAGGCAACGCGGATCCCGTATTGGCCCGCGTTACCGTCACGGTATTTTTATCGTTCCCGCGATACACCATCACGGTTTTTGATCGCGGTATGGATTGCGACCGTGATGACACCGCGACGGTGTGATTTACCGTTATTCCTGCTGCTGCTTGTTGTTCTAACTTTACCTGTACTGTACATTACAGGCAATGCGGGTCGCGTAAATCCCATCAAATATGCGACTTCAGATTTAAGCGTAACAGCTGCATTGTAAATAGATTGTGGTCCATATTATTATAAAATTAATAAATTATATTTATGAAATAGAATTTCATGAAATCGGAAACTACATTTGAATTACAACATAACATGATCATTATGCTGTTAAGTTTTGTGATGTGTATATAAGAACACATATCTTTGTATTTGACGTGCTTATTTCAGTTTCTATTTTTCCATTCAATAATAAAATTATCATTCATATATAAAGTTGGTGCTGCGTTAAAGCACATGGAATCATAACGTGTTATCAGTATGCGTTTCCTGTGTATACATATAAAGTTTAAGTCATGATCATTTTTTGTGTATACATGTAGTGATTAACAAACTCAGGGTAGAAAACGACATGCCCTTGAGGGTTTTCACACCTATTCACGACAAAAGAAAAATTCTATATCGCGTACGGCTTCGTCTAATCGCACAACACCTTGCAGGAGAGAGAGAGAGAGAGAGAGAGAGAGAGAGAGAGAGAGAGAGAGAGGCGTTTAGGCGTAATTTAACGTACACTTATGTGCAATATACTAATATCCAATACTCAATATTCATAAAATTAGTATTTAAAAAAGAATATGGTACACTGATTGAATCCATCGTGCAATTTCAGATTTGAGTCCACCATCTGCACCTGTCAATCAAATCAGCCCGCTAGCTCTACCACGTGTTTCCTCCATGATATTGTTTCGTTTCATCAATTTTATTTTTAATAAAGAAAATAAGAAGTATGTTTAACAGTTAAGTTTTTTACAATGTTCGTGATGCATGATATACTGTGTTTGGAAAGTTTAATTCGTTGTGTTTTTTCTCTATCTCTCGTTTAGTTTATAATGGAGGTTTTTTGCGGGAAGGAACATCTTCAACACGTTTAGCGGTTAAAGAACGCAGTAAAATGAATCAATTATTTGATACAGCTATTAGTAAAATTGTTTGATATGCATGTAGAATTCTTCTTGGTCAATCGTTACACAAAATTATCTACCTGCCTCATTCCTGTGTATTCTGTGCGTTCAAGCGTAGAGTGATTTCCTGTCAGTGCGACGGTTTCACACCTTTGTGTCAAACAATTGGGACTAAAGTCAAATAAAGTTAACTTCGACAGTCAAAGGGCGGTGGGGTGGGGGGCGGTAAGGTTACGATAACAGGAAGTTCATGCACACATATAAATGATATCAATACGTTTACTGAAATGTTTAAATGTTTTTTATCGGCATGAAATATCAACAGCAAAACTTTCAAAACATGTTCTTAATTTCTTTGAAATGTGTAAGAACATAAGAACGGTTTAGCAACATTTCCTTCTAAAAAAAAATTATCTAGTTATTCCATTAAGAGAGAGAGAGAGAGAGAGAGAGAGAGAGAGAGAGAGAGGGGCTCGGTCGCGAGCGAACGCTAACCTCCGTCACGGCGTGTAGCTGGTACACCATCACGACACCATGACATGGGATACCCACAATATCTTTCGATTACATAATTTTATGCAACTCTGGGTATCTCTAAGGCTTCTTACTCTCTATTTGTTATAATTCAGTTCAGAGAGATACACGTTAATTTAATTTTTTTGCATTACAATGGGGCGTATTCGAAGGTGGCAAAGATAGACACTCGGTCATACATGTACCTAAAGTAACGTAACACAAATTCACTAAAACGTGAATTCACAAAAAATGTTCTTTACACGTAGAAGACCTTGTAAGAAATGAACGGAACGTGCTTAAAATACCGGGTTGGTAATTTTATAGGAAGCCCTAATTTTTAATCACTTCCTCATCATTAGTTGACACGCATGGACTTCAACAACAAACAATAAAAATGTAGGCGGACCAATTAATTGTTAAGAAAACACAATCACACTGCGTACACATTTATAATTTTATTGGCAATTAAAATCATTTCATGATAATTTTTAATTTAACGACCTATTTAAAATATGATAATGGATTCGAAAATATTTTATTTGCAATTGCTGCACAAGTATTAAATTAAATACTTTTATAATTTATTTAATAGCTATGAAATAAAAAAGACTCCAAGTATTTCGATTATAATCTCTGTCAAAATCTGGTTAAATATCGATATTAGATATAAAGAAACATGCAATTTATTTTTCATTCGGGGAGATAACTCCCGCTTCTATACGATACTTTTCCATCGATAATTTTACCGTGGCGGGGACAGGTAGATGATGAGTTTACCGTGATGGGAACGCGGTATACCTGTCTCACCTCGATGTGTTTATACCGTGACGGGGCGCGGGAAACACCGGATCCGCGTTGCCTGTACTGTATATCAACTATAATAATTAAATTGTTGATGTTTAAGATTCTTTAAAGGGAGTGTGCTATTAAAAATCAAGTACAAGCTTGAGAATATATACCATCATTTGAGAGTACGTTACTGAAAGTCCAAATAGCTCAAAAAATTCTATGTCTCGGCATCTCTCTTAGCGCAGCCGTACGTGTTTGCTCACGAATTCTATAAGGACACATTTTTATGCGTCCGAATCGTATATTGTTTTTGTCCTGTTTGTCCGTCTGTTGTCAACTTTAACCTTAGCCATAGGAGATAGAGACTTCGTATTTGGTATGCATACTTCACTAATTAGGTGCTTTTAAATGACACATAGGACAATGAGTTTGTGACCTTAACTGTGACCTATATGCTAAAAAATTGCTTTTTCGAAATCTGTTGCCGCCGGGCTCATAGTGTTTCACAAACGCATCTGATTTTAATTTGATGATTTGTTTGCCCTCTAAATGTAACGTTACTGTATTTTTTTTATGGATCTGCAATCATTTTTTTTATTAAGAGAGTGAGAAAATTCTGATCTTAAATTCATGTAATTTGATAAATTATAAGTAGTTCTTCAAAGGGAAAAAGCCAAGTTAACCAAAATAAATACAAGATGTGTTTGTGAAACACTGATGTCCCAGAATGGCAGCGTATGGCGAGGGTTGAAGTTTCTCTAATGCAAGTCAAACTCCAAAGGTCAAGGTCAAAAGACAAAATTTGTTGTTATCCAAAGGAAGAGCTTGAAACGAGAAATACATCTATGAAATATGAAAGCCCTAGTGCTAAATGTTCAAAAGTTATGACCAAGGTTCAAGTTTTTGAAAAGTGGGTCAAACTCTTGGGTCAAGGTAAAAAATATACCCACTGAAAGGTCTTGTCAGAATGTATACTTATGTGAAGTATGAAAGCCTTAGCACCAATTTTCAAAAGTTATGGCCAAGGTAAAAGTGTGAAAATGTTTGTAAAAGTTGATCAAACTTCATGGTCAAAAGGTCAAGTTTGGTGTTACCGCAAAAAAGGCCTGGTCATAAGGAATACTTTTGTAAAATATGAAAGCCAGAGCCCAAACCACTCAAACGTTATGTGCAATTTTAAAGTTTTTGCGGACAAACAGACAGACCGATGGACAGAAAGGGCAAAAACTATGTACCCCCCAAATCTTCGATGACAGTGGCATAAAATAAAACTGCTATTGCATAATAATATTGCACGTACTCTATTACCACTACACTGATTAGGATCTTCACCCGCAAAATTGAATCTGTGTTGGATTTCCGGGCATTGGGCGAGGCTGAATGCACATCTCTACTTCAGTTCCTCAAACAAATAAAAGATAGTGTTTTCAACATTGTACGAAAGACGAATAGGGCCACATAAAAAAATATTTTTATCTCGTAATTACGAGAAAAGATCTCGTTATTACGAGTTTATTATCTCGTTATTACGAGAAAAGATCTTGTTATTACGAGATAATTTTCTCGTTATTACGAGAAAAGATCTCGTTATTACGAGTTAGTTATCTCGTAATTACGAGAAAAGATTTATATGAAATGTTGCGTTTCTAAAAAGACCTCCTAGTCGACTGGATCACCCTTTCAGTCTAACTTTTTTCTTTCCAGAAGCGTTGATCTAATTTTGATTAATTCTTAGATAACAACGATCATTTTTCATTAATTTTTACATAAAATGATCGGATTTGACATTTTATCTTAATGAATACGTGGAAAGAGTTTTCAACATATATCATAATCCCACTCCGAAGTAAATACCAGGTAAACCTATAGTCGTAAAAACACAATTCTATTAGTTACAGATGATTTTAATGACTATATAGTTTCAAAAATGGATATACAGGATTTACCCGAATTGTATTTTATATTTTCATACACAACCTACATGCATATTGAAAATAATTGATTTTGTATATTAAAACTTTGTAGTCTGAAAACAAATAACATGTATCCTTCTTATTGATAAACAGTTCAATGAATTTATTAATCAATCTGCTTTCCTACATTTTCTTAAATTTCTTTAAAACTGCTTGGTCTGATTTTATATCAAATTATGTGTTAAAAAAACACTGCAGTACTATTCCAGCTGTATTATTGTCTGTGCATCTTAAGAACATCACCAGTCTGCTAAAACCATCTATTCCGCCAACAATTATGAATCGTCAACGCACAAGTTTATTATTAGTGTCTAAGTGCCATAAATGGTTTGGGCCCGTTACATAAAAAACACGTCTGTGCAGTCTGCCAGCTTGTCTCTCACAAACACCACGTTCATCCATTCGATGTATGCTTTCTCTTAGTCTCCACCTAGGAACCCTTATCCCTTTTAAAGTTATCATCTGTCTTAAGAGATTTTCTCCACAGAGGGGGGAATCTTTTAAAATTTCCCCGAGTTTTAAATCGAGGTCATTGTCGGATATTTCTGAAAAATTCATTTTACTAAGTCCATACTGTGCCATTCTTCTGTAAATCGTTCTTTTTGACACTGAGAGAAGGTTTGAAATGTAAGTAATTGTGCATCCATTTTCAAGGAACATTTCTAATACTGTTGTTAGAGTATCATACATCGGAGGACCACACTGAGGCCATACCTTTTTTGGCTTTTCAGTTCCATATTTCACACACTCGTTTCTAATCTCATCATATCCCTTGTATTTGAGATCCCCAAAGTTTGGAATTCGTGTGCAGATAATTTACATACAATATCTGTGGTTATTTTTTCAGCCCTGAACCTGTCGTGAAACAGATGTAAGTTTAAATCCTCCAATACCTTTCCTATCAACCCTGTGGAATCTGCCGCCATTTTGTTTAGGAACATTTATAATAAGAGCCCCTGTGTAAAATTTAAGTATACCAGCATATAATAATGAACCCACATTATATAATAAATGAACCAAAGTATATAATAATGAACCCACAGCATATAAATATGAACCCACAGCATATAATTATGAACCCACATCATATAATTATGAACCCACAGCATATAATAATGAAACCACAGTGTATAATAATGAAACCACAGCATATAATTATGAACCCACAGCATATAATAATGAAACCACAGCATATAAAAATGAAACCACGGCATATAATTATGAACCCACGGCATATAATTATGTACCCACAGCATATAATAATGAGCCCACAGCATATGATAATGAAACCACAGCATATAATTATGAACCAACAGCATATAAATATGAACCCACAGCATATAATAATAGACCCACAATATATAATTATAAAACCACAGCATATAATTATAGAACCACAGCATATAATTATAGAACTACAGCATATGATAATAGAACCACAGCATATAATTATAGAACCACAGCATATAATGATAGACCCACAGCATATAATAAGGGAACCACATCATATAATTACAAACCTACAGCATATAATGATAGACCCACAGCATATAATTATAGAACCACAGCATATAATTATAGACCCACAACATATAATAAAATCACATAACATAAGGCAGCCATGGCGTTCCATATAGTCAGTAACTAACCTAATAAATGTTATGTTTTACCGAGGACTATCAAGTGACGTATTTATTCACAAATTGCGATGATCTACGCAAAACCATGTACAAGATTCCTAACATCTCGTCCAATTTAACACATTTAAACTCTTCAAAATTTACAATCTCACCTTTCAAATAGTCTTTGAAAATCTTTGCTTCACCCATGTTCACTTACAATGTTTGTTGCTATTCAATTTTATACGTTTTCTCCCTTTCCTCTGCAGAGATTTGAGCAAATGTCGACGCTGCCATTTTGTTCTGCTCCAGACAAAACAATGTGACGTCAATATTCTAAGGGCAACTACTCTAATTTTAAAGAATTTCAAAGGGCAACTACTCCAAATACCTTAAGAACGTACGGCATGCGGTTTATGTATTAAATACTATGAAATGTCGAAATGAGTAAGCGAAGCGTCGGCTAATGGCGGCCATATTGCCTAATATTATTTCTCACAGTACAAATATAGAGATATATGAGGCAATCACGTGCTATGTTTAAACCAATGAAAGTGTGACAATTCAGTCCAAGGGTAAAAAAGTACAAGTATTGAACAGACACAAATTTTGCACAGACAGACTTATGGACAAGATAATTCCTATAACCCTCCCTCTCCCCCCTAACAAAAAAAACTTTGTTTAGGGGTGGGGTTGGGCTTTTAAATAATGTCTAGGTATTGTTGGGGTTCATCAAAGTATCAATGGGGCTTACTTAGGTATCATTACAGCCAATATACGGTATCATTGGTAAGTTAATGTTATTCAGGGTCTGGTTGGGGTTAATTGTTCATTAAGTTAAGGTACATTTTTGTATCAATGAGATTTATTGCCGTATCATTTGGAAAATTAAAATCCATTGGTGAATGAATCATTGCACAGAGCTCATTTCAAAGTTATTGTGGTTCGTGAGGGTATCAACGAAATTTGGTTGGGATAACAATGGGTTCATTGGAAAATCAATCGGTGAAAAAACGCCGCGTAGTTGAAATTTCATTCATTTGTGTAACATGATATGTTGGTACATAAAATTCATTAAGTGTATTGATTATGAACAAACTTAGTATCATTGGGGTATCTCAAAGTTCACTGGGGTGTCATTGGGGTTCATTGGGGTATCATTGGGGTTCATTGGGGTAAAAAGACGCACCCAGCTTCATGAATGAAGATACATGTACATATCTGGAGAACGCATACGTGTGAACCAAACTGGCACAGTTTTTCTTGACGATAACTTATTTAATATTAAAAGGGTTTTGACAGATATATATGCACTTTTTTGTACAAACATCCAAATATTAGGGTTTTTAAAAAAATAAAACCCCCTATGATTAAAAAAGAATTGTCCAATTATACCCTTTTTGCTCTACTTTAATCAATAAAGATAATATGATAGAATATTTGATTTAATGTGAAGAATGCATTCAAAAGGATCTTTGGTCGTGTTTTAAAGATTCATTGATATACAATTGATGATTCGCGATCTTAGATACTTATTCAATACACACAGCAGTTAATCGAACGAATGCATTTAACTTTAAGAAAAAATTGTCAAGGTAAACCACATTGTTCTTTATACATGTATAATGCTAGATATATAATCACAGTTTGCCATGTAAACATTTTTTTATCAAGTAATTGTAATGAGCAAATGTATTGTAATTACTCTTTAAATTTATGATTGAAAAGATACCTTTCATGTAGGTTTGAATTGCCGTGATGGACTTTTATGAATGAATCATTGACATAGTTTTGCGCCCCGGATGAGTAATCTTCAAGGTAGCATATTCTAGACTGTTTCTTTGACTTACAGATTGTAAGTAGTGAATACATTAAACTTCATTTTATAATATAAGTATTGTAACATTATAAAAACAACATGACATTGAAATTGAAATAAGAATTAAACTACCAATAATTTTTGTGTAAGAATTTAAAACAAAATTCACGAATGTCTTATTATGGCTATGATATGTTTTGTGTTTGTATTGTAGGTTGTTCCAAATTTCTTCGATTCAACTGTTCAAATGTAAAGCATAATTCACTACTGGCTCTAAAAACCCCTGTCCGTATGAAAATCCCCTGTCTTCCCCTGTCACCCCCTGTGTTTTCACTGTCATCCCCTGTACACCCCCTGTGTGCCACTGTACGGAGCCCCTGTATACCCTGTCATCCCCTGTGCGCCCCTGTACACATCCCCCTGTGTGCCACTGTAAACCCCTGTCACCCCCTGTACGCCCCTGTCATCCCCTGTAAGCCACTGTCTCCCCCTGTGCATGCCCCTGACATCCCCTGTACGGTCTTTAACTGCTCGCTAAGTAATTAAATAGCTTTTAATTAATTCGGATTTTTAAAAATTTATATATAGCATTCATGTTTTAGACGGTGCTTCAGGTTTTCTTTGCATTTCATAGAAGGCAATATTATTACAAGTGTGAATAATTTTGACTCAACATTGACACAAATCAAGATATACTTGTATACCGATAAACCGCTTATTTTATTACGTGCATTTAAACAAATGACCATGTTCTGTATTTTGTAAAAATAAAATAGAAAGAAAAAAGAAAGAAAAATAAGTGGAGGAGTGCGTGAAATCTGCAATGTTCTGTGCCATGTAACCTGACTGAGAGAAAGCGCATAATAATAATAACACAACATGATCAGCACGTGCAGATAACCACACACCGCTCGAAATGATCACCTATATTTTGACTGTTTTGACCAGTGCAATGATGCATAGAATTAAACAGCCTTTATGAATTTAATGTAAATCGCTGATAATTGCTGTCAGTATTGTTTTTTTATAAATCATGAGAGAGAGAGAGAGAGAGTTGATTTTTTTCGGAAAGGGGGATTAGACCGGTCCATTGACACTTTAAACTTCTATCAGCTAGTGTGCATTTTCCAGTTTAGTTATTCATATGTATTATTGTATAGAATTGTCCACATGCATATACACTGTAGAGCAATGATACCGTTAATGAACGATTTAATGCATGATTGTATGCAAATGCCGGTAACGGGGTACCATTTAATTATACACACATGCATTATATTAAACAATGGTCCGGGTTTCGGATCAGAACAATATCAGGCATTTATTTTAATTTTATTTCATTTGAAAAATGAAAAATATAAAAGAGCAATATACAGTTTTACTTCATATCACTGTGCCAAATAATGTTCTGAATTTAAAGCTCATCAATCTTTTCATGTTTGAAATTCTCAGAACTGAAAAATTGAAATTTTCAATATCTTGTTTCTTTACTTGACAGACTGGGAAAAAGGTCATAAGGGGTGTTTAAACAACATATTGCATTATTGTGTAGCATTACCGAGCATCCAGACCAGTACACGTGTGTCTGTCACCTCCTTGTTCCCAGTCTCGCTACCGTGCACTGCAAATTGTCAAGAAGGGCTGTATACAGTATATAGCTATTATATAATCACTGACCGACCATTCAGATCTGAGGAAGTGTGTGTATATATACGTGTACACGGGTGTCTATCATCTCTTGTTCTTTTATCTCGCTACCGTGAACTGCAAATTGTCAAGAAGGGCTGTGTACAGTAGCTATTATATAATCACTGAACGAGTGAAATTATGTCAACATCATCTCCTTTGAAAACTGTAGCTTCAATCAGCTAGTTGTTAATCATGTGTCTTCAAGTTTTTTGATCAATTGATCTGGAGTAGTATAAAACATACATGAATTAAAAATCAATTTGACAGCTCTAAGTTAATCTAAATAACTAAAGAAAATTGGTTTTAAAAATTAATAAGGATTGCATGTTTACTTATTAAGAAATTAATTCCCGTTTAAACTATTTGTAACATTTAATTAAAATCAATGCAATCTCTCTCTCTCTCTCTCTCTCTCTCTCTCTCTCTCTCTCTCTCTCTCTCTCTCTCTCTCTCTCTCAGTGTATAAACTCCATAGGCTACATGTATAGAAAACACTAGTTCTACATTTACATTTATGTTGTGTATGTTCTGACCACATGGGCTGCGGAATGATAAAGAATAGGTAATAAAGATTAGGATTGCATGTTTACTTATTAGGAAATTAATTCCCGGGTAAACTATATAATTAATAAATTTAATTCAAAGTCAATGCAAACTCTCTCTCAAACTCTTTCTCTCTCTCACACACACACACTCTCTCTCTCTCTCTCTCTTGGATAGATTTTGGAAATTAATGAAATTGATTATGAGATTAAAACATGAGTTTTAATTCAATTCAAGAGTCCAATAAGCCGGTCAGAAACGTATTGAACAAACATACTAAAATATTTCTTAGACAAACTTATATAAGCTATTGAAGCTTTATTTTGCTTTTCACGGGAAATTAATAAAGGTATAACCAAGAACTTGGTTAGAAAAAAGAAGAAAGGTGTACTCTATCGTTACATAGCTGATTATAAATTCTTTATTCTGACTGCTTTATTGGTTTAAGTGCGCTCCTATATGTTTAGATATATACAAAACCATGTTCCGCGCTTGATCTTAGTTTCTAGTGTATGTTTATTACCATAGGCTTAAGATATTCTTAAGTAAAGTGTACATATATCTGTAGACAACTTTAAAAACTTAATAATTCATTATATGTTGTATTTTTATGTCTGTTTTTCAAATATTAGGGAGTAGCGATGTTCCCGAGCTCAAAAGGACTACATGCCCTAAGGGCTTGCACACCTAATATAAAAAAATAATTCCCGCCCTCACCTGAGGTTTACCACCCGGTGAATCTCAAATCTTCAGTTGTTAGCATAATTTTTGAAGTATCAACAAATTATCAACTAAAAAATGTGATTTCTAAAATTACGATAACAGTGTGTCTTGTGATTCGGCGCTGTTGAGTGCAAATATTGACTTTTAGCTCAAAATATAACACATGTGATTTCAATAGTTGAATTAAGAAAATGATATTGAAAAAAAAACCCAGTCAAAAGCCGTACAGGGGATGTCAGGGACATGCACAGGGGTATACAGTGGCTTACAGGGGATGACAGGGGCGTTCAGGGGGTGACAGGGGCTTACAGTGGCACACAGGGGGATGTGTACAGGGGCGCACAGGGGATGACAGGGTATACAGGGGCTCTGTACAGTGGCACACAGGGGATGCACAGGGGATGACAGTGAAAACACAGGGGGTGACAGGGGAAGACAGGGGATTTTCATACGGACAGGGTTTTTTAGATCCAGTAGTGTAATACTTTAATATAAAACAAATAAAAACGAATATCGTTGTATACACGTTGGTAATGCAGCATTTTAATAAACTTGTATGGGCTTCAAATAGCCTTCGAGATTAGAACCATGGGAAAAGATAATTTTTTCGGTGGTGTAAGTGATTATTTCTTATCTTTATTATTGTTAGAAGCATTAGCAAGATAAATAGATTTAAGTCTCGAATTTTATAGCAATGCCTGACAGGAAATGGCTCAGTTGTGTTTTGGTTCGCAGGGTCCTCAAATATCAAATCACCTTTAAATGCTAAACATGCTTACATGCCGCGTCAATGTTGGAGATGCCCAAAAGTAATGCATATTAACCAGTAATAGAATAAAATACATGAACATTTTAAATGTTGCTACCCGATGTACATTCCATCAAACGATGAGTTTGCCTGACTAAACGTAGTTTATCGGACACACATTAGTGGAAAGTCCAAAATGACAAAGCATATGTTCTATCCAAAAAAAAACAGCCCGTGGGTTGATATAATTATGCAAGGACAGTCCAAATATGAAGGAGTATGCTATAATATAATCTAATGTAACATATTATAAAACTATACCACTGTCCGATGCTTCAGCGAAGAAGTCCAGTCGTTGACTGAGCATTTGGAAGTAGAAGATGAAGGCACTTACACCCTGGATGTTATGTTTTTTTCTCATAATAACGACTGCAAACTCTACGAATTTAAGAGGTTATACAGATATATAAATACGTATGAAAACCTTTGAAAATTTAGACCAATACACTTAATTTGCAAATGGAAATTGCTTGACCTGGAATGTATTTGCAGTTGTAGGCGATGAATGTGTGTACTCGAAAATTGACCAAATTCTCAACGCAAAGTTTAATAAAACAACACAGATTTGTTGTCGGTCAGGTGTCCATGCGAGATATCGAGAGGAAATGGAAATTGGTTGTTGTGGTGGCAAGTATTAAAACAATGTTTGAACAACTCGAAATTTTGTCTATATACGGAATAATTTTCACGTGAGCAAATCGCAATTTGAAAAAAAAGAAAGATAGAATATTTAAAAGATTTTTGGCTTTTAACTTATGGAAGAAAAAATATTTTTGTACTATATTTTTGTTGTAATTTTATTTTATGTGAATTGAAATTGTTGATTGCTGATTTCAGAAGGAATTTACAAACTTCAAATAGAGTTGTGTTACAACGATCAAGTGTACGTAAAGGAAATGCAAACAAACTGTGATTGCAAGTGTGGTAAGTTTATCCTTTTATCATGCAGTATATAACTCTTGTCGTTTCAAACAGTGTATATATTTGATTTTCTACATTTAATTAGTATTTGACGAAGAAAATAGCTTTCAAACACTGTAAAAATTGACTAGCACATAAAGTTTGTTGAGGTTATTTCTTTTTACAAATTTAATTGCATCATTTCAAAAAAAGGAAAACAAAAATGAATATCAAATAAAAAGAATTATTGTTTACATTTAATCTTTATTCTCTCCAAAAATATCCCTTAAGGCTTCTTTCGGATTATCATGTTAAAAAATCTTAATTTTATTTGTCATTCTATTTTTTCATTTTATAGGAAAATCAAATTTTGAGAAGGACGAGAACAGAGTGAAATCAGGTGTGCCTAAAGTTGGCTCACTGCGGACTCGTCATAACCGTTGGAAAGAGTTGAACAGTTTGAAAAAAAGGTAAAAGTAAAAATTTTCATAAATGTGTCAATTTGAATATGCGATAGATTGATTTTAAAGCTGTAAAAGATTTAGAGTAATTATAATGAATTTGTCTTAAAATTCATGTCAATATATATTTTCGTAGGTGCAGAAAGAAATATCGAAGCAACTCTAAAATTTTGTTTTGCATCTGGAAGTTACGGAAAACGAAATCTAAAAACATCAAACATATCTTAATATCCATACTTAGTGGCAAATCCTTTTTTATAAGAGTTTAATTATGAGCCAATAAAAATATGAAGATTCATTTTACGTTGTTCAACTTTGTGTATTTGTATTTAATTAAACGGTAAAAATCAACATTTTAAATCTATGAAAATTTGAATAAAAGTTTTTCAAAGACTTTTATTTGGAAAATCTAATCATTACCGAAATGCAGTTGTTTACCTTTTCTTTAGAAAATACGTTATTCTTTAAATGTAATGTTTTGCTGTCTCAATAATATACGTTGATATTTGGTGTCGGGTGAGGCGGTTTATCTGATACAGTGAGTAGCTTTTAAATAATGGTAAAGAGTACCTGAACACTGAACGATATGCGTTTTTGACAAACACATTTAAAACATCACAAATAGCTGAAAGGTTTGAAATATTTGGAAGATAAAATACGCACCTAAACAACCTAACGTTCTATGTCTAATCGGATCTTCGCCTTCATGACTCTTGGTAAAAGGACGTTGTCGGTAAAGATTACAAAATATTATGATACATGTACCTTGGATATTCAAAATATGAGATAGAATACTTTGTTGCGCGAAGTACAACCGTTTTAGTTTTTTTTATATAATCATTTTATAGCATGGCTGATATGGTTTGCAGCCTACATTTACTTTGGCAGATAGAGTCATTGTAAAAAAGTTTGAGTCTGCCTAAGACATGATATGAAGAATTATTGGGGATTTATAATGCATTTAGAAAGAAAATCAAATAAATCATTCGTTAAGATTAATTAATTTAATTATGATCTTATCAACATCGTATTTTTTTTTATAAACGCTTAACTGACAATGTTTCTTAGCTATAAACATCCACTGACTGTAAAATAACATCAATAAATTCGTAATATTTGCTAACAGGCATAAAAACAAAGCCTTTACTCAGTCTGTTAATTTTGTATAAACAGTTGTAATGAATGTGTTGCAAATTTGCTTGTTATGTTTTTAATTCGTTAAAGAATTGCTCCAAATACCGTCTTGATTTTTTGATTATGCATACAGAATTTTTATCGTTAGCTAAACTAATGAGATCTACAGAAAAGAATTTAAATGACACATATATAGGTGAATGGGTATTCAGAGTCTTTATTCGTAGCACAGATAATTCTAAGGTTATATAAAAGGATATTTTTTTTTATTCTGCTCTTTAAATGGATAAACTTCATTCATAAAAAACCACAAGACTTCAGTATTACTGGCTTATCTGACACAGGGTATATCTTTTAATTATGGGAAAGAATATTATTGACCCATAATTGTTTTGAACTCTTTATCGGAGACATGTTCACAGTTGTAAAAACGTGATACATAAGAACAACTACATATCATCATGAAAGATGACACAGTTTTTTTTTGCATTTTCAACAGTGACTGTCAAGTTATTGTCATTCTGAAAACATTAAATTTTAAAGCAAGAGTACTCATTTAACCTTCTTGATTTATAATCAGCTTTGATATTTAACGTATATTTTTATTCATATATAATTAAATGAATATCTCATGAAATTATGACTGAGTGTCAATATAGGACAATACAATCCCTGCAACCCAAGGCATTTCCCTTTGATCGACAGTGGTTGTATATGAAAGGTAATGATAGTCGCCCGCATGGACACGTGAGTTCTCGCCTGTTGCTCTCGCTTCCGGCAACGTTAATGCCCCCCCCCCCCCCACCTTATATTAACATCCGTCACAGTATGAGGAATATTAACGTGGTTTCAACTACTCTTTGTCGGAAATACCACAGCTAATCTTGGCAGACCGAATAAACTATTCCTACATCACAGAAAATATAAATAACGCAAAGGTAAATAAGTTGTAAAATTTGTCTATTGAATTTTTAAAGATAAAGTTCAGTTAACAAAAACGAATACTTTTTTAATCACGATACAAGTCATGCTTTGTTTCTTTAAAAGCCTTATTTATTTTTATGCTATTTTAAAAATTTCCAGCAAGAGTTATGTGATCTACTCAGAGATAATTTGCAAGTCGTATTTTGCAAACTCATCATTGTTCTCATCATTAAGATTTAATGTGAAACAGATTTGTTTTGAATATTACACCGAAAATGTTTCCTATGAATAGTTTTAGGAAACCACAAGAATTATATAGCATTACTCATTTTATAAAACAATATTTATATAGAACGCATGCTTTTACTGATCTGCTAAATTAAATACTTCTAAATCAATATATGTGAGTTAACGACTGGGCCCCGCTTTCCCCCAGGAAACATCTGTCTTAAAAATACGTATAAAAAGAGAGAGTTGCCCCCACCCCACTTTTAATTTTTTTTATTTGGCTTGTCACAATTTTGGATCAGTCTCTCCCACCCTTTCAAAAACGGTGTTAATCGTGCCTGAATTGTGCTGTCTAAATCCTACTAACCTTTTTATTAGCAAGTATTTAGTCCAAATGTCTCTCATTACCATATGCAGAGGATCTTTTTTAGTTCTTGGTATATAAATATAGATTTGACAGATAAACTGATGCTACTTATTTGTCTCATTTGAATTCTAAACACATAACAGGGATATGATGGGTAAAGTTACATTTACCTGTGAAGCAGCAACTGCTTTCAGGGCTGTTAAATTATGTTATACGAAAGAAAATTAGTCTTGTTAAAATTGAGTTATTAATCATAGTTTAAATGCTTGAGAGCACACCAGTGCAATTCTATACGACAAAATGAAAACAAAAAATATTTCCGCTATTTATTCTTTGAAAAATAAGGAACGTCCTATTGGTAGTCAATCCATAAAAATACCAGGGTTCTTGTTTACAACTTATATATGATGCAAATAGAATGTGACAGAAATGGCAAGGAGAAAACCCTTTATTTGCTGACACATTTTTTTTTTTGGGAAAGCTTGTTGCTATTTGACCGAGATCTTTCTTAAACGCCTTACCTGAGGCTTAGTTTAAAAAAGTTCAATATATATCACCATAAGTTGAAACTTTCCATTGAGTTTCCATGAATCCCCCTCAAAGCTGACTAATACTTTCTTTGTTTGGTCAAAAAAATTAAAAGGTTTATGTCCGATTCTGGAGACATTGAAAACCAGAGCAAGAATGTTGAAGTGTCGTTAAGTAATATCGTGTATTATTCAAAGGTATTTAAGAGCTACCGATTCTTATTACGTGATTAAAAGAGCAGCATTTACAATGTATATACTACATGTATTTATGTAAAATAAAATACTGATTTTTGTCAAAATTATGTTGTGTAGTTGACGTTCAGTACAAAATAATAGACAACATACAAAATGCATTTGTAATTTACAGACGTTGAAACATCTAGGCTGATATATTGATATCATTATTTATAAAATTTTATTAAACTGTTAATACTAAAAAAAACTTCGCATTTTAAATGCATAAAAAAGTTTGCGATTTTTTATCATAAATTAAAAAAATTGCATACATGATCACGCTTTGATATAAATTGTGCATGTAAATGTTTATGCTTATTTTAGTAATTATAATTATGAACTGAGTTCGATTAAGTGTAAACATTTCTTTTTTTGACTCAAAATTTAAGTATTTTTATCAATTTTTGTATGTGCTCTTCAATCAGGTTTTTAGCTTTATGTCAAATATATTACATTACATTATTGTATGTACGTTAATAACAGCTTCAATATAATGATTTTTTTTTCTTCAAATTTAGCGTATTTGTGTTTAAGTGTGGTGATAAAAAAGGTTAATTGCTCTCTGAACTGCACAATGGATTTCCACACCTCTCACTTTAATCGCCCCCATAAATTGTTTTCCGAGTCCGAAATTAAATCCAAGTGAACTCATAAAATAACACACAGAACTCTGAATACATAATTTACATATTTTTAGAATCCAGCTAATCAGCCAATTTTATGGTGTGTGTAATGGGTGTGTTTATATAGCAACAGAAGTGTATATAGGCAGAATGTCCCCATTTTCAAGCGCAGATTATACAATGAGCACGATAAAGACATGAACCTGTTGTAGCTAGTCCATTAGATAACCCATTCAACTTGTTAGCAAGCAAACGGCCAAAACGTTTCTTTCAGATAATGTTTAGAAAATTCTAATTTTAAACAAGTGATAATTTTGGCAATTGAAAAATGTAAGTTTTTCTATTGTAAAATAAATAAATGAATTTGACTTTTTTAAATTCCTATCAATAAAGGCATTGGTTTATTTAAAAATTTAATAACGCATCCAAGTACTTAAATCTTTAGTGACCAGAACCTCAGTTGTAACTTGGCATGGTCACAATGCTTTGGTAAGCCGTTCAAATCAATCACAATTTGAGTGTCAGTCGACGAGATTTAAGAGAGATACAGGAGTCATAAGTTTTTAGTATATAAACAAAGTTTAGGCCATGTTTGTATGGTTTTTTCCTTTGAATGTTGACAAGAATATGTAAGGTTTAGACCTAGAATGGATATGCTTGAAACCGTTTATGTTTGTTCAAAACGATTTAACAGACAGAAAAATCAGCTTGAAATAGAATTTTTACTGGTTTATCGAACTAATGTAACACAAAAATATGGCACGAGCTATTGTGAGATATATGTTTGCTTATCACTCTTTAATTGACATCCACATTTTGGTTGTTTAGAAGAGGATGACGAAAGCAATTTAACAATAAACAATATAAAAAATGACTAAATCGTGACCATGCCCATTTAATATTTGATTATTATATAATACAGAGATTTTAAAAAGCTTATTTATAAATATCTGTAAGTCTTAATATTGATGGGTTAGACATTAATTTTGTACGAAAACAAGGGTAAAGATTTTTGGACAAACTTATATTTAACAGCCGAACGAATAACCAATTCGAGTTTAAGCATTAAAAAGTGTAGATTAGTTTCTATACTGACTTAAAAATGTAATTCTTTCCTGTAGAAGACCATTTGATCTTCTATGCATGGTATCAATAATTTTTTTTAAATCGAAAATAATTTGTGCATTTTTTGAGATATCGTATTATTGAAAGAACAAAACAGACAAAAAATTACCAACCTTTTTTAAATTCATGATTGAAAAGATACCATTCCTGTAGGCATGAATCACATTTAAAATTGTTAGATATCGTCTGCATGAAAAAGCTTAAAAATTTATGTCATATTTTCACGGGTATTGTTTTAGATTTAGTGGATATCAAGGATAAATATAGATATGCTGAATTTTTTTTCAATTGAAATTTGTCCATTGTAAATTATCTTCTGCCTTTACCCCCCCCCCCCCCAAAAAAAAAATATATAAGGAATAAGCATTTTTTTTTCATTTGGAATGCTTGATTTTTTAACATTTGATCCGGTGCATTAATGAAGGTATAGATCTGGAGAATGCTTATGAGTGATCCACACTGACACAGTTTTTCTTGACGATAACTTATTTCAAATTAAAAGGGTTTTGACAGATATTCACTTTTTGTACAAACATCCAAATATAAGTTTTAAAAAAACCCTATGATTCAAGACAAAGTGTCCGATACCATCCTTTTTGCCCTAATTTAATCAATGCAGATAATATGATAGAATATTCTATTTAATGTGAAGGAAGCATTAAAAAGGAACTTTGATCGTGTTTTAAAGATTCATTTATATACAACTTTTGATTCGCCTTTTTAGATACTTTTGTTCAATATACCCAACAAATAATCAAACGAATGCACTTAACTTTGCAAAATGTCAAGGTAAACCACATTGTTCTTTATTTATGTATAATGCCAGATTTTAAATCTCAGTTTGCCATGTGAAACTTTTTATTAAGTAACTGTAATGAGCAATGCATTGTAATTGCTATTTAAATGTATGATTGAAAAGATACCTTTCATGTAGGTATGAATTGTCGTAACGAACTTTTGTGAATGAATCATTGACATAGTTTTGCGCCCTGGGGTAATCCTCGAAGTAACCTAATCTGTGTTGTTTGTTAGACTTACAGATTTGCAAGTAGTGCGTACATTCTATTTCATTTCAAAATATAAGTAACATTATATATAAACGTAAATAATGCAGCAGTAGGTCGCGCAACATTTAAGACAACTTGAAGGAGCTTAAAATAGTAACCTTAATTATTAGAACCATGGGGAAAAGGTACTTTCTTGGTGGAGTAAATATTTTTTTTCTTATTTATCAAAGTATGACCAAGATTGATAAATTTAAGTCTTTAAATTTCAAACAAGTGTCTTACTTAACAGTATATGGCCCAGTGGCGTTTCCGGTACGCAGTGTCATCAAAATATCAACTCACCATTAAGGTTATGAATACATGCAGGCTTCGTCAATGTTGTAGATACCCACAGCTACCCAAAGTAATGCATTTGACAGATCAACGGCAATTGGTTAATTCATTTTTTATCTGACAAGATAAGGATTCATCGATCTTGAAATGTGTGATATTGTTAGTGATCGTCCGCATATTAAAGCTTAACAGTTTTAACTAGAAGTTTAATTCAAAATTGCATATTTAAGCCATTTGCCTACTAGAAACAACAAAAGTTTTTTTATTACATTTTTTATCTGACAAGATAAGGGGACATTGATCTTGAATTGTGTAATATTGTTAGTGATCGTCTGCATCATAAAGCTGAAAATTTTAAAAATTAATTTCATTTCATATTTTCTTGGGTAATAGTTTAGATCTAGTGGATATCAAGTATAAATATAGATGTGCTGAACAAATTTTCAATTCAAATTTGTTCATTGCAATTTATTTCCACCTTTAACTTAAAAAAACGTAAGAAATACGCAAATATTTTTCTTTTGAAATCCTAGATTTTTTCATCATTTGAAACGATATATGAATGAGGGTAGAAATCTAGAGAATGCTTACAAGTAATCCAAACTGGCGCAGTTTTTCTTGAAGATAACCTATTTAAACTTAAAAGGGTTTTGTAGGTACATTTACTTATTTCTTTTTCACAACCATCTAAATATATTCTTAAATAATTATAATCCCTTATGATTAAAGAAGATTTTCCAACTCCACCCTTTTTTTCGTAATTTAATCAGTGTAGATAAATATGATAAATTAATCGATGTGAGGCAAAAAATGTTTTCAAAACGAGCTTTGATCGTGTTCTTAAGCCTCATTGATATATAATTGCTGATACGCGTTTTTAGATACCGGATTTCAATGCACACAAACATGTCATAAAAAATGTCAAGGTAATTATAACCTCAGCATTCTTTTTAAGTGTATCATGCCAGATTTGTATTTACAGTTTGTCCTATAAATTTTTCATTCAGTATTTATGATAAGCAAATACTTTATAAATGCTCTTTAAATTAATGATTTCAACGATATCTTTTTCGTAGGATTGGACTTTCATGAATAAACCGTTCACATATTTTTGCGCACTGTATATTTAATCCTCACTATAGCGTATTCTTGGTTGTTTGTTTAACTAATATGTTTCACATTTTATGTCCTGTACCATTACATAACAAATATAGCATTGGAATTTTAATAAATATAAAACAATCATTAAATTCTGACTTACACTTTGCAACAAAATTGCCATTTGTTTCATTGCTTTGATATGTGTTGTTTTGTCGTCGTGTGTTGTTCCAAACGTTCTTCGATTCAATTGCTCGAATGTTAAATATGATCCTTTATTATAAAACAAAAAAATTGATATCTTTATATATGAAGATTATGAAATCATACAGACTCAGTCCATTTTAACCAGTCAAATTAATAAAGTACATGAAAATATTAAATGTTGCTGCCCAATGTACATTCCATCAAACGATGATAAAATTAACAACTACCTGACAATATGCATTTTATCGGACACAGATTAGTGGCCAATTAAACATAGCGGAAAATCCAAAATGACAAATCCCAAGTTCTATCCAAAAGAAGATAAAACCCGTGGGTTGATATATGCAAGGAAATTCCGAATATGAAGGAGTATGCTATGATATACTATATAAATAGTGCCTGTTTGGGAGGGTAACAGTTAAAATTGACACCCCGAGAAAACCATTGTCAACCGACGCGAAGCGGAGGTTGACAATGGTTTTCGAGGGGTGTCAATTTCAACTGTTATCCTCCCAAACAGGCACTATTTATTTTGTTATACTGAATGTCTTTTTTAAAAATTTTAAGAAAATGTTACTGCTTTTATATAGGAATAACGTGAATTCTACAGCGAACCGTACGCGCATAATTTTCGCGCATGTAACATTTTTTAATGTTACCCGTTGCCAAGTGCGTTGCTAACGCTGAGGGTTATAGTAAATATTATTAACTGCGTCTTAACCAATCAGATTTCAGTATTTAACATGAAAGTATAACAATCTAATATATCATATTAAACAAATACATCACTGCCCGATTCTTGAGCAAAGAAGTCCAGGGACCTTTGGATCAATATTTTTCAAGAAGAATATGAAGGCGTTTACATTCCTGATGCTAAGTTTTCGTCTCATAATAACGGTCGTAAACTCTACGGATTTAAAAGGTATGTACTGGTACATACATACGTAAAAAAACCTTTGAAAATTTAGACCAATACACTATTTGCAAATGCAGATTGCTTGACCTGGAATGTACATGTAGTTGTAGATGGAGAATGTGTATATTCAAAGATTGACCAAATTACCAGCGCAAAGATTAATCAAACAACACAGATTTGTTGCCGAAGATCCGGTGTCCATGCAAGATATCAAGAGGAAATGGAAATTGATTGTTGTGGTGGCAAGTATTTAATAAGTGTTCAAACAACTCAAAATTTTGTTTATATACGGACTACTTTTCTAGTGAGCAAATTGCAATATGAAAAAGGGAAAGAGAGAACATGACAGAGTTTTTGCTTTAAACTTATGCAAGAAAACATTATAGTCGTACTATTTTCTGTTATGTTATCCCATGTGAATTGAAGTCGTTGGTTGTTGATTTCAGAAGGAATTTACAAACCTCAAATAGAGTTGTGTTGTAATCAGCAAGTGTATGTAAAGGACCTGCAAATAAACTGTGATTGTAAGTGCGGTAAGTAATCCTTTTATAATGCATTATATACTCTTGTCGTTTCAAACACTAGATTTTATACATTCAAATTAGCTTTTGACAGAGAAAATAACTTTTAAATACAGTAAAAATTGACTAGTAAATAAAGTTTGTCAAGAATATATCATGGGTATATTCTAAAATATTAAATTGCTTCATTTTAAAGGAAGAAATCGAAAATGAATACAAAATAAAACGAATTATTGTTTAGATTTAATCTTCGTGCTTTCAAAAATATCTCTTTAGTCTCTTTTTCGGATCATCATGTTAAAAATTAAAAATTCTTTTGTCATCTATTTTTCATTTAATAGGAAAATCAACTTTTGAGAAGGACGAGAATAGAATAAAATCTGGTGCAGCTAAAGGTTACTCACCACTGACTCATCAAAACCGTTGGAAAGAGTTGAACAGTTTAGAGAAAAGGTAAAAGTAAATATTTTCATGAATGTTTCAATTTGAATATACAATAGACAATTTCCAAGCTTTAAAAGATTTAAAGTAATTTTATAAAACTTGTCTTGAAAATCATGGTATATTGTTGTACGTACATGTAGGTGCAGAAAGAAATATCCACGCAACTCTAAAATTTTGTTTTGCATCTGGAAACTACGGACAACGAAATCTAAGAACAACAAACATATTTTAATATCCATACTCAGTGGCAGCTCCTTTTTTATAAGAGTTTGATTTGGAGCTAATAAAAATATTAAGACACAGTTTACGTTGTTGTTTCTATTTGTATTTAAGTATGTGGTAAAAATCAACATTTAAAATTCAAGAATGAACATTTTTAATAAATGTTTTTCAAAGACATTTTTTTTTGTGGAAAATCAAATCATTACCCGAATGCAGTTTTTAAACTTTTCTTTAATATTTCCCGAGTACGACGAGATTTGGCGTCGGACGAAGCAGTTTAGCTGTCACAATAAATAACTTTAAATTTATGGGAAAAAATTCGTGAACTCTGAACGATATACGTTTTTTGACATACACAGTTAATAAATACATCGCATTTGGCTGGATTTTTTTTAAATATTAGGTATATAACATAGGCACATAAACAACGTTACTTTCTATGCCTTGTCTGAACTTTTTCATATCTCCTTGTAAAATGACTTTGTCAAAAACTTGTAATATCTTACATATTCAAAATACTATATTTTTTTTAAGAACAAACGTTTTACTTTACCTTTATTTATATAATCATTTTATAGGATTGCTGACATGGTTTGCAGCCCACAATTACTTTGGCAGATAGAGTCATTGTAGATATTTTAAGTCGAAAGCATAAAATTCAGAATTAGGGATTTTTTAAATAATGCAATGAGAAAGAGAAATGAATAAATCACTCGTTTGATAATCATTACGAGTAATAACATTTAATGCGTATGATCGATCCGATATAATCCAATCCATATATATATATATATAAAAGCACAAAAAATAACCAACGACACGAACAATAAAGTAAAATATTGTCAAATTTTCGGGACAACCCGTCCCTTCTTCAGGACAACAAAATACAAACTACATAAGAAAGAAGAAAAACATCTACAAAACTAGCACTAAACTAAACTAAATGATATATAAAAACTAGATTAAGTTTAAACACCGGATCAAAACGTGGCAGCTACATCTTTATATTTAAGAATTCAAGCCCGAGAAAGAAAAATAAAAAATAAAAAATATTTATATTAAATTATATTAATTAATTAATATTAATTAATTAATTAATATCAATATTAATATTTAATTATATTATATTAAATATTTATATATATATATATATATATATATATATATATATATATATATATATATATATATATATATATATATATATATATATATATATATATATATATATAGGTAATTCCAAGGAAAACCTCAGTGGTCGGTGAAATATATATAAAACTTAAATAAATGAAAACACAATGATCGAGTAAAACAGAAGCGCTTTCATTTTCTTCAGGGTCCACCGCCATAAAACTTTGAGAATTCTCAAAATAATTACTCAGCTAAAAATATTCTCAAAATCACCGCCATAAAGGCACTTGAGAATATTCTTAGCTGAGTAATTCTCAAGACTTGAGTTGAGAATTTTCTCAAATTTATGTTCTCGCGAGACGGTTTTCGCGTATTTTTTTTCAATGACTAAAGGGGTCTAGTGGAGCTCTTCTGTGTTAAAAAGGTTGAAAATGTCCGTATCTACTGTAAACAAATGCGTAATTTCCTCTGTCTTTTGTCGTCTGCTACCTGATTATTATCATGGAAACCGAAGAGAAAAAGCAGAGAGTGAGAGCTCAAAACTGGACAGCAGAAGAAGAAATTGCGCTTATAGAAAACGTCAAGGAAAGGTCCCTTACATTGTTTGGTCCAATAAAGGGAAGCGGGATGAAGGGGAAAATAAAGGATATTAGAGAGAAGGAATGGAGTTGTATTGCAGACAGACTAAATTCGTAAGTTTTTTTTAAAGGAAATTCAATAAAAAGAATGATCTGGGTGACATTTTTCTTAAATAGGCCTGACCTACTTGTACTTTCGTTTTACAACACTCATGGATTCAAGTGCACAGATGCTGTATAAATTTGAATCGGAAACACAGTCAGTTGTGGCAAGTGTCATGCAACGTAACATGTGTATATATACAGAAAATGGATAACATATTTTAAACATTTTAATCTGCATTATATTGTTAAAACGCTGTGATTAAATACTGGTTATCATTTACTGAAAATGGTTATGAGATGCTAAAAATAGAATCGGAAAATCCCTTGTGATCGTCTTTATATTGATGAAGTTTATTTACTGTTTCAGTATGTTTGACACAAAGAGAAGGGGTTTGGACGAGATAAAAAAAGAAATATTACAACATCAAATCAAGAAGTATGTTATAATTAACATCATTACAATCCTTTTGAAAGTTTATTTTATTGTTTTATAGATGTATATAGCTCATAAACAGTATTAAATTAAAGCTGTAATAATAACTGATATAAATATTTGATATTATTCATTATATAAACATAATTTTCATGGTCATTGGACAAAATAGCTAAAGTGCATTAATAAGTTTTCTTGCATGCAGGTAAAGAAAAATTAGATGGAGTTTAAAGACCAAAAACTGGAGGTGGTCCCCCCTTACCACCTCTTACACTTTGTGAAGAGACATTCCTTCGGCTCTCTGATGGGGAGCCAAATATCCATGGATTGGAAGGTGGAGTTGACACTGATGGTACTTACAATTAATTTAAGTGTTTCATGCATCATTATTTTGATTTAGATATATTTTTGACAACTACAAAAGCTTCATCAATTTTTAAGAAACTTAAGAGAGAGAGAGAGAGAGAGAGAGAGAGAGAGAGAGAGAGAGAGAGAGAGAGAGAGAGAGAGAGAGAGAGAGAAATAGCTGGCTTCATATGATTACTGCTTCGAAATAAAATTTGCTTTTAAAATAGTACAATAAATATACACTCTTTACTTTTAAGCTCCAGTTCAATGTCAGTCCTCATCGACAGCTGAAATGTCTTGCTTATCTGAACAAAGTACATCAGAAGGTAAAATAAAGTTACTTGTACTTGTCTTTGAGAATGTTGTATAATATACACCGGTATATACCGTATATATAATACATCCATAAGAAAATAACATTTGATTACATACTTAGTAGTAAATACAGTTTTTTTGCATATGTGATACAGACGACATCACAACACAGGTTATCATGCAGCCCTAGGGCTGGTACGGATCGGTATCACACCACTTGCGGAACTCCTCTGCCTTAATTCTTTCATTTCGGTATTTGTGCATGTTTACAAACGAAAAATAAAACATTTGCTACAGTTGACATTTTAAAGTGCAGTTTAAAACTACCAATGCTAGCAACTGTATAGAAGCAGTTAATTTGAAAACCTGGGGAAATTCTGGTTCTGTAGATTTATGTTTAGTAAAACAATAAGATCTCATATTTTTATTTAATACATGTACAGACTACCTTTAAATGATATTTAAAATCATTTGTTCAAGTTGATCTTTTTAAAAAGTTTTATTACTAAGAATGTAATGAATATTATAATAGATACCCTTTTTCTATATCACAGCCTGTATCAGCCCTCGACCAATATCATCCGTCGGGCTGATACTGGCTGTGATATGGAAAAGGATATGTATTATTCTGTATATATGACACTTATTTTCTATCATTTTATTTCATGTTTTGCACCTAAGTTTGCAGTTTTAAAATATTTTAATGCAGTAGCAGAAAAGCTTGAAAATTTGGACAAAGAAAATGCAAAAGCAGTAGAAGAAATCAGCATTCATGGTATGGTGGTAATTTTATTGACCATGATTGGTTTTAAAGTAATCATCATTGATTGTTAAGTGGTATACACGTATATACAACCTAGCAAGAAAAGCTGTCAGCATATGCCCCAGCTTTAGACATATAGATCCCAGTCCAGCAAATTTACTGCTATACATTTGCTTCATGTACCGGTATTTCCACGTACTTTTCTAACAAGTATTATTGATAGGAATTGAAATATTGTACACATTTTGAAATACAAAGCATTAAGTGATATGAGTGTAGAGGGTATTTTTGTCAAAAGTGTAATATATAATAGATTTAATATAATATAATATATGAGTATATGTAGTTTACTATATCAGTTAATATTATACTTTGTTTTCTACCAGTGCCAGAACATTCAGGATGTAAAAAGAAGAAGCACAACAAAAAAGGTACATGTTATAAACTTAAACATATACTAGTTTATTAACAAATACATTAATTCAGCTATGTGCCTATAAAATAAATACATGTAGATCGATTCATTTAACACAACTAATGAATTTATGAACAAATAAAGAAATCATGTGTTTATCATACATAGAACCATATTAATAAATGATCTTTAATAATTTTAAACAATTACTTTATAAATTTGCACGAAGTTGATTGACACTGAGATAATTGAATACATATTATATACATGTCTACATGGATCAATATCGTTTTTGCTCTGCTTTACTATTACACTAATATGTTAAAATAATTTAATAGAGAAAGAATCCCAAAGAAGGTGTTTAGAAGAACTGGAAAGAGAAAACATAACTCTCGATAACCAAAGACTGCAGGATGAGATTGCTAAAATAAGAGTAGAAAGAGAAGTTTTAGTTTTGAAGAAGGAGGTCCTTACTCTACAAAAGCAAAAATTAGTTTTTGAAATTCAGACATCATTCCCATGTCTAGTGGGACAGTTGTCATCACTGCTTGAATGTTAATGACAATTTACATATTATAATTTGAGAGAGAGAGAGAGAGAGAGAGAGAGAGAGAAAGGGAGAGAGAGAAAGAAAGGGGGAGAGAGAGATATTAAAATTATGTTACTTAGCAGAAATAAATTATCTTAAAATCAAACTTCAAAAGTCTATTGTTATGCATTATGGTACATAGCCTGAAAGTGGCTCAGAAAAATCCATTGGTGATGGCAGCTCTCTTCAAGACTCCATCAAACCTGGCAGGTGCTGCAGGGACCTGCAGGAGCTGAGGCTGACAGTCCCTGATATTAAGGTTGCAAATATTGTACCTGACTTGAGTGTCTTGTCTGTCTATGGCGATGTTGTGTAGGATACAGGCAGCAGTTATGTATTCTACTGCTTGGTCTGGGCATGTCCTCAGTCCAAAATGAAGCGATTGGAACTTTCTCTTCAATATTCCAAAAGTCTGTTCAATCAGAACCCGTGTGCGACACAAGCTGGCATTAAATCTCTCCACAGCAGGGGTCCGTGGTGTTAGATAGGGGTCATCAAATATCTGGTTAGGGGGTAGCCAGAGTCGCCCAGTAGTAGACCATCATGCATTCCTAGATTTTAACAATATTTTGTATTTTAAATTTGCAAAAACTTGATGAACACAATATAAATCAAATAATGGTATTTATAAGTACCTTTACAAAGTTGCATGATTTTTATAGAATGGTTATACATAAATTTTATTATATAGGAATTTGATTGCATTATTGCTGAGGTTAAGTATTAAAACACCATGCAATTACCATTTTCAAACTGCTGACAAATAGATGATGTTCTCCAAATTCTTGAGTCATGGCAGGATCCTGGCCATCTGGCACAAAGGGAGGTTATTCTAAAGTTAGGGTCACACACCATCTACATGTACAAAAATATTGTTTTATGTAGAGAAATGTGATTACAATGCAAACATTTTTGAGTACGGTATGTTCTATAATGTTTAACAAATTCTGACATTCTGATTTTCTGTATTGTGTTGATAAACATTTGTACAACATATTTAATTCAATATTTATACATATTTTTTAACTTTCGATTTGCTCATCAGATTATCTTGAACAACTTTATAATTTTATTCATCTTAATAAATAAATGTCTACAGACTTAAGTATAAAGCATTAAATTTTACCAATATAAGTTTATGATTTTTATCAATCAAGGTCCACGTTTAAACATACATTTAAAAAAAAAGTACCTGAACATTTAGACTATGAAATCCTTTTCTGTTTACAAAGTCAGCGTTATTTGCAGACGGTGTGGAAATTCTTATTTGTGTTCCATCAACACAACCTAGAACTTTAGGAAATCCTAAGAAAAAAGAAATGTTTATATTATAATGTATGTTCATGTATTATCAATGATACATGTACGCATCATGTAGTGATCCAGGTTAAGATTCGAGATTTGTTTCCATAAATATATTGCAAGATGTATTTCAATATGTTGTAAGATTCTCAATGCTACAGATGTATATCTATAAAGACGCTGACCCAACCCCAGCATTAACCCACCAACTTGCCCCCCCCCCCCAAAAAAAAAAAAAAACAAATAAAATACTAAGACCCCAGCGGGATAGATATAGAAAAAACCATAAACTTTGAAAAAGGTATTCCATCTTATATACTACATGTAAGTACAAAATTTTATTTAAATACTATGGTATCCATTTGTAATATCTGCATTGACCTAGCACCCCCTTCACCACATTTAGACTCAAATGAATTTATTTACTCGCAAATTCACTTTAAAGTGTAAAATCTAGTTTATTTAAAAATTAAGTGAATAATTGCTATGAAAAGATGAAGAAGGGTACTTTAATCATACATATTTTGAAAGAGGGTTGGGGGGGTGTTTGAGAGTGGGTTGTTTTAAGATGTTCAGTCATTTTATCACAGGGTGGTAGTGGTATGAGTACTCTGATTTTAGTGTGTTGGATATACATGTAATAATTTGTAAACCAATTGACAATGAACATCCTTGATAATCAAACTGACAAGTGCAACAGACTTTTAGTAATACACCTCTCTTGGATCCACCACCTATTATTCGGTAACTGCCCTTTGCGGAACTCTTTTGAGTGAAAAAACCCAAAAAGTCAATCATCTTTGGAGATGTGTGAATTATGTTCGATGTCTGTACAAGCTTTAATCAGAAACATTTATGTCTTAGCTTTTAAAAACACCTTTATTACGGAATGTTAAGAAGTTGAACTCTCAGAATTGTTTACTTTTACAATGTTTATTGTGCTTTTAAAGCAGAAGCGGCAACTTTCATTTTACGGCGCATACAACTCTAAACAGTGTGTACAATGATTACCTGCAATTCGGCGGAATCCTTCCCTGACTCACCCACCGGGAATTTAATAAGGTGTGTGAACACCTCAATAATTGCCCTTGCCACAGATTTTACCACTCTTCCTGCAGACGATTCTGACACATTCAAACTGTCCCTAACAAGTCGCAGGTGTGCCCCGGTGGCCACGAATCGTAGGAAAAGGAGCACCTGGATCAGCGGGGGAATCGACCGATTCCTGGCAGTGTCTGTCTCTAGGATGTTGTTGACTCCATCCACGATAAACAGAATGGTTTCTGTAGAAAACCTGTATCTTTGATACACTTCTTCCTCATCAAGGCTTTCCAGAGGATTACTTAGGTCTCGAAAAACACGGGGCCGCCTCATTGGAACCGCGTTCTGTCTTCTGCGACGCCGACGTCTGACAATGGCAGCCATTTTGTTTGCTTGAGAAAATTCTTAAGTCTACTTTTTTGTATACTCAAATATTTGAGAATAAAGCAGAATTTGAGAATTTTTATTTTGCTCAACTTTTTTATGGCGGCGGCTGAGTCTGAGAATTGGGGAGTTGAGAATATTCTCAGACTTGAGAACATTCTCAGACTTAAGAATGTTTTATGGCGGTGGACCCAGGCGTTTTCTCAATTCGTTTAAAAATCGTTCCGAATACCGTCTTGATTTTTTATTACGCATATTTTGATCGTAAGCAAAAATGGTGAGATCTACAGAAAAGAATTTAAATGACACATACATAGGTGAATGGATATTCAGAGTCTTTCAGGTAATATAGAAGGGTAGTTAAAAATATCAAATATTATTTTGCTCTTAAAATGCACAAGCTTCATTCATAAAAATAACAAGTATTTACCACACCGAGCAGAGCTGTAATAATGAATCATCAAGAGTTGAATTTTTTCAAGTCATTCTACATCAGTTTTTAAGTATATATATTCCAAACAGTAAATAAGTAGTCAGAGACCTCTTAACTACTTACATGTATTGGTACATGTGTCTCTAGAACAACACAACAATTTCAATTTTTCAACAACAACAACACCCAAAAAAAACAATATATACACATGGTTAAGAACTTTATTTGCTCCGTTTAAATGAATGCTTTTTTGTTTTTAGATTTATAATTTGAATGTATTCGATATTAATAGTTAACATGTAAGATGAAATATACTTTAAATACATAAAAATATACACGGACAGATAAATGCAAAACGCAGTATTTTACATTTTACACAATCTAAAGCATGCGGTATTTTAATTTTGTCTGATAAAATTCAGAAGTTAAGAGTTTAAATTACATGTACCCTGAACTACCCATCGCGTTTCCGTATTTCCTCGCCCCAGTTCGGAAAACCCCTAGGATGTGTCAAGCAGTAAATCTTTTAAAAAGTAGGTATGCGGCATCTTTATGGAGAATGCCTTGGAATTTAATGTGAAATTAAACTGTCATAATATGAATCTATTTTTGTGATTAAAATGATACGTACTTTAAATGTATGTTACATAAATGGGCATTCAAATAGGTGCTTTAATAATGACTTAATCAAAATGACACTGTAAAAATTTTACGTCTGTTTTGAATATCATTACTTCTAATACCTTTTTGTGAGCAGATAATGCATTTAACAGATAGCCGTGCATGAAAAAATGAATTCTAGCATGTTTTGAGGGCCTGTTTGAATAACGCTGTGTTTGGGAAATATGTGTTTAGCTGATTATAAAAAAAACCAGCATGTAAAATATCACAAAAATTGATTATATTCGTTGGTCATATTCACAATTGAAAATATTGGTATTCAACATACTATACTACTACCAATGATAAAAAATGTGCATGGTCATCTTTATGTTAATCCGTTTGTCCTACATTTTTATACAAACGTCTTTTTTTTCTTTTCACAAATATAATATTTACCTGTTACTGTAAGAAAACCTCTGTTAAATTTGCACTTTTCTATACAGTGATATTCCTCATTGAAATTTAACCAATAAGCTTTAAATGCCCATTGTGTTTAAGCTGAAATGTAAATGACACGGTGCAGTAAATGAAATATACGGTGTATCATTTTCCTCAACCTAAAGTTAATATTCAGCACACAAAAAATGAAAAGATTATAGAGTAAAATTTTCCGTTGCTGACAATTATTCATGCGGTTTTTTCTTTCATTTTTCCCGTTGATAAATAAAATGCAAATCTGCTATAATCTACAAAAAAACATTCTAACAAATCGATGTAGCTTGGTGTTCATACTCGGTAGCACTGCAGATAAAGTTATAAAGACAAAGAATAATTACATGTATAGTAAACCTCCAAGATATTTTTATATTCATAACGCTACGTCGATTAAATTATTCAACCTTAAGGTTATTATTTCCCTCCTCCATATGCTTTGTTACAGGCAAACATATTATAAAATCATTCGAAGTAATGTTTTTTGATAGAATTCATAATGCATGACGGTTTTTAATATTTAAATTTTGTACAATGATAGGACTATATGCAACACAATATATTTTGTTGAAAGTTTCTTATTAACCCCCGCCCCGATATATTTCTATAATATTAGGATTAATCAATAGTTTAATTTATAGATAAGTAATAAAATCTCATATACGTCTCCATGATGTTTCGTATTTTGCTGATACCACAAAAACACATAGTAACGGTTGCAAACTGTACGAATTTAACAGGTATGTACAGGTACAATCAATGAAAAGGACAAAATCTCAGACGCAAATTTTGATTGGAACACAGATCAGGAGTCCGTGAAAGATTTAAGCAAGGAAAGGAAATGGACAGCTGTAGAAGGAAGAAATGAATTACATTGCTTACAATTATTTCCTGTTTACGAAGATGTTTATAAGTCACAAAACAACGATAGAATTATTAATTAGAGCTTACCACCACAATTGTGGATGTAAACAACTAGTGCAAACAAGAAACTAACGATTTATGAAACATACATGTATTTTGTTACATTTTTGAAAAAAAAACAACATTTGATTTTAAAAAAAGGCATCGTCACGATTGTGATCAAATTGTATTTTTATTTTTTGCAATGCTTTAAAAATGCATTGATAATGATCAAATGAAATTCTAAAAAAATTTAATGACATAGGATAAATATACCAGCAAGCAATCTTTTTCAAGCTGATTTGTCTATCTATTTATTCGACTCAAGCATAAAAAGATTTGCTTTACATAGAATATCAACGAATTGAGGGCTATTCAACTAGCTTATGACTCATCGACTGACACTCAACGTTATGGTTGTCTATTACATGTAGAAATGCCCTACTGAAGTATTGAAAGCTTTAAAAATCGACAAAATTAACTAATACATGTATCGCGACTATGCTCCTTTAATTGTGTGTAGTTATACAGCGAGTCTGGGCACAAACAACACAACTAATTTTTTTAGCCTAGGGTTTTCGATACAGATTAATGGTTCCTTTAATTACAAAACATTCCAAAGATATGCCTGACAAAATAATTTCTTTGCGCATTGTGACTTATTATTTCAAATTTCTACTAACCCACTCCTACGAACATTCCAACAATAACTTATTAATAAGTATTGCAAACTGTGCACATTAATACATGTATATATCCTGGCCACATGATAGATTAATATCTGCAAAGAACAAATCCAAATCATATGTAAGTAGGTCAATGAATGCAGTCTGTTCCGATTAATATCAGGTAATAAACGGTTCAGTAATATGGGAAAGGTCTGCTTGAAATACCAAAATATATTTTGTCACATGAATTAATACTTTTTTGGTCATTAGAATATGCAGGAGTTTACCATAATAAATTTAAATATTGTCTGATAAATATACAAACTAATAGCACTACATTTTTATGGAACAATTAATAGGTTTTGCTAGGCTCCCACGTAAACTATTTTAGATCTTAATGCTAGTACCTATAAAAAGAAATGTAAAAATCATTGCATTTCCTTAATAATTGAAGAAGATTGAAGATTTTTTTTTTAAAAACAGAATGTACACAGCGAATGATCAAAAGCATGCATGTGCATGTTGATAGATGCAGCTTTTTCTGATTAATATCAAAATTAAGTTTAGAGTGAAATCAATACCTTGAACTAAATATATAATTTAGATTGTATCAGACATAAAAATGTCATCACCACTTAATGCTAAAATGCCAATGCAATATCAACAGTGCAAAATTTCAAAAGAAACTGCATGCAAACGTATGCTTAATTTAATTTAATAAGTATTTTATTCAAGTATATAAATACATTGAATTGGATTGAACAGCAGGCACAATGCCTATTTATGTTCTCTCCTGACGTATGCTTGATAATGTTTAAATCTCAGAACAAACTATATCAATGGATTCACGAATTAAAAGGCACTAATTACCACGACATAAATGATTACATAGGAATTATTCTTTTTTTTTTTTTTAAAAAAGCATGTCAAAAACGTAATCAAAATAATATATTGAATGAAATAGTAGTTATTTTTCTACTTCAAATTTAAATCGTCATAAATAAGTAAAAAAAAAAATCAGGTATCATATGTAAGATCAATAGAATTAAACAGCACCATGCATTTTTTTTAAAAACCCCGAAGATCTACACATACCGAATGATCCTGGTTCAAAAAAGAATATGGGGGCTAATATCTGGTCTTTCCGCTTTTCCATGTTATATAAAACAGCGCTCACATTTAGCCCATTTTGAATTTTGCTGAAGAGGTCTATATATAATAATAAAGGAATGAACTGTACTCTGAAAATGTTAGCCTGCATTTTGCTGATACTGGGAGTCCTCTACGGTAAAGCTGTCGCCAAAGGTAATAGCAAATTTCCATACATACTTATTTCAAAAATCTCATAAAAATAATTTTCTATAAATGCTGTATAATATACGTAAAATGCCGTCTAGTTGTAGGTGGAGAATGCGTTTTCACACAGAACGATACAATAGATTCAACAGAATTTGATAACACGACACAGATCTGCTGCTCAAGATCAGGGGTTCACGACAGGTATCAGCAAGGACAGGAAGTAGACTGTTGTGGAGGTAAAAATAAGCGTACATATTTTACAAAAATATTTTCTCCAATTTCACTCTAAAAGATAGATTTTAATGAGACAATTAATTTTAAAAAATTGTATCATTGTTAAAAGTGTAATATTAACAACAAATGCAAATATTCAAAGAAAAAAATTAAAACACGTTCAGGCTCTAATTGTTTGCTTCTAACCTAGTCAATTCTACAATACTTCATTTTGAACCATTTATTTCAATTGAAGAAGGAATATACAGATTAGGAGTGGATCTCTGCTGCAACAACAAAGTACTTATGATGGATATAATAATGAAAACCTGTGACAAACGTAAGTGTATCAAAAACATTTTATGATCTTTTGTTTATTTCCACATTTAAAGATGATTTATAGTTGCAGATTATATAAAACAATTAACCTTTATTAGTTATTGTCTTTGATTGGGGAGCAAATTTGAATTTTTTCCCTCTAATATAATTGCTGTATTGTCATATTTTAAATTTAAAGTTGTAAAAACCATTGAAAATAACCGAAAACTAATTCTAGGTCGTTTTTAATACAATGAAATACACGAACCCCTAAATTTACATTAGCTTTCCCTCTAAAGTGCAATTTTTTCCTGAAGTCTACCTTAAATGAGTTTTCAATTTTGATATATACAATCATTTATTTTTTTTATCGTTTATATCTCATTATTTCTCGTACTGCAATCTTGGCTTTGAAATCACGACTTGAATTGTAACACGCACGGAAATATTTTGAACGCATCTGAATCATATATAGGTAATCAAATCACCATGGATTTGGATGTTTTGAATCAATATAATACATTACATGTTGTTATATTCAAACATTTATTTGATAGTTAAGTAAACGTTTGGAAAGTTTATAGTAAGAGAGCAACGAAAGATAACTCAGCAATGGAAATGTCAACGGGAATATAGTTAATAAATATACAGAGATAAAAAAAAAACTAAAAAGGGGGGTTGGAACCGCCTTAGGGTCCCCAGTTGGTCAAGAGCAAAGCCCAGGTTGGTGCCCAAGTGGCGAAGCCATTGAAAGCTTTAATGCTCTGCTAGTTATTCTTGACATATTAAAAACATGATAAGTAGCAACGAATCTCGACATTTTACATGTCATTGTGGTAAATGTAATGTGTCGATATAATCTAGCTATTTCTATAATGCTACAGTAAAAAATGTAATTATGAATATGTGTACATGTAGCTGTTGTTGTTAGTCCTTTTAATTCAATTTTACGTTTAAATGATTTGAATTAGTCGTTTGATTTGTATAATATCTCATTTACCAGGGATTGTGTTTGTATATTAGATAGATTGATTTAAAAAATAGTATTAAATACTTCATTATTTTTTTTTAAAGTAGGAAAACAAATAATCTACATTTTTAAATATGTTGGGTTTTTCAGGGACGGATCTCTTGGAAAAGAGGAAAAGCACTGTAAAGTTGTGCAAAGACAAAACTAAATCGACATTGCATCAAAACTGTTGTACCACTACTAAACTTTTATCAAAAAGGTATTTAGTTTGTAAATCTCTCTTTTTTTCAAATATGTAAGCAGCTGAAAGAAATATATGTTTTAAGATAACTTCTGCAAAGTCTATGTTTTTTTTAACAAAAAATTCTTCTTGTAGATGCAACAAGAGACGAAAGGAGATTCAGAGTATTTTAGATTTGAGATCTTTGCTAGGAAAATCGAAAGTGAAAAAGACACTGTTGATGATAATTTTACTGTAACCAATGATTAAATTTTAGAACTTAAATTGAGTGATTTCGTACGTTTTGATATTAATTTCTATTGAGACTTAAAATATTCCTAAATAGTTTTTGTCCTTACATATTGGCTTTGAATGAGTTTTTTCATATTCAAATAAAATTAATTTAAATTGAATGTGTGAACTATTTTGTATACATATCACATTTGTTTTGCGTCACAATATTGGTAAAAGAAAGTATTTGAGAAATAAGTAGCAATATTAAAAAGTTTACCGGAATATGAACTTGTTTATTGTTTATTGATCAATCCTCTAAAGCTCGAAAAGTTTCCCAGAAGATTTGATCACGTACTGACCAAGTTTAACTAGTGAACTTTTTAACCCTGTTGTTTATTACTTTTATTTACGTTTGAGAAAGGCTATTCGTTCAGAGTTATAAATATAACCGTGATTTTATATTCATTATAATACAACCATAAAACGATCAGCGCGTGCGGAAATCATTTTGAGTCATTCAAAAGTTCACCCAGAAATAAATGGTTTTAATATTTAATAGGTTTATATCGGGTAAAAATATTTGCAACTTGATATAAATTCTCTTCACATAACAATATCAGCAAAAATGTATTTAACCACTTTACTTTACCTGAATTCTAAAAAAACGATTGCCAATTTTGTCAGAAATATCATATTCTGAATGGCAAATGATAGAAATGAATCGAATATTTACTAAAGCCTAAATTAAACATGATCGGTACAATATGTGGAAGAAAAAAATGAACGCCAGCATTTGTTAAAAGCCATATTCAGTACAGATGGTAAAAAATGAATCAGGAGCTTTGTATTTAGTTTTTGCAGTTTTACATACTCAATAATTCTCTAGATTTTAAAGAACGAAAGCGATTGGTTCTACACAAGCGTGTTCGTTTTTGTCAAACATAAAAATCAAAGATCAGAACTGACTTCCTTTAAGTGTTGTAATTTATATTAAATAATATATTGATCTTATTAAGTGTTTGTGTGATGATTCTTGTCTCGAGCTCATACGCGAAAAGAGAGAAAACCTGCATTATTCTTAGAATCACCTAATGTTTTTACAATCCTACTCTTGATATTCCACCAAACAATCCTTTTGTGCTCTAAAACAAATCCATGTCAAATGATTCACAAAACACTTCATTGATATATGACAGGCATTACACCGTAGTACATAACACACGCGTAATCTTTTCAACAAGACACCTGAATGTTCTTTTCAAGGACGGTATATAAACATACCTTAACAGGTGACTGAATTTATAAAACTGTCCTGGTTTATGCAAACAGATAATCAATCTTTTTTAACCGTAATGTGTCATCAAAATAATTCAAGTATTAAAGGACAAAGCTCAACCATACATATATAATGTTTTTTGTTTTAATTTAATTTATTTAAGGAACAAGGAATCATTCTTTGAGTATTATGAGGTGATGCTTCTGGTCGGTAGATGGTCAAATATAATAGAGCCAGAGTGGCTTTAAGATAGATGTGACCACGGTCCGACCGAAATTATCACCTCATATATAGTATCCAAATGCTTTGTATTCATTTACTATATGGCGCAGTCAATACGGTTTTTTTTTACGTTTTGCTATCAGACATCCCCCTTTCTGTGCCACTCATCTTTAAAACATTATTACGGTATAAGCTTCAAAAAATGATTCGTAATATTATCAAAGACAGTTAAAAATTGTAAATATCTTAATGTATTTAAGTGTTGACACTAGCAGTAATGTTTGTCTTACAAGTTTGTTTGACTGATATCCTTTTCCTATACAACATAAAGAGTTTAAAACTTAAAGATCCATTCTTATTTTATCGCGTATATTTACATCAGACAAAAAATAATTCAGATTTTAATGTTATGTAAAAATGGTTGTGAATTGAGTTTCAATGTTTATTGAAAACGCATCTAAAAATGACGAATACGAAAATAAACTGAACTTGATGACTTGGGGATGTCCTGACCTACTTTTTTATATAAAATTGTTTGCATATATTAGTTACATTCTTTTTGATAAAGTTTTCTCGAACAAATTCGATCTATGAGCTTCAACCAAGACATTAATTTATATCTAATGTAACTAATATCTCTCTCTCTCTCACGCTCTCTCTCTCTCTCTCTCTCTCTCTCTCTCTCTCTCTCTCTCTCTCTTTCTCTCCTGCATTGTATTGGTTCCTGCAACGTTTTTAAGTGAGAGTCATTGATATTTGTGGATACCTTGACCGATATACGTTTTAACATATGCAGGTACATTTATACTAGTGTATAGCGGAAATATTTAGAATTTTTGAAATATTTGGGACATAAAGTGCATTAAACATGTATAAAAATAGCGGAACGTTCTATTTCTGGTCCGATTCTCCCCATCACACATCCTTGTAAAGTGACTCTGTCGATGATGACTGCCAAAACATTGTCATGCCTTGGACATTCAAAACATGAGTCAGAATACTATCATTCTTTGAAGAACATGCGTTTTGATTTGCTTCTTATTTTTTACTGCATTTCTGGCGTGGTCTGCAGCCTTCACACTGGTATTTACTTTGGCAGATAGAGTCATTGTATATAATTAAAGTATAGACTGTCTAAGATATCAAACTAAAATATTTTGGTAGTTTTTTTCAATAATACAAGGACAGAAATACCTTTTGAACCTTTCAGCTTTTTATCAGAAAACATGGATACTTTAGTAGACAATTCTTTCAATCACCATTTTGATCAATAATATTGAATGCAATTATATGATCCGATAATATCTTATATCTTCTGTATTCCAACAAATCCGAATGCAACTTATAAATACATGTCAATTACACAATGTAGCAAAAACAACCAATATAGGAAAGTCTTTTTACATTGCGTGGTATTGATCTTATAAACAATGCAAATACAAATACTAAAATATTTTCTTAGTAATAAACATCACTTGACCGTAGAACTTTGCTGACATTTTATGACATTATTGATTACGTATTGTTTGCTTAGGTTTATAATAACTAAATATTTCAATCGATATGTTGATTATCTGCATATATATTGAATCTTTCTCAAATGTGGTTGTTTTAAAAGAATACTGTTATTGCAATAAAAATTAAATTTAATAAATAACAAGTCGCCCTTTTATACAATATCTGCTGATAAAGTTTGAAAATGTTTAAGGCACGCTTGTTAGTTGTTAACGAATCGACATTGGATTTTTTCAATACTACAAGGACAGAAATATCTTTTGAACATTTTAGCTTTTTATCAGAAGACATGAATATTATAGTAGATAGTTCTTTCAATCACCATTTTGATTGACATTTTATGACAACATTGATTACGTATTATTTGCTAAGGAGTATAATAACTAAATATTTTAATCGATATGTTGATTATCTCCAGATATATTGAATCTTTCTCAAATGTGGTTGTTTATTAGTTTCTACCAGTTCTTAGAGAATTCCAAGTTAAGTTTCAAAATCTCCCGACAAAATCCTTATTTAACCTCACTACAAGTGATTGCTGAACCATTTACCATACGTTTAAAGAATGGCTTCAAAGATCGTCGCGATTTTTAGAATGCGTATATAAAATCATAATTCGATCGTAAGCAAAACTGATGACATCTTCAAAAAAAAATTAAAAGGCACGTAAATAGATGAATGGATAGTTAGTGTCTTTATTCGTGGCACATGTAATGTTTAGAAGGACAATTTAAAACTTCATTCATAAAAACTGTCTAAAGCGGGCTAAGCTGTATTAATGGATCATAAAGATTTAAAATGTTTCACATGTCACATTATATTGTTTTGTAGGTATATTTACAGTATGCATTAAAGAAGTAGATAGAACTCTCCAATCTACCGATTGGTATCTCTAAAACTCCATCAAAATTTCAATTTTTTCAACCATTCTCCCCCTCATAAAATCATAAAATAGGCGATTAGATAATCTCCTTCATTAAAGTTTTATCTGCATTAACAGAGAGCCATGAATGAAAAAAAATAAACTTTGGCATGTTAAACTGCCGAAATACAATATCATTAAGATACTTTAGGTTTACATTATTTTAGAGAACAATCATTGCAATATTAGACATAGCTAACCAATTTTTAATTGATAATTCATTAAATATAATCATAATCACATTTATTCGTGTTTTGTTAATCTGTGTTTAGCTGATTTCGCAAAAACAGCGTGAAAAAGTCACAAAAACTAATCATATTCGTTAGTCAAGTCACAATTGAAAATCGTGGTCATTAACATACCACACTACTACCAATTAATCTGGTCAATTTGAAAGTAAACAAATTGTCCTAGATTTGTACAACCGTCTTTTTTTCTTCCACAAAGATAATGTTTTAGCGATAACAAAAATTCTGTTATATTGGCATGAAATGGTGTATTTTTCTTTATTGAAACTTAATTGACTGGCTTGAAATACCCAATGAATACCTTGTGTTTCACCAAAAGATTAAACAGTGTAGCAAAAACGTAAATACAAATATTGTTTAAAATTAAAAAGGACAATAAAGTAAAAAAAAAATCGATGCTGACAATTATTCACTTCATGCGGTTATGATTTTTCATTTTACATTTTATATGTGAAATAATTCAGCATGTTAGGTGCTTTTAACGTTTGAATTTTGTAAACGTAGAGAACTAGAATTATCACAAAATATTTTGTTGCAAGTTTCATTCTAACCAATCCCTCCCATTCCCGATATACATGTCAAATTGTATATTAGAACTAGAGCAGAGCTCGTGGCAAAGCCCCGAGTAGGTCTTCCGTTGGTGCTGCGAGTTGAAAATATATGTTATATGGTGTCAAACGACTATAATGACTATATTTTCTGTTCTGCTTTTGTTATAAAAACGTGTTGTGATTGAAAGCCTGTATATAAAACGTGTTTTGAAAAAAGAAAGGAAGAAAATATTTAAGGAAAACTATTTGTCGAGCAGAGTTTATGTAATCGTTTCAAACATTCTTTAAAAAATGAGATGTTTAATGGCTAGTTAAATTTTCAAAGGGTAGCAAGCATTGTTATAAACAGTATGTACTCGTGATTCATGTCAGGAATTGTATTTCTTTTTTAAACTAAACGTGCCTACAAAACACGTAAACTTTTCACAAAGATAACTTCTATATTAAAATATTTCTAAATTTTTGAAGACTATGTGCAAGTTTAGAATTGCGTGCTTACAAAATTTACAGACCCTAAAACGTACTACTACACCAAAAAGAGTGCGACCTACGTGCGAGAAACGTTTCGTGTAAACCTTTCAGAGTTTCGTGTAAACCGTTTAGCGTTTCGGGCAAAGCGTGCGAGAACCGTGTGAAACGTTCATCAGATTTCATTCGGAACTCCCTGGCAATTTAATTGTTTCAAAATGGCGCCCGTGTTTTACATTACTTTAACAAAATTGAACGAATTTTTAACAAACAAAAGAAAGGTATATGTATTAAAAGACGACTAGTTACAGAGTACATGTATATTTAACGTTTTCATGCGATGTTTCAGTACTGAAACAATATTAAAATTCGCTATACATAAAAAATATTAAATACAGTTAGTGAAACATGATTTCTATTGGAACAAACCTAAATCAACTTTAACTTGCACGATCATGTTTTGATAGGCATGTATTTTTATTATTTATTTACATCGATAACTCTTACGATAACTCTTACTGAGACCATTCGGCTGTGTACAAGCAGCACACATAACCTCGGACATCGGGTGAGACCTGCACCTGGCTGAACCTGTCAATCAAACTCTGTGTATTTGTTTTCATTGGATGGTCAGGCGTCTCTCTTTTGTCAAAAGCCAATGGAAAATTAATGACTTCAAGGTAATCGGAATCAGTATTTGATGAAGCACACAATTTAAATGATAGAAAATTTATTAATAATTTGAAGAAAATTAAATGTAAACATAGAAAGGAAATAAAAAAATTAATTATTATGGGAATCTATACGCATGATACTCAATTCAAATAGATTATATTATGATTTTATTATTTTATGTAGTAAAATCACCCTTCCAACTGTTACTCAATTACATAACAATTGATGACCTGGGGCTATAAATGTTCTGAGCTGTGTGCGCTGAGGCGACACAAGATTCTCGGTCGCATGCGGCAATTAAATTAACACAGACTGGCCGAATAAACAAAGGGGTGGGAAAGTGAAACAAAATGTTACACATAAGAAGAAACCACCAAAAATGATTTTCGACAGATCTTGCTATCTTTTCTCCAATTCAAAAAAAAAAATCCAGCGCGAGCACCTGTCAGCGGGGCAGGTGGAGCTGGGGGGGGGGGGGGGGGGGGGGCAATGAGTTCGTTTCCACAATGAAACTCCAGAAGTGATTAATATGTGACCGATAGAACCTAATCTAAAGTTGTTTAAACTCATGTGAATGTTTTTTAAAATAATCATCGAATGCCTCAATTCAGGGCATTCCTTTATCGTGCTAGCACCTACCGCAAACATGGAACTTTGATTATAATTTGATTTCATTTTTAAACTATCTTGTACGCTATCGTATAAATCAATGCTTAATCAACTGTACAAGTAAAATAAATTTATCTTTTCATCTTAAACCAATATAATAGTTGAAAACATAATAAAATATAGTTGTGTCCGTGCAAAATATGAAACATAAACGCGTCATAAGGAACATGTACAAAAACACGAACCGACCGCGGATCACTTATCCACTCGCGCCGGATCTCCTCAGCCATGTGCGAGGGATGATCATCATTTAAAGGTTTAATATTTGAGGGGGGTTGTTGATTTAAAACATTAATTGTACAGTTTTTAACTTTACCTAAATAAACCAACCATTAGTTGTCTAACGATTTTTCCGATTTGGAGTAATATCGTTCGTTAATATTCATTTACACTCAAATATTTAATTAAATATATATACAAGTAGGACAAACTTTTATAGCATAATTTAAAACAGTTCTTGTATATACGGCTATATTAACTCAAACACGTTCATATGCATGTGTAAGTGTAAGTCGCGGTGTGCGAATCTTGTGTATTAAATAACCGCTTACCGCTAAGTAATGCAGCCGTGGCTGATCTCATCGGCCGTGGGCGAAGAATAGATTACGTAAAGGTACAACGCACAGAAACGCACAGCTCAGAACCAAGGAAGATTTGAAAAGTTTGCAGTATAATGACCTTACTCTATCAAATAGAAGTTATATATTTTAAACTTAAACCCCACAATTGATCTATGTCTATTATTGCTTTAGAGAATGACATTGCTTTTATTAATTAAATGAACTATTTCTTACTTGACATCCAATCATTTAATTCACAAAAGATTTTGTGTAATCAAAACTAAAACAATTCTTGAGTTCACGGCTAAATAAACTCATATATGAGAGACGCAATTCTCGTGTATTAGATAACCGCTGACCGCTAGGTAGTCCAGCCGCGAGCATGGTAACCGATTTTCTCGGCCGAGGGCAAGGGAGAGCTTACATAATGGTACACACACATGCAGCTCTGATTCAAAGTAGATTTTAAATGCATGGAGTTAATAACTAAAATATAATGCATAGAGTTTTTTAATTCCATATTTTGTTGTTTACTAGAAAAGAAAAAGAATGTTTTGTTTTCCAATTGCCGTTTTTAATGATTGTGCACTATAAGAACTTAACAACAATGACTTTAACTCCTAAAGGAAAAGCTTATACTCCAACAACAAAAAAATTCTTATAAATTAATGCCTCCTGTATAAACCAGCATACTTGCTGCGGCAACTTTATGCCAGTTGCACGCACAAAGACTTTCGTTAACTTGTCAAATGACAACAGGTACATGTCAACATGTAAAGCTTTTTACACTCATACTACACAAATCACTTATAAAATAACATTGTTACGACCTTTATGAGATCCCAACAAACAACTTTTCCAGCGACAGCTATATCAAAATCCTAACCGTTTTTTAGTTATTAAGCAAAAACTTTTAAGGGCTATTGGCCCTTAATTTAAGGGGCCAGCCCTTGTTTATTGGTGTTAAATGAAAGCCCTTGATATTCTGCACAACTTTTATTCAACACGTCTTAACAAAATATTTTTCGTTAAAAAGATATAAAGGAAAATATGTCTAAATTTTGGCACTTTTTGGAATCCTGTTTTTTGACCCCCTACCTTTTCCTAAATAAAAAACGTAATCTAAAAACAAAAACTAATGTGCACCACTACAATGTCTCTGCTATTCAAATTCGTTGCATTCCCATTCCCTGCTATCATAGTCTCGGAGCCTTTGTCTGGAAACCAAAGGCCCTAAACAATTTTAAAAGGGGAATAACTCGTTACCGGAAAGGGAATTCTAACTTTTATGAATTGAGGAAGATAGTGTTTTGTAAAGTCCATTAGCCCTAAAAATTTGAGCAAAAACCGTTCACAAATGAGCACGATATGAAGCCTCAAAGTTCGCGTCTAGGAAGAAAAAAAGAAAAAAAAAGAAAAATAAGAATAATCTTAACCAGCACAATAATAGAAAGGTCTTCCGTTGGAAACGGAAGACCTTAATTAAGCAGTAGTATTTTTTAGGGTCAAATTATACATTTCATATAGTTTATGTATCTACTAAGTCAAATAATAATTTTGCTGATACAAAAACAGCCATGAGTTTTATCTAAAATAAAAAAAGAACGTAGGTGTTTGACCGACAAATGTATTTATCTATGCAGATATTGTCACAACAAAAATCTGATAAATAAAAAGTGGAACTTTTCGATGGTTTTCCATGCTTCCCCCTCAAAAGTCCTTAAATTGTTTATGTTAATAGGGACATGGCACATTTTGTCAAATTTGAAATTTTCAATTTATGTTCGACAATATTGGATGAATATCATTTTTACAGTTAAAATTATGATCTACAAAAGGTTGTTGATATGTAGCCCGATATAATCCATTTTTAATACTTAGAGTATGTAATCCTTTCAGTATTGTGTCTTTAAACATTTTAAAAATGCTCTTAAGATATCAATTTCAACAACAGTATTCCTAATCGTAAAGCTTTACAATCAGTAATGTGAGATATATAACCTTCCTTGGTTGACCATAAGTTAAAAGAAATAATTGTCAAGAATCACAAAAACCTAAGTATCATCGATAATTTTCGTAGAACAGGTTCTCAATTACTATCATTTAGTAACAATATATTCCTAACATATAGGCTTAATTACTTGCAAGTATAAACTAAAAAGTGTTTTATAGAAAAAAAAAGCAACGAGATGTGCACGTGGTTAACGTAAATAAAAGAATGATTTTGAATAGTATGCACATTTCTGTTATCATGAAAGTTTTCCGCCCACACTCAATAAGCAAACATTACCTAGGAAAACCCCGATTTATCCTGCTTTAAAAATCACATCTCAAGCCTGTTCTGAACATAACCAATTCCCAAGGGCCTTGGCGCTTTAAGCTTGAAGCAACATTTGATAAGTCTACAAGTCCTCAAGATGAACGTTTTTTGTTTGATGATAGTCGCATCTCTCGGCAAGACGATTATTGCGAAAGGTGGTTAAGAATTTGATATAGGTATGCAATTCAAACAAAAACTACTTGTAAACATATGATAACTTTAGAAGTGTTTTTAGTTATCGTAGATTTTAAGTGCGTGTATACAGAAAAGGACACATTCTTAGATGCAAAGTTTGACCCGGAAACGCAGATCTGCTGTCGAAAATCAGGAGTCCATGAAAGATTTCAGCAAGGCAAGGAAATGGACTGTTGTGGGGGTAAGAAATAAATTACAATGCTTAGAATTATTTACTGCAAACAAAAATGAATGAATGTCCAAAAAAAACAATGATAAAACGTATCATAATACTTTTAGCGCTACGGTCTATCAACATCACTCAATCGGGAAAAGGAACATTGACTAACGCGGCTTACCTCCCTTGCTTAATATAAAGCTCTGTAGTGAATACAAATATCCATGTCGTTTTCCAGTATTTTAAAAGAAAAAATATTATTTTACATAAAATCTTATAAAATCATACAATAATCAACCATGACAGTATTTCTTCTCAAGAAATTAAATCGTTTGCGTTTATATTTAATAGTGTGTATATATTTTGTTTATATTAGAGACTCGAGAATGAATGATTTTCTTCATAGATTTACATGTATTTATAATTTGATTTTAATATCTTTATGTACATGTATATATGTCGTGTTTCAATTAATTTTAATGAAATTGTCAAACTCAGAAAGAACTGATCGGGGTTTTTTTCTCATTTGCAGTTTCATGCAATTCATAATGATTTTTTTTCTACACATGTTATAGGCAACAAATGCTGCCTCATTCACTTCAAGATTGATTTGTTTGTTTTGTTTTAAAATTCAGAAATATAATACCATTTAATTATTAATTTCTTTGAATGTTTTGATTTTAAAACGTGTATTTGTATGTGCGGTGTTTTAATCTTACAACGTGTATGTTCGGTGTTTACTCACAGATTCCTTTTATCTCACTTTCTTCCTTAACGTTTGCTTTCGTTCTTTTATTATATTTATTGATGCGTTTTCTTAATTAATAATTCTGTTGATTATCTACGCATTTTTTCACATTTGATTTTTCTCAAACCGATTTATTTTACCAGTACATTTTCAAATCCTTAAATGCCATATTTCCGCGATCTGTAAATACACGTGTACACAACATATATCAACAAGTCAGAACTATTTAGGCCAGATTAATTAGAATTTGTCAATCTAATTTTTAAAATTAATAAGAATATTTTTGCGGTATTTTATAGCAGCTTTAAAATCCAAACTGTACACAATGCCTTAAACATTTTCATTGTCCTGTCTTTTACTTTTTCTTGTGACAAAATAAATCAAATCAACTGAAAATTTTTAATCTTCTTTAAATGTAACTCAGTCAAGAAGAAGGATGTGTCTGTTTCAAAAGGATTAGGATAATTCATTAATTAGCTGTTATTATTGGTGCATTTCGTTCATTAAATTAACGACCAATTAAAACTAAGTCATCTGTACTACGAAGATTTAATGCATTGTTTACATTGTTGGGTCTCTGTGACATCATACATCCACAAAATGAAGAACGATAAGCGGGGAAGAATTTTTTCAGGTGCTGTGTTTTCACGGTTAAAGGCAAAAAATCTTACTACACGTATTTTAACATTTGTTTATACCAAGCTTTATATAATTATGAAAGAAAATCACAGTGTTAATGTTTGTTTAATATGACCTTTAAGAAAAAGAAAGCAGCGAAGAGGCTGAACGCAACATAACACACATTTGCTGCAAAAACTCAGGTGTTCACGAAAGATACCAAGATTATCAGGAAGTTGGCTGTTGTGGAGGTGAGTATTGAGTCAAGCATATAGTTTTTGAATGTTAATACAAATTCAAAACTTTTTTACTACAAATGGAATGGAAATGCATGGTACAACGCAGATAATTAAATTGATTTGAAATTTACTTAAAATATAAACGCAAGTACACTAGTAGTTATCCATATGTGTGTGTGTGTGTGTGTGTGTGTGAGTGTGCACGTGTTTGTGCATGTGTGCGTGTTTGCAATTCCGCAAATTCTAAAAAGTACCAACGTTCTTGAATACAGAAGATATCTTCAAAGTGGTATCCGAGCCATGTCCCAATAAAAATACATCTCAAAAGGCTGTCAAGAAGACATATGGAAAAAGTAAGTTTTAAAACGTAATTTTAGTTCAATGTTCATTTTTAGAAATAACAATCCTTTGAATGAAAGCTGCAATACTATGTATTTATAGTCTATTGGTTTTTGTGTCTCTTTATAGGAATGTTTAAATATTACACATTTGATTCTTATGATAAAATATAAAAAGTCAACAACAATATAATACTTTGAAACTTGTGAATACAGATTCAGAAATAGCCCGGTCACGAAAAGACACTACCAAATTGCCCAGAGTCAGGCTTTCTTTGCTACTGCATCAACAATGGAGTATGGAGGTTGATCAACTGTCAAGTGAAAGGTAGAAAATTAACTTACGCTAAAGCGTTCTTTTCTTCTTTTTTGAAAGTTGGAGGGGTGTAATATGCTTCGTTTGATAACCGAAAATGTTATTGTCATATCATATGTCCAAATTTCCTTTCAATTTTTGCAGATTAGCCAAAAAAGTTAAAAAGATCAAGAAAGCCATCAGTCGCCTAATAAAAGTATTTCCAGGGGCATTTTAAACAGAAAAATCCATTGGTGATCACTAACCTGTACAAATGAAAGCATCTAAGACTCAATAGCCTGATTTATTATCTTTATTTTTTTCTTATGATAACATTTGTAAACAACCATTTTATCTTTGCATTTTATTATACCATATAACGTGATAACAAAATATCAGTTATCAGAAAGTGTAGAATCATATACATCTATTTAATATATCATGAAATAAAGAACATGCTTATTATTTATAGTTTACGATTATTCATTGTCTGGTAAAATCACCAAAAAGGAAACAAGCAACAACATTATGGTATTATAATGATTCATTCTACAGACTAAATGCTTTTAAGAGATAAGGTATAAACAAAATTTACTTTTCCATTTAAGATAAAACACGTCGCTAGTCTTGCTGAAAAACAGTAAATATGTGTGAGCTCTGTAACTCTCTTATAATTTGATAAATGACACTAAAACTTTGTTGGAACTATGAATATAGGTAAAATGTACACGGGTTGGGTATATGAAATGTCAGTCAAGATTACAAGTGCATGACGTATATACTGCTGAGAAAGCCGATTGTTAAACTATTTGTTGTTATCTTATCGGTTTGTTTTTCAATTGCTGCTTCGACGGCTTCCTGAATGACGTTATTGTTATTCATGTAAGAGTTAATACTAGATGCACATGCAACACTCCCCTGGCTAGCGATGAACAGTTGGCCGGAGAGCATCGAACATAAGGTGGAATTCCCTCCTTCGGTTAGTGGAGACCTTTTTTGTAACCTCTATAGCGATACTTTTCAAAAGTTTCAGGAGAGTTGTTAGAAGGAGAACAAGGTTGTGGTACCGAGCAATTCATTTGAAATTGCTTGCTTTGCTTGATAGTGGATTTGTTACCAGTGTCTATTTCCGCGTAGGTAGCAAGATGAAAACTAATTAAGATAATTGCTGTACTGGCTTAAGTAAATGGTTTTCAAGATTCACCCATCTCATAAATTTCACAGAGAATTGATATATTAATTTCCTTGAAATTACAGTTTAAACTAGAAATGTTAAATATATACTATATCTTGCAGTTAACATTTGATAATGATAATATAAATGTGACAATACTTTTTATATAACTATACCTATAATACGAAGAAAATTTTAATTGTATAGTTGTTGGAAATGAAGATATTCTTGCTTCAGAGTCAAGTATTCTATTTGTAAGACAGCTTCAATGACGTTTACCCATACGCTTGGTGAACCAGTATAAAATCTAAAAATGCATTTTCGATGTAAAAAGCTTTCTAATATCTAGCAACAAGGGATTGTGGATGCGATATTAAATATATCTAATTCTAGGACATCTGAATAACATATTAGATTTGAAATACAAATGGAATTAATTATTGATTTATACAGGTATAAGTTTGGTTTCATCAAATTTCTTAAGGTTAAAAAAAATCAAAACGAAATAAGTTATTTTTTCCGATACGCATTACGAAGATTTAAGTTTTTAAAAGAAAGGTTCTAAGAAATAAATATCAAAACAAATAAGTGGAAATTTCTTTTTAAAAACCTATTCATATAAAATCAAAGATTAACGAAATTAACATTATAAAATTAGCTGGAAAGATGTTGTAATTTTCCCGTAAGTGATTGTATACGATGCATCTTTGTATTTGTCACTCTTAATTATGAATCGACGATTTGGGTAAAAACACTGTCGAATTTGTTTGAAAAGACTTTATAAAAATATTTACAAGACTAATGTATATTAATTTTAACTTTGGGGTTTATCATTTAACATATGATATTCCCCGCTAAGAAAGTATGGAAACGAAAGCACCTTCCTATTAGAAAATGATGGTTGCTTCTTTTTCTTATAGTGATATTGAACTTGCAAAAAAGACCAAAGCTAAAGTAAGAACACATTTACAGGTCAAAAACAATCTTTGTTTAAAATTTTAGCTTCTAATCATTTTCAATTACAAGAAATAGCTCAAACAGGAATTAAGCATTTTTTAATATAACTGATCCTGGGTCAAGTTCATGACAAATTATCGGTTCATAAGCAAGCTCTATGAGAAATTAAACCTTCCGATGTTTCACCATAAAAACACTATAAACCTTTAACCTGCCCAAAGAACCTAGGGAAAAATGCACACCCTCATGACATAAACAATCTTTGTGTAAGGTTGCAACTTCCAATGTTTCTTTATAAAAAAAATATATTGAACGCACACAAATTTTGCACTTTTCCTACCAGTGACCTTGATCTTGCCGAAATGAGCATGTGTCCGGGTCATTACAGACGATCGGGTCATAAGCAATGTCTGTGTCAAGTAACAACTTCCAATGTTTCTTTATAAAAAAAGATATATGGACCGGACACACATTTTGCACTTTTCCTACCAGTGACCTTGATCTTGCCAAAATGAGCTTGTGTCCGGGTCATTACAGACAATCAGGTCATAAGCAATGTTTGTGTCAAGTAACAACTTCCAATGGTTCTGCATTAGAAAAAAATGGAGCGGACCCCTATTTTGCACTCTTCTAACCAGTGACCTTGACCTTCCTCAAATGACCTTCGTCAAAGTCATTACACACCCTGTGTTTATAATTAATTTCTGTGTGAAGTAAGAACTTCCAATGTTTCTGGATAAGAAAGATATGGACTAGACACGAATTTTGCACTTTTCCTACCAGTGATTTTGACCTTGCCCAACTTACCTTGGGTTAAGGTCATTACACACTATCAGGTCAAAAGCATTGTTTTTGTGAAGCAATAACTTCCAATGTTTCTCCAGTAAAAAGATATTGAATAAAAACGAATTTTGCTCTTTGCTAGTGGCCTTAACTTAGCAAAAATGACCTTCAAGGTTCAAAATCAATACACACCTTCGAGTAGTCAGCAATTTTTGTGCAAAGTAAGATCTTCCATTGTTTTTGATAAGAAAAATATTGACCGGACTCGAATTTTGCACAGATAGACAGACGGATGGACGGACGAGTACTATCCACGGCTGGTCTGTCTCTTGAACAGTGGTAATCAGTAAAAGACAGATCAGTGTAGATGCAATGTTGTTAATGCAGTAGAATATTGTGCAATCTCTCTTTGGGGATCAAATTTAAGGTAGTCCATCAATATAACTAAGACGTATTTAACAATTTTGATTGATCTATACTACATAAAATACGTATTTTAAAGTTTTTATGAGACTGACGTAAACCAAACTCGGGGTGATGTATGTAGTAAAAAAAAGAACTTTTTGCACTTAAAACTTTTTAAAAGAGTAATCTGGCCTTTCGAAAAAATTTTAAAAATCATTTTCTGAAAATATGTACGGTAATTTATGAATTATTTTAGCATATTCAAATGAAAAGGAAAGTCATTCCAGCTTTTTACCAAGAGGAATGTAAAAATTTTTTTATTTAAAATAGCATTTTACACATAGACTTTAATGTTAACTTCAACATATAATGTAATTGTTAATATTAAATTAAAAAAAAAAATTCTGAGGTGAATCTTTATTATATGATACACCCTTTACAATCACACCAAGATTTTAGTGATCAAACTTGCAATCTATTAGATATGAAATATTATAGTTATCGATGGATAACCTTAAAGATTGAAAAGAAACAATGCAAAAATATCATCTTCACACTAAATAATATCAGCAAATGGACTCAGTTTGCCTGCTAAAATGATAGACAAGATTACATGTACTTGTACCTACTTGTAAAACAAACATAACACGTACCACAAGAGTCAAACGTTTTTAACTTGTAAAGATGTTTTGTCCTTCTATACAGATATGGGTATATGATGACACATGACTTTAACAAAAGATATGTAAGAAAGGAGTATGAATTGAGAAATTGCAACTGGATTTTCCTAAGCTATCATTTTGCACTGATCTTATTACATGTATCCTATTAATTTTAGATGAAGGTTGTCAGATATTAAACATACACATACATACAATACAGCTACAAGTAGGCATTCAATATTTTCTCTATTGTCGTACTGAGGTAGACATTTTATTTGGAAAATTTAATTTTGTGTGTAGAAAAATGATTTTTAAACGCTTTCTTTGGTTTTAATTGCCCATAGAATACGCCTAAATTAAAGGGTAATGAAAAGAAAAATACATGATGTTTTTTGTTTCATTGCATTATTTTGAATAGATAAAACTAATATGAACATTTGATTGAACTGCCCTTATAATGAATATTACAAGTATAGGTATGAAAAATTTGACAATATTACAAGAAAATATCATATTGTGCGTTTTTTCATACTCGCTAACTTTCGACGACTGGCAATTCATGTTGTCGCTCATATTGGCAGTCAGTGCTTTAATTTTTTTTAATGTTGAGAAGTCGTTCAAAGCGTCTGAATAAATTCATTTAAGTTAATTATCTAAATAGTACCATGTGATTTTTACTGCAAATACACGTTCATGTGAACCAGGACGATTATACATTCTTTAAACATTCATTCACCTGCTCCGGTACGTTTAAAAAACGTCCTTTTACAGAACAATGAAATAGCTTCATGAAAATATTACCTGCACATTTTATACCGCAGTGTACTGCATATCATGTATCAATAAAACACAGGGTGAATGAGATAACTTGGATTATTTTACGTTTCAGAAAGATTGTGGAGGTGAATCTCAAGTGTAGTATCGTGAAATTATTTTAATTTGTAATCCTAAGAGCAATGCAGGGTTTCTATCTGTTCGTAAATAAGACCAAACCAAAACATCAAACTCCTAAATTGTTAATGAGATCTAAAAGCTTGAAATATAATATACATTATATAACAGTAAAACCGGGTAGGTTTTAAGCTCTGGTAATATCTTTAAAAAATGAACACTTTCTGCATAACCAACCGGTATCATCAAAAAATCACCAAAGAGGAAACAAGCAACAACATTATGGTATTATAATGATTCATTCTACAGACTAAATGCTTTTAAGAAATAAGGTATTATCTTTGGGTCAATTACAGATTTCTTGTGATTGTATAATTGCACACTAAACATAATGCTTCTGGTTCACATTTTACAACATCGGTGCTGAATTTGGCTCTGATTCTACTGTAAAAGTGGTACTTTACACGAGAAGATATTTACACTTCAGGGGTTCTGGGAACCATACTCTTCTTTTGCAAAACATATTCTGGAACCTGATCGCACTTCAATATGACGCCCTCAATTATATTCTAAAAGAACATTTGGCTACTGCAAAAAATGACGTTTTTGAAACCAGTTTTTCGAATTTTTCAGCCATTAAATGACCCCGAAAATAAAATAAAAAATTCCGAAACCTTATTGCGCATCTATAGGATACCCTAAAACATATTCCAAGAGATGATTTATCTACTGTTGAAAATGTAGGAGGAGTTCGAGGAAGAAGTTTTTTTGGTAAAAAAAACCCCTAATTTTTACCAATTATTTGACCCCCAGGACTACCAAAGAATTTTGGAAACCTTTTTACAAAACAACATGACACCCCAAATCAAACCCCAAGAGTTCAGTTTGCTGGTTTATAAGATGTAAGGGCAGTTTGAGAAAGTAAAACGTGATAGATGGACGGACGGACGGAACAGGGTAACAACAATATATCCGAACTTTCGTAATAAATTGCGGATATAAAAACAGATTCACAAAAGATATACCTTTTTGATAAAACTTTAGTCAAAGAGTCTCAAATTTTGTTTTTGCACAACTTCATACAATGCTTTTCCTCTCTCCCAAGAACTCCGTCTCTTTAAAAAAACAACAACATCTCTTTAAAAATGTTAAGCATAAAGAATTTTTCATTAGATCATTTCAGCAAATATCAAACAAAATCCATGGTAAAATATATATTATACAAATCAATAGAATAATAGTAATTATTTAAACTTCATTCGCTTCATCATAGATCATAAAATCAATTTTCTGATAATAAAAGGAACATCAACCACACTTATTTATGATCAATGAATATGTTTTTATGATTTCCCCATAGCCATATATTTCCATTGATGAATTATCATTTGTTGCTCTCTTACTATTTCCTTTTTTGACAATAACTTACATGTAACTACCCAGGAAATGTTCAAATGTAAACTTCTATTGTCAAAACACAATCTGAGGTAACTATGTTTGTACATTTCATTTGAACGAAACATACTCATTAAATAAATGACACCTAAATACGTTTAAAATGTTGAAAAATAAATCGGTGGGATTCAATTATGCATTGATCACTTGTGTATCAATTAGATACGTTATTTTTTTTCCATGCCGGATATTGTTTAACTCATAATTACATAAACAGAATTGTTTTACAAGACAAATGTTGATGCGACGGGAGTTGATTTATAAAACGCTTAACAAATAAATGATTGTATATATATCAAAATTAAAAGTTAAGGTAAGGTGGATTTTTGAGAAAATATTACACATTATGTAAATTTAAGTAAATATAGCGGACTTTTTTATGTCAACGACTTACAGTTTGCTTTCTATTAATATTCCTTAATAAAATGTTTAAAAACAAGAGTCATTAAATTGTGAGAGAAAAACATTGAAAAGGAATATAAATGATATGGGCCTAAAATGGCCCCCTATAATGAATATCATTTTACATCTCCCAAGTTCACTTTTTCGTTGGCAATTGAAAAGTAATTGAAAAGTGAAAAAGAAGTAGCATATCCTTTTCTAATTAATAGATTAAATCTAATGATGTTTTACTTACAATTACATCGCGTTGCGCCTTAGAGTCAAGGGTTAAGACGTTTCAATTGCAAGTCTTGTTTTGAGTGACTTTCCAGTTTTACGAGCGTTGAGCATTCTGTCTTGCTTCTAGAGTTCTAAAAAACCGCTTCTGCCATTATTTTTCACTGCATAGTAAGCGATTTCTGAGATTTTAAAAATGCGGTCATACGTTTTAGGCAGCGATCTATTCATTCATTACATTTGACGATATTCAGCTATTTAACTACTTTTTTTCATCACATTGTGTAGTGCACACAAGTGGTTATTTAAAGGGGTAGCAAAACGAAAATAATAAACAGAATGTAATGAATCTGAAATCGGTGCTAGGAAGATCGAAACTGAATAGGTCACTGCTGATGTTACTTTTACAATGAAGAATACTTTTACAGTTAATTCTTTAATTCAAACACATCAAATATGTGTTTCGTTTTTCACTTTAATTTGACCAATGTAAGAAGAATGGGATGGTTTTAACCAGAATGAGGTTTTGTTAATCGACAAAATTTAGACGACAGTTTACATGTTCTGTATCATCAGAGAAAAAAAAATGCTGTTGGATGACACACATGAATCAATTCTAAAATAATAATTAAATTACCTTTTATATAAGGCTTTTGTTTTTGCTCAAATTGAAATCGACTGTCTTAATAAAAACATACGCCCTAAACAATGGCGTTTAATTATTGTCCCCCCTTTCATACAATTATAACGCTTTGTTTGTAAAAAGGGGCATTTATAGGAGGTTACGATTTTTGCCAAAAATTATTTTTCCAATTTTAATGTTTACAATGCTTCAGTAGGGCATCTTAAATAGGCAACCAAAATTTGAGGGCCCTTTGTTGAGTTTAAAGTGAGTTACAGAGTTTACAATTCTTTGTTGTGTAAACAATTTTTTTTTTCTTCACATTTTGAATGTTGAAGTCACAATTTCAGTTTTAGACCTAAAATGAAAGTGTTAAATGTTAAGAACTGTTTATTTATGCTTAAAATGAATAAGGAGATCTAGACAAATCAGCTTGACAAAGATTATTTAATAGTATATTGATCATAAATATACAAACACAGGCCACGGGCCTGAATTCTGAGCTCTTTATCTTGCATATAACTGTACGACTGGTTCTCAAATTTTATATGGTTATAAAAAATGCATTCTACGAGCATTGTAAAAAATTAAACCAGTATTGTAAATGAACAAATCTGTGAAATACACGAGTAATCCAACCGACACAAATTTTCTGGTTGACTAATCTCAAAATCGGGTGTTGAATATCACAGGTAGATTCCAAAAGTGTAGACATGGCATACAACTGATTAAATGATAGTTGTACTAACTTTATACTAGTAGTCATTTTGTAAGCAAGCATTTTGCCTAACTTTTATATCATTGTCTCTTTTTTCAACACACAGAGCTATTTTGGTTTTTGGTATTTAAAGATAGATTAAACAGATAAAATTATACTTAAATATTTTTCTCATTTGAATTATGTACTGGCTTTAACGCATAGGAAATTGGTGGGTAAAGTTACATCTACCTGTGTTAGAGCAAATGCTTTCAGCACTGTTGAACTTTTTTGTACGAAAGGAAAGTAGCCTTATCTGGATATTATATATAATCTTTTTAAATTGAGTTATTGTCAAAGTTTAAATGCTTGAAATGCACACCAGTAAAATTCTATGTGGCGAAATGGAAACAAAAATATTTCCGTTTTTCATTCTTTGCATAATGAGGTTGTCAAATCCATAAAAACCAAGATTCTCGTCTACAGTTTGAATATGATGCATACCGGAGACTTTTGAAAAAAGTTTTGAATTTTGTCAAACATCATTTTGTGTAGTTGACGTCTAGTGCAAAATTTGCTGATAAAATTAATAAATAATGTATATGTGTTTACGTATGATAAATAAACTGTTATTTGCTATTAGAATTGCCCATAGAATTTCCTTACCTCCTCCATTAATCGACCTCAAAAAATTTCTTCGGAGTCCTAGCCTAAATCCAAGTGAACTCATAAAAAATACACGAGACTTTGAATACATAATTTATGCATTTTTGAAATTCCGTTTTCATGGTATGTGTAATGGGAGTATTTATATAGTAAAAAGAAGTCTATGAAGGTAGAGTTTTCAAGTGTAGATGATACCTAGTGTACAAATTCGGTCTTTGTTAAAAGACAAAGAAAAAAACACTGTTTTAAAACAAATGTTTTAACAACGTTAACTATTTTAAGTCAAGTGTGCATACGCTGTATAAAGTATCATAATTTAAGTTTCAAATAGAAAACGTTCAGGGCCACTATTAAAAAATCTGAAGGAATCTTGTTTGTGAGAAAGTGTATCAAAACATATGGTTTCAATGTATGCTTAGTGTCTCATTGTTTCTTGAGTTTTTATAATCCGTATTTACTTTTTATCAATGTTTTGCAGATTTAGCAAAACACAATATGGAATTCGATGGAGCTGATTCACAAGACAATGTTAATTGCTTTAGGAATTGCCCATTGGATTTTCTTACCTCCCACTGTAAACGCCCTCAAAAACCTGTATCAAATGCGAAAAGAAATCCGTCCAAGTGAACTCATATGATGAATAAATATTAAACGCAGAATAAATTTAAGTGTCGGTTGTCGAGTTATAAGAAATATACAGAGGTCATAAGACTTTGGAATGTAAACAAAGAACAGGTCTTTTTTTTTTTTTTTTTTTTTTTTACATTTTAATGTTGACTAGAAAATGCAAGGTTTAGACTTAAAATTGATAGACTAGAAACCGTGTATTTAGGTTCAAACGAAAAAGCAGACAGAAAAATCAGCTTGAAAAAGAATTTCTACCGGTAAATTGAACCGATGTAAAGACAACATGACAGGAGCCAGTGTGAGCTCTATATCTTACATGTATCTCTTTGACTGACACTCAAATAATGCTTTATTAGAAAAGCATGACCAAAGAATAATAAACAATAATAACCAAAAAATAAAATGTTACCAAATCGTGACCATATCTCTTTAAATACATTGATAATTATATAATACAGATATTTAAAAAAGCTTATTCGTTTATTTTTATCAGTCCAGATATTGTATGTCTACAGGTCATTGATTATATATTAAATAAGTGGTAAAGATTGTTGGGTAAACAAAAATTAAAAACAGCCAAACAAATAATCAATTTAGGTATAAAAAAGTGTAGACAAGTTTCTAAACTGACTTTTACATGTAAGTTTTTCTTGCTGAAGACAATTTCATCTAATAGGGTATCTAAAAAATGGATTATAGATATATTTTTGAAAATTATTTACGCATTTTTTGAGATATCGTATTAATAAAAAGAACAAAGCAGGCACAGAATTTCCAATGGCAAGAATGAGCGCATCAGTGGCTAGAAAATCTGCAACAAACGATTCGTGTGATTTTTGAAATGAATTATTCGAAATTGTCTTTTTATTGTTCTTCCAAGACAAATGTATCGACTTCTTTTTTTAAAAATCGCAAAGAAATAGTCGATTTTAATAAATCATATTCAGAACTCTTTTGCGTAACGATACACAAAGAAAGAATTGTTGTTTGTTTTTAATCCAAGATGGCAAATTTTTGGAAAAGATAACGTCTGTTGTAAGTGTTTTGCCATAACCATCTAAGATTGGATGCTATTAAAATGTCAAAATGAAATTCACAATTGATATATCTATTTTCCTTGCTTTGAACCTTATTTCCTACTTTTGTTGATAGTCCTGTACATGTATTTTCATTATATATTATAAGCATTGGTTAATAGTAAAAATGTCATACAAAGGCCAAACGAAGATGACACGTTTACATTTATTTCCGTAGTGAGTCAGTAACTAACATAATAAGTAATATTATGGAGAAATATGGAACGCCTTTGCTGCCTTATGTTAGATGATTTTATTATATGCTGTGGGTCTATTATTATATGCTGTGGGTTCATAATTATATGCTGTGGTTTCATAATTATATGCTGTTGTTTCATTATGATATGTTGTGGGTTCATAATTATATGCTGTGGTTTTATTATTATATGCTGTGGTTTCATTATTATATGCTCTGGGTTCATAATTATATGCTGTAGGTTCATATTTATATGCTGTGGATTCATGATTATATGCTCTGGTTTCATTATTATATGCTGTGGATTCATAATTATATATGCTGTCGATTTAGTCGAAACTAGCTATTCGAATCCGGATTTCTCGTTTTATAGTTTACATTTACAAGCACTTTCAACTGACACCAAGGACAATGATCTTGTGACCTTGAATGAGACCCATATGCTAAAAATTGCTTTTTAGAGCTTTGTTGTCGCCGGGTGCATAGTGTTTCACAAAAACATCCTGTTTCTATTTATCAATATAATACTTTCAGACAAAGCAGAAAATGCGTTTGTGTTCTAAATTCTTTTATTTTTTTTAAATACAATAAAAATGATTAAAATACTGAGTATACAAAATTGATTTCTTGTTTTATTTATTATATCAACTATAATAATTAAATTGTTGATGTTTAAGATTCTTTAAAGGGAGTGTGCTATTAAAAATCAAGTACAAGCTTGAGAATATATACCGTCATTTGAGAGTACGTTACTGAAAGTCCAAATAGCTCAAAAAATTCTATGTCTCGGCATCTCTCTTAGCGCAGCCGTACGTGTTTGCTCACGAATTCTATAAGGACACATTTTTATGCGTCCGAATCGTATATTGTTTTTGTCCTGTTTGTCTGTCTGTTGTCAACTTTAACCTTAGCCATAACTTTTGAACTATAGGAGATAGAGACTTCGTATTTGGTATGCATACTTCACTAATTAGGTGCTTTTAAATGACACATAGGACAATGAGTTTGTGACCTTAACTGTGACCTATATGCTAAAAAATTGCTTTTTTGAAATTTGTTGCCGCCGGGCTCATAGTGTTTCACAAACGCATCTGATTTTAATTTGATGATTTGTTTGCCCTCTAAATGTAACGTTACTGTATTTTTTTTATGGATCCGCAATCATATTTTTATTAAGAGGGTGAGAAAATTATGATCTTAAAATCATGTAATTTGATAAATTATAAGTAGTTCTTCAAAGGGAAAAAGCCAAATTAACCAAAATAAATACAAGATGTGTTTGTGAAACACTGATGTCCCAGAATGGCAGCGTATGGCGAGGGTTGAAGTTTCTCTAATGCAAGTCAAACTCCAAAGGTCAAGGTCAAAAGACAAAATTTGTTGTTATCCAAAGGAAGAGCTTGAAACGAGAAATACATCTATGAAATATGAAAGCCCTAGTGCTAAATGTTCAAAAGTTATGACCAAGGTTCAAGTTTTTGAAAAGTGGGTCAAACTCTCGGGTCAAGGTAAAACATATACCCACTGAAAGGTCTTGTCAGAATGTATACATATGTGAAGTATGAAAGCCTTAGCACCAATTTTCAAAAGTTATGGCCAAGGTAAAAGTGTGAAAATGTTTGTAAAAGTTGATCAAACTTCATGGTCAAAAGGTCAAATTTGGTGTTACCGCAAAAAAGGCCTGGTCATAAGGAATACTTTTGTAAAATATGAAAGCCAAAGCCCAAACCACTCAAAAGTTATGTGCAATTTTAAAGTTTTTGCGGACAAACAGACAGACCGATGAACAGAAAGGGCAAAAACTATGTACCCCCCAAATCTTCGATGACAGTGGCATAAAATAAAACTGCTATTGCATAAGAATATTGCACGTACTCTATTACCACTACACTGATTAGGATCCCCACCCGCAAAATTGAATCTGTGTTGGATTTCCGGGCATTGGGCGAGGCTGAATGCACATCTCTACTTCAGTTCCTCAAACAAATAAAAGATAGTGTTTTCAACATTGTACGAAAGACGAATAGGGCCACATAAAAAAATATTTTTATCTCGTAATTACGAGAAAAGATCTCGTTATTACGAGTTTATTATCTCGTTATTACGAGAAAAGATCTTGTCATTACGAGATCATTTTCTCGTTATTACGAGAAAAGATCTCGTTATTACGAGTTAATTATCTCGTAATTACGAGAAAAGATTTATATGAAATGTTGCGTTTCTAAAAAGACCTCCTAGTCGACTGGATCACACATTCAGTCTAACTTTTTTCTTTCCAGAAGCGTTGATTTAATTTTGATTATTTCTTAGATAACAACGATCATTTTTCATTAATTTTTACATAAAATGATCGGATTTGACATTTTATCTTAATGAATACGTGGAAAGAGTTTTCAACATATATCATAATCCCACTCCGAAGTAAATACCAGGTAAACCTATAGTCGTAAAAACACAATTCTATTAGTTACAGATGATTTTAATGACTATATAGTTTCAATAATGGATATACAGGATTTACCCGAATTGTATTTTATATTTTCATACACAACCTACATGCATATTGAAAATAATTGATTTTGTATATTAACACTTTGTAGTCTGAAAACAAATAACATGTATCCTTCTTATTGATAAACAGTTCAATGAATTTATTAATCAATCTGCTTTCCTACATTTTCTTAAATTGCTTTAAAACTGCTTGGTCTGATTTTATATCAAATTATGTGTAAAAAAAAAACACTGCAGTACTATTCCAGCTGTATTATTGTCTGTGCATCTTAAGAACATCACCAGTCTGCTAAAACCATCTATTCCGCCAACAATTATGAATCGTCAACGCACAAGTTTATTATTAGTGTCTAAGTGCCATAAATGGTTTGGGCCCGTTACATTATAAACACGTCTGTGCAGTCTGCCAGCTTGTCTCTCACAAACACCACGTTCATCCATTCGATGTATGCTTTCTCTTAGTCTCCACCTAGGAACCCTTATCCCTTTTAAAGTTATCATCTGTCTTAATAGATTTTCTCCACAGAGGGGGAAATCTTTTAAAATTTCCCCGAGTTTTAAATCGAGGTCATTGTCGGATATTTCTGAAAAATTCATTTTACTAAGTCCATACTGTGCCATTCTTCTGTAAATCGTTCTTTTTGACACTGAGAGAAGGTTTGAAATGTAAGTAATTGTGCATCCATTTTCAAGGAACATTTCTAATACTGTTGTTAGAATATCATACATTGGAGGACCACACTGAGGCCATACCTTTTTTGGCTTTTCAGTTCCATATTTCACACACTTGTTTCTAATCTCATCATATCCCTTGTATTTGAGATCCCCAAAGTTTGGAATTCGTGTGCAGATAATTTACATACAATATCTGTGGTTATTTTTTCAGCCCTGAACCTGTCGTGAAACAGATGTAAGTTTAAATCCTCCAATACCTTTCCTATCAACCCTGTGGAATCTGCCGCCATTTTGTTTAGGAACATTTATAATAAGAGCCCCTGTGTAAAATTTAAGTATACCAGCATATAATAATGAACCCACATTATATAATAAATGAACCACAGTATATAATAATGAACCCACAGCATATAAATATGAACCCACAGTATATAATAATGACACCACAGCATATAATAATGAACCCACAGCATATAATTATGAACCCACAGCATATAATTATGAACCCACAGCATATAATAATGAAACCACAGCATATAATAACGAAACCACGGCATATAATAACAGACCCACAACATATAATGTTAGAACCACAGCATATAATTATAGAACCACAGTATATAATTATAGAACCACAGCATATAATAATAGAACCACAGCATATAATTATAGAACCACAGCATATAATGATAGACCCACAGCATATAATAAGGGAACCACAGCATATAATTACAAACCCACAACATATAATGATAGACCCACAGCATATAATTATAGAATCACAGCATATAATTATAGACCCACAACATATTATAAAATCACATAACATAAGGCAGCCATGGCGTTCCATATAGTCAGTAACTAACCTAATAAATGTTTTGTTTTACCGAGGACTATCAAGTGACATATTTATTCACATATTGCGATGATCTACGCAAAACCATGTACAAGATTCCAAACATCTCGTCTAATTTAACACATTTAAACTCTTCAAAGTTTACAATCTCACCTTTCAAATAGTCTCTGAAAATCTTGATGAAAACCCATGTTTACTTACAATGTTTGTTGCTATTCAATTTTAAACAGTTTCTCCCTTTCCTCTGCAGAGATTTGAGCAAATGTCGACGCTGCCATTTTGTTCTGCTCCAGACAAAACAATGTGACGTCAATATTTTAAGGGCAACTACTCTAATTTTAAAGAATTTCAAAGGGCAACTACTCCAAATACCTTAAGAACGTACGGCATGCGGTTTATGTATTAAATACTATGAAATGTCGAAATGAGTAAGCGAAGCGTCGGCCAATGGCGGCCATAATGCCTAATATTATTTCTCACAGCACAAATATAGAGATATATGAGGCAATCACGTGCTATGTTTAAACCAATGAAAGTGTGACAATTCAGTCCAAGGGAAAAAAGTACAAGTATTGAACAGACACAAATTTTGCACAGACAGACTTATGGACAAGATAATTCCTATAACCCTCCCTCTCCCCCAACAAAAAAAACTTTGTTTAGGGGTGGGGTTAGGCTTTTAAATAATGTCTAGGTATTGTTGGGGTTCATCAAAGTATCAATGGGGCTTACTTAGGTATCATTACAGCTAAAATACGGTATCATTGGTTAGTTAATGTTATTCAGGGTCTGGTTGGGGTTAATTGTTCATTAAGTAAAGGTACATTCTTGTATCAATGAGATTTATTGCCGTATCATTTGGAAAATTAAAATCCATTGGTGAATGAATCATTGCACAGAGCTCATTTCAAGTTTATTGTGGTTCGTGAGGGTATCAACGAAATTTGGTTGGGATAACAATGGGTTCATTGGAAAATCAATCGGTGAAAAAACGCCGCGTAGTTGAAATTTCATTCATTTGTGTAGCATGATATGTTGGTACATAAAATTCATTAAGTATATTGATTATGAACAAACTCAGTATCATTGGGGTATCTCACAGTTCACTGGGGTGTCATTGGGGTGTCATTGGGGTATCATTGGGGTTCATTGGGGTTCATTGGGGTAAAAAGACGCACCCCGGTTCATGATGAAGATACATGTACATATCTAGAGAATGCATATGTGTGATCCAAACTGGCACAGTTTTTCTTGACGATAACTTATTTAATATTAAAAGGGTTTTGACAGATATTTATGCACTTTTTTGTACAAACATCCAAATATTAGGGTTTTTAAAAAAATAAAACCCCCTATGATTAAAAAAGAATTGTCAAACTATACCCTTTTTGCTCTACTTTAATCAATGCAGATAATATGATAGAATATTTGATTTAATGTGAAGAATGCATTCAAATGGATCTTTGGTCGTGTTTTAAAGATTCATTGATATACAATTGATGATTCGCGATTTTAGATACTTATTCAATACACACACTTTTATGAATGAATCATTGACATAGTTTTGCGCCCCGGATGAGTAATCTTCAAGGTAGCATATTCTAGACTGTTTCTTTGACTTACAGATTGTAAGTAGTGAATACATTAAACTTCATTTTATAATATAAGTATTGAAACATTATAAAAACAACATAAATTGAAATTGAAATAAGAATTAAACTACCAATAATTTTTGTGTAAGAATTTAAAACAAAATTCACGAATGTCTTATTATAGCTATGATATGTTTTGTGTTTGTATTGTAGGTTGTTCCAAATTTCTTCGATTCAACTGTTCAAATGTAAAGCATAACACTACTGGCTCTAAAAACCCCTGTCCGTATGAAAATCCCCTGTCTTCCCCTGTACACCCCCTGTGTTTTCATTGTCATCCCCTGTACACCCCCTGTGTGCCACTGTACAGAACCCCTGTATACCCTGTCATCCCCTGTGTGCCCCTGTACACAACCCCTGTGTGCCACTGTAAGCCCCTGTCACCCCCTGTACGCCCCTGTCATCCCCTGTAAGCCACTGTCTCCCCCTGTGCATGCCCCTGACATCCCCTGTACGGTCTTTAACTGCTCGCTAAGAAATTAAATAGCTTTTAATTAATTCGGATTTTTAAAAATTTATATATAGCATTCATGTTTTAGACGGTGCTTCAGGTTTTCTTTGCATTTCATAGAAGGCAATATTATTACAAGTGTGAATAATTTTGACTCAACATTGACACAAATCAAGATATACTTGTATACCGATAAACCGCTTATTTTATTACGTGCATTTAAACAAATGACCATGTTCTGTATTTTGTAAAAATAAAATAGAAAGAAAAAAGAAAGAAAAATAAGTGGAGGAGTGCGTGAAATCTGCAATGTTCTGTGCCATGTAACCTGACTGAGAGAAAGCGCATAATAATAATAACACAACATGATCAGCACGTGCAGATAACCACACACCGCTCGAAATGATCACCTATATTTTGACTGTTTTGACCAGTGCAATGATGCATAGAATTAAACAGCCTTTATGAATTTAATGTAAATCGCTGATAATTGCTGTCAGTATTGTTTTTTTATAAATCAAGAGAGAGAGAGAGAGAGAGAGAGTTGATTTTTTTCGGAAAGGGGGATTAGACCGGTCCATTGACACTTTAAACTTCTATCAGCTAGTGTGCATTTTCCAGTTTAGTTATTCATATGCATTATTGTATAGAATTGTCCACATGCATATACACTGTAGAGCAATGATACCGTTAATGAACGATTTAATGCATGATTGTATGCAAATGCCGGTAACGGGGTACCATTTATATAATAGTGTTGTGTTGTGCATGTACTATGCCTAAATAGTAGTCAGGGTTTGATACATGGTGCACGAGCCGGAGGCGAGTGCACTATGTATCAAACCCTGACTACTATTTAGGCATAATACATGCACAACACAACACTATTGTTATTATTATGCCGACTGTTAAATATACTGACGTGCTTTGCTATAAGTAGCTCTGACGTTCGAGTGTTGACAAGTCCCTTAAAATAATCACCGGAAAAGCAAGCGTTTGTTGTTGTTTTTCAAATTACGTGTAATCAATTGATTTGATTGTTTATTTAATCAACAAGTTGTTGTACAATAAAAAGTCAACAAAGATTTATGTTCTTTTCAAGAAATATAGAGACGTTTGGCCTTACCGAGAAAACTCGAAATGTTTAGCAGACGAAATCTCAGTGAATTTTTTTCTTGAACATTCTTTATCAAGCGTCATTTAAAAAAGCGTTTTTGTGATTCTCATGTAGAATTTCTTTGAAAAATGTTCAATCAATTTGTTCAAAAGTTTATAGGAAACTTGAACTTTAAAATTACCGTCAATAATGAAGTTTTTTTTGGAAAAATGAATAATTTTAATTGCTTGATGTCAGTCGTACATATCTACGTTTTATATACCTAAATACCGCTAGTCATAAAAACGGCTAATTTAGCATAGCGGTAACGCGTTGGGCTTCATGCTAGATTCAATGATTTTAGCGTCGTAAGTTCGAATCCCGCTGTCGGCGCTTGACAGATTTTCGTTGAAAATATTCGCCGTGCTCTATTTCGGCATAGTATGCTTACGCTATATAAATCCTTTGATACTATGCGAAAATAGATGAGTATTGAATATATAGTGACAACCTGACAGACGGCATAATTAAATAATTATACACACATGCATTATATTAAACAATGGTCCGGGTTTCGGATCAGAACAATATCAGGCATTTATTTTAATTTTATTTCATTTGAAAAATGAAAAATATAAAAGAGCAATATACAGTTTTACTTCATATCACTGTGCCAAATAATGTTCTGAATTTAAAGCTCATCAATCTTTTCATGTTTGAAATTCTCAGAACTGAAAAATTGAAATTTTCAATATCTTGTTTCTTTACTTGACAGACTGGGAAAAAGGTCATAAGGGGTGTTTAAACAACATATTGCATTATTGTGTAGCATTACCGAGCATCCAGACCAGTACACGTGTGTCTGTCACCTCCTTGTTCCCAGTCTCGCTACCGTGCACTGCAAATTGTCAAGAAGGGCTGTATACAGTATATAGCTATTATATAATCACTGACCGACCATTCAGATCTGAGGAAGTGTGTGTATATATACGTGTACACGGGTGTCTATCATCTCTTGTTCTTTTATCTCGCTACCGTGAACTGCAAATTGTCAAGAAGGGCTGTGTACAGTAGCTATTATATAATCACTGAACGAGTGAAATTATGTCAACATCATCTCCTTTGAAAACTGTAGCTTCAATCAGCTAGTTGTTAATCATGTGTCTTCAAGTTTTTTGATCAATTGATCTGGAGTAGTATAAAACATACATGAATTAAAAATCAATTTGACAGCTCTAAGTTAATCTAAATAACTAAAGAAAATTGGTTTTAAAAATTAATAAGGATTGCATGTTTACTTATTAAGAAATTAATTCCCGTTTAAACTATTTGTAACATTTAATTAAAATCAATGCAATCTCTCTCTCTCTCTCTCTCTCTCTCTCTCTCTCTCTCTCTCTCTCTCTCTCTCAGTGTATAAACTCCATAGGCTACATGTATAGAAAACACTAGTTCTACATTTACATTTATGTTGTGTATGTTCTGACCACCTGGGCTGCGGAATGATAAAGAATAGGTAATAAAGATTAGGATTGCATGTTTACTTATTAGGAAATTAATTCCCGGGTAAACTATATAATTAATAAATTTAATTCAAAGTCAATGCAAACTCTCTCTCAAACTCTTTCTCTCTCTCTCACACACACACTCTCTCTCTCTCTCTCTTGGATAGATTTTGGAAATTAATGAAATTGATTATGAGATTAAAACATGAGTTTTAATTCAATTCAAGAGTCCAATAAGCCGGTCAGAAACGTATTGAACAAACATACTAAAATATTTCTTAGACAAACTTATATAAGCTATTGAAGCTTTATTTTGCTTTTCACGGGAAATTAATAAAGGTATAACCAAGAACTTGGTTAGAAAAAAGAAGAAAGGTGTACTCTATCGTTACATAGCTGATTATAAATTCTTTATTCTGACTGCTTTATTGGTTTAAGTGCGCTCCTATATGTTTAGATATATACAAAACCATGTTCCGCGCTTGATCTTAGTTTGTTTCTAGTGTATGTTTATTACCATAGGCTTAAGATATTCTTAAGTAAAGTGTACATATATCTGTAGACAATTTTAAAAACTTAATAATTCATTATATGTTGTATTTTTATGTCTGTTTTTCAAATATTAGGGAGTAGCGATGTTCCCGAGCTCAAAAGGACTACATGCCCTAAGGGCTTGCACACCTAATATAAAAAAATAATTCCCGCCCTCACCTGAGGTTTACCACCCGGTGAATCTCAAATCTTCAGTTGTTAGCATAATTTTTGAAGTATCAACAAATTATCAACTAAAAAATGTGATTTCTAAAATTACGATAACAGTGTGTCTTGTGATTCGGCGCTGTTGAGTGCAAATATTGACTTTTAGCTCAAAATATAACACATGTGATTTCAATAGTGGAATTAAGAAAATGATATTGAAAAAAACCCAGTCAAAAGCCGTACAGGGGATGTCAGGGACATGCACAGGGGTATACAGTGGCTTACAGGGGATGACAGGGGCGTTCAGGGGGTGACAGGGGCTTACAGTGGCACACAGGGGGATGTGTACAGGGGCGCACAGGGGATGACAGGGTATACAGGGGCTCTGTACAGTGGCACACAGGGGATGCACAGGGGATGACAGTGAAAACACAGGGGGTGACAGGGGAAGACAGGGGATTTTCATACGGACAGGGTTTTTTAGATCCAGTAGTGTAATACTTTAATATAAAACAAATAAAAACAAATATCGTTGTATACACGTTGGTAATGCAGCATTTTAATAAACTTGTATGGGCTTCAAATAGCCTTCGAGATTAGAACCATGGGAAAAGATAATTTTTTCGGTGGTGTAAGTGATTATTTCTTATCTTTATTATTGTTAGAAGCATTAGCAAGATAAATAGATTTAAGTCTCGAATTTTATAGCAATGCCTGACAGGAAATGGCTCAGTTGTGTTTTGGTTCGCAGGGTTCTCAAATATCAAATCACCTTTAAATGCTAAACATGCTTACATGCCGCGTCAATGTTGGAGATGCCCAAAAGTAATGCATATTAACCAGTAATAGAATAAAATACATGAACATTTTAAATGTTGCTACCCGATGTACATTCCATCAAACGATGAGTTTGCCTGACTAAACGTAGTTTATCGGACACACATTAGTGGAAAGTCCAAAATGACAAAGCATATGTTCTATCCAAAAAAAAAAAAACAGCCCGTGGGTTGATATAATTATGCAAGGACAGTCCAAATATGAAGGAGAATGCTATAATATAATCTAATGTAACATATTATAAAACTATACCACTGTCCGATGCTTCAGGGAAGAAGTCCAGTCGTTGACTGAGCATTTGGAAGTAGAAGATGAAGGCACTTACACCCTGGATGTTATGTTTTTTTCTCATAATAACGACTGCAAACTCTACGAATTTAAGAGGTTATACAGATATATAAATACGTATGAAAACCTTTGAAAATTTAGACCAATACACTTAATTTGCAAATGGAAATTGCTTGACCTGGAATGTATTTGCAGTTGTAGGCGATGAATGTGTGTACTCGAAGATTGACCAAATTCTCAACGCAAAGTTTAATAAAACAACACAGATTTGTTGTCGGTCAGGTGTCCATGCGAGATATCGAGAGGAAATGGAAATTGGTTGTTGTGGTGGCAAGTATTAAAACAATGTTTGAACAACTCGAAATTTTGTCTATATACGGAATAATTTTCTCATGAGCAAATCGCAATTTGAAAAAGAAGAAAGATAGCATATTTAAAAGATTTTTGGCTTTTAACTTATGGAAGAAAAAATATTTTTGTACTATACTTTTGTTGTAATTTTATCTTATGTGAATTGAAATTGTTGATTGCTGATTTCAGAAGGAATTTACAAACTTCAAATAGAATTGTGTTACAACGATCAAGTGTACGTAAAGGAAATGCAAACAAACTGTGATTGCAAGTGTGGTAAGTTTATCCTTTTATCATGCAGTATATAACTCTTGTCGTTTCAAACAGTGTATATATTTGATTTCCTACATTTAATTAGTATTTGACGAAGAAAATAGCTTTCAAACACTGTAAAAATTGACTAGCACATAAAGTTTGTTGAGGTTATTTCTTTCTACAAATTTAATTGCATCATTTCAAAAAAAGGAAAACAAAAATGAATATCAAATAAAAAGAATTATTGTTTACATTTAATCTTTATTCTCTCCAAAAATATCCCTTAAGGCTTCTTTCAGATTATCATGTTAAAAAATCTTAATTTTATTTGTCATTTTATTTTTTCATTTTATAGGAAAAACAAATTTTGAGAAGGACAAGAACAGAGTGAAATCAGGTGTGCCTAAAGTTGGCTCACTGCGGACTCGTCATAACCGTTGGAAAGAGTTGAACAGATTGAAAGAAAGGTAAAAGTAAAAATTTGAACAGCCAAACAAATAATAAATTTAGGTATAAAAAAGTGTAGACAAATTTCATTTTTGTGTCAATTTGAATATGCGATAGATTGATTTTAAAGCTGTAAAAGATTTAGAGTAATTATAATGAATTTGTCTTAAAAATCATGTCAATATATATTTTTGTAGGTGCAGAAAGAAATATCGAAGCAACTCTAAAATTTTGTTTTGCATCTCGAAGTTACGGACAACGAAATCTAAAAACATCAAACATATCTTAATATCCATACTTAGTGGCAAATCCTTTTTTATAAGAGTTTGATTTTGAGCCAATAAAAATATGAAGATTCATTTTACGTTGTTCAAACTTGTGTATTTGTATTTAATTAAATCGTAACAATCAACATTTTCTATCTATGAAAATTAAAATAATAGTTTTTCAAAGACTTTTATTTGGAAGATCTAATCATTACCGGAACGTAGTTGTTTACCTTTTCTTTAGAAAACACGTTATTCTGTAAATGTAACGTTTTGCTGTTTCAATAATATACGTTGATATTTGTTGTCGGAAGAGGCGGTTTATCTGACACAGTGAATAACTTTAAATAATGGTAAAGAGTATGTGAACACTGAATGATATATGTTTTTTACAAACACATTTAAAACATCCCAAATAGCTGAATGGTTTGAAATATTTGGAAGATAAAATATGCACATAAACAACGTAACTTTCTATGTCTAGTCGGATCTTCTCCTTCATGTCTCCTTGTAAAACGACGTTGTCGGTAAAGATTACAAAATATTATGATACATGTACCTTGGATATTCAAAATATGAGATAGAATACTTTGTTGCGCGAAGTACAACCGTTTTAGTTTTTTTTTTTAGATAATCATTTTATATCATTGCTGATATGGTTTGCAGCCTACATTTACTTTAAAAAGATAGAGTCATTGTAAAAAGTTTGAGTCTGTCTAAGACATGATATGAAGAATTATGGGGGGGTTGTGAATGCATTTAGAAAGAGAATCAAATAAATCATTCGTTAAAATTAAATAATTTAATTATGATCTTATCAACATCGTTATTTTTTTTTATAAACGCTTAACTGACAATGTTTCTTAGCTATAAACATCCACTTACTGTAAAATAACATCATTGATTTCGTAATATTTGCTAACAGGCATAAAAACAAAGCCTTTACTCAGTATGTTAATTCCCGATTTTCGATAGTCAAGTCATGCAAGAGTTATCCTTCGTGAGTGCAGGTATTGTTCACTTCCGGTTATAAACAATAACATGGGGAAAAATTACTGTACCGTTAAAGACTGTCACAATGTCTCTGGGCGTATTGGTAGATTTGGTAAACCGGTAAAACTGCATGAATTACCAAATAAACAACACCTTCGCACTGCGTGGCTTAGAGCTATAAGCCGTAAACACTTTAATCCCAAGCGAACTCAGGTAAGAATTTCTCTCAGTAAATTGGAGGCACATACAAATCGCCGCCACCTTACATGTTATAAAAAACGCACTTTCCTCATCAAATCAGGACCCTCTCCCTTGCCTCTTTCTCTCTCTCTCTCTCTCTCTCTCTCTCTCTCTCTCTCTCTCTCTCTCTCTCTCTCTCTCTCTCTCTCTCTCTCTCTCTCTCTATCTCCCCCCGAAAGCTTATTGATGATGAACTTTTTCATTGGAGGCACTTACAATTCGCCGCCATCTTACATGTTATAAAAATCGCACTTTCCTCAACAAATCAGACCCACTTCCGTGCCTCCCCCCCCCTCTCTCTCTCTCTCTCTCTCTCTCTCTCTCTCTCTCTCTCTCTCTCTCTCTCTCTCTCCGAATGCTTATTGATTATGAACTTTTTCATTGAATTCAGGTGTGTTCTGACCACTTCCCTGAAGGAAATGGAAGGACTTGGAACAATCAAGTTCCAACCCTTTTCCTTCCTCACAAGACAGTGAAATCAGTTAAAGTAAGACTGTCAACGAACAGTAATAAGATGAACATAGAAAGCCCAGTCCAGGCAGTAGATGTTAATGACCACAAGTGAGTACTGTAACACTTTGTATCATAATAACATGTTATACTTTATCATGTATATAAAAAAATATTCTATTTAAAAAATCAAGTACACATATTTGTAACCATAATAACCTGAATGAACATTTTAACAGTGTTATTTACTTATATTTATTATTTATTATAAAAGTCAGATAATGAGCATAACTATGCAATTATTCTGAGAATGTCAGAAATATGATCCTTTGACTATGGTAGTTTAAAAGTTTACACAAAATCAAGTGTTCGTTACTATTGGAAAAATTGAATTGTAAATTTTAACATTAACTATCTTATTTTTTCAGTTATTCTGTACATCAAATAGTGAAAGGACCATCCCCCCAACATCCAAATTTAGATATCGATCCTACTGATAGCAAAGCTAGCAAGGATATTCTGCCATCCTCTTTGGACAACTTCTCGAACTGTGAACTCCCAGAGATAACCATTGACGATATTAAGGACAATAATGACAAAATGTTGTTTTATACTGGACTCACTGATTATGGCACATACAAAGCATTATTTGAAAGCCTAATACAACAAGGAGCAGACAAGCTTGTGTTGGATTCTTCAGCTATGAAAACAGAAACTGATGCAAAGAAAGGGGGAGCCAAAAGGAAGCTTAGAATTGAGGATGAATTTTTTATGGTTCTCATTCGATTAAGGCTTGGTCTTTTACTCAAAGATTTGGAATTTAGATTTAAAATTTCGTCTGGAAGAATATCAAGGATCTTCAAGGCATGGATTCAGTTAATGTGTCAGTGTTTGCAGACAATTGTTTTTTTTACCACCATTGAAAGAGATGAAAGCGATTCCTAAGTGTTTTGAGAAGTTCAGAGATACTCGTATTGTCTTGGACTGTACAGAAATATTTGTTCAAACTCCTTCATCTCTACAAACCCAGAGTCAGACTTTTTCCAACTACAAGGGCCACAATACACTGAAGTCTTTGATTGGCATCGACAAAATTGGAGCAGTAGTTTTTGTATCTCGTCTTTGGGGTGGATCAGTATCGGATACCCAGATAACCAGAGAAAGTGGACTATATGATCTCCTAGAGGAGGGTGATGCTGTTATGGTGGACAAAGGATTTATACATATTAAGGGCGATTTATCACAACGTGGAGTTAAATTGTACTGCCCTCCTTTTCTGACCAAAAATCAATTTACCAAGAAGGAAGTTGAAAGCACCAGGAGGATTGCATCTGCACGGATACATGTTGAGCGCAAAATGGAGCAGATCGAGAACTTTTGTATTCTGCAAGGAGTTATACCAATAAGCTTATGTGACATTGTAGATGAAGTTTTTTTTGTGTGTGCATCTCTGACAAATCTTTTACCACCTCTTGTAAAGTAGAACTAAGTACTAGGATATATGTTGTATCTGTGATAATCATTATAACATGCACACATATATCATTGTTATAAATCTAAAATGTGCATTTTTGATAAAATCTTATGTAACAAACATGAAAATAAGAAGACAAATGAAATTTTTTGTACATGTGTTTATTGAATTTGCATATCATTATCAATTTAATCAAATTCATTGTTCACATATATATCTATAAATAAAATTTGCAATACCAGTACATATTTCTATAGTAATAAATAGATTTCTTTGATTATGATATAAGGTTTACATCGAAATGTCCATTAATTTATTATTTCATCAGGACCGGGTACTTGAATTCAATAACATGTTCCATGGATCTTTAATACATCCTCCAGGCTCAAGAGAGTAATGAAGGAATCATGTTGTCAATATAAAACTCATAAAGTTTCTTCTTTAATTTATCCCAATAATCTGCATCAAAGGAGACCTCAACTATTTTAAAGTCTTTTTTAGTGTACAAGACAAAATCACATGTATCAATTTTGCAAATGGCCATTTGACCTTGCACCTGACTGTAATATCGGTGTGTAGACTTTAATGATATTTCATTTGTATCTTCATCATATATACAGCAAAAGCCACTCAATTTGCAAGCTTCAATAATTGTTTTTTCCCTAACACTGTATGGACATTTTATTTCTAATAATTTCCTTGAATCTTTTTTATCACAATACACAATACCATCAGGACTTGATCCCAGATATGCATGATGCTCACTTAGGAACAAACCACAGTCGACTACATTTACTTTCTGTTTGTTAAAAAGTTTTTTATGTGCTATGTATCTTTTTCGAGCAATTGGTTCATATTTTCTTCCCCACCTTAATGTTGGGGTATCTATGGAGTCATGACATTTTCCAACAAATTTTTCGATTAGTTTTTCAGGGGATGTTGAATCCTTACGGACATATACATCATGAAAGTTGGAACTAGTTATTCTGCATTTTCTTGCAGTTTTCCACATTTCATTTTGATTTTGACCACGTGTTCTAATTTCTAACTCTTTAATTATGTCAAGAGATACATTAGATATTGCTTCTATTGCTTCCTTAGCTGTTGAACAGGGGCTTATCAACTCTTTAGTATCAATGTATTTGTCAGACTTGTAACTTATGTATTCAGATGTTTCCACCTCTTCAAATCGAGCAACATTTAAATCGCTATGAACTTCACAGTTTTATTCAGGTGTTATCATTTGCAATAAAACAGCATTTGAATTGATGTTGCTCAGCTTACAACACAATTGTGTTCTGAAAGAATCATTTGGTACAGGAGGGGGGAATTCACATCTTGATTTTTCTGAAGGTTCTTTACCATATTTAAGTTTTTTGAATTGAATGTTTTACACCATGTCCGCCTCTCGCTTTCTCTTGCTTGGCTTTGACCACTCGCAGGGCTTTGATGTACATGGCTCTTCATTTTTGTCTGCTGTGTTTATATCTTCCAGGGAAAAGAGAAGGCCTGCAATATGGATGCACCCCTCACCAAGTCTGAAATTGATAATTTTGATAAGAAATTTAAAGTTTTAAAGTAACACGTCGATAAAATTTAAATGCCTTAAATTAATAATGATATGCGGTATAAATGTATACATATAGCTACATGTATAATTCCTTGATAAAGGGCTTCCATGTGCTGATACTAGTGATAACAAACACTGTATAATTCAATTGGTTACTACATACTTAAACATAAAATGACGTTAGTATTAATTTTTAGGGGAAAAATTCTCAAAAAATTAAAATAAACAATACTATACCCTGCAGGACACGAGCAATATGCCTTTGTTATAGTGTATGGAGAATCTCATGAAACTAATATCCATTGGTTGTACATTCCCTGTTTCATAGATGGGCTGCATTTCGAACGGATATAGCAAAATGTGCTTTCTTCGGAAATTAAGTTAATCATTATTTTTTGTACGTATCCTTCCTTAAAAAAGTTAAAACCTCTGATAAATTGACGATAACACTCCATCTTTTCCTTGTCTTCCGTCCGGTGACTGCTGTGTAATAGGTAATTTTCAACATCATTGTGAGATATTTTTGGAATTAATTGTATTTCAGAAGTCCAGCCGGTTTTTAAAGAGTCTATTGAAACTATTTTTTCATCGACTAGATTCGGCTCAGAATTGACAACAGACTTAATATTTACATCGTCATCCTTGTTTGTTTCGTACGCTCTTCTCGCCAGTTCAAGCTTCGTGCCGCTTATTTTTTTACTTTTACTCTTTAAATACGACTGAATATCGGTTTTCTTGTAATTAAGAATATCTTTTATCGTTGTTTTACTATCTAAATGCATAATGTTTGTTTCAAATAATAGCGGGGATTTGACTTTAGGCTTACTTTCAATTCTACCGGAAGTGTTTATACCTGCATTCAAGAGCGATAACTCGTGAATCAAAACGACGGGATTGTGTATAAACAGTTGTAATGAATGTGTCGCAAATTTGCTTGTTGTGTTTTTAATTCGTTACAGAATTGCACCAAATACCTTCTTGATTTTTTGATTCTGCATGCAGAATTTTGATCGTTAGCTAAACTAATGAGATCTACAGAAAAGAATTTAAATGACACATATATAGGTGAATGGGTATTCAGAGTCTTTATTCGTAGCACAGATAATTTTAAGGTTAAAAGGATATAATGGTTTTTTATTTTGCTCTTTAAATGGATAAACTTCATTCATAAAAAAACCACAAGACTTTAGTATTCCTGGCTTATCTGACACAGGGTATATCTTTCAATTATGGGAAAGAATATGTGAACTCTGAAAGATATACGTTTTTTTAAATACAGAGGTATTAATACATCGCAAATTGCTATATAATTCAGAATAAATGTATTGTTTTTGAATGTATATCGTGTTATAAATACGGGTTGGTATGTGTTCAAATGTTCCATAAAACCCGAAGACATACATCTAAATGTAATACCTTATTTCTTAACATTTGTTGCAAATTATGACAACAATAATGCTCCTTTTTGTGATGAACTAGAAAGCCGCTTCGACTAAGATGACTTAACCAAAAAATAGCACAACAACGTTTCTAGTGTTTGAATATAATAATAAATAAATGTGACATTACTTTTGACAAGATAACACTTTTCTGTAGTAATAAAGTTTAACAGAAAAGAAAATTCACTTGTCAAAGTGAAAAAAAGATAATTAAAGCTTGGCGGAATAGTATCAGTTCTGCTAAAGTCGCAGAGCGGTTGGGAATTTGAACACAAGGCGATTGAAAGTTGAGTTAGAGTCTATTTTGGCATTTTCAGGGGTAACTCTATCGCAAAATCAGATTCAAGAGCATAATGATTTTCATCCGACATTATAGAGGAAAGCAATTTTAACTTTTAATTATATAATAATAATATATTTTTAATTCTATTTCGGAGACGAATTGTGAAGTAAACAAGTCTAATAATGAAACACAATAACTTGAATTTTCCTTTAGGTTTTTTATGTCATCCACATCTCAATGAAATATAGCGTATCGTTGTGTCGTCAATAAAAAAACCAAATTATTTTAATTCTGGTCACGCTTAATTGCTAAAGCCTTAGTCACAACTAGCCGTCTGTGATTGGTAATTGTGCAACGGGTTATTTTCTGTACTAGCTGCCGTGTCTGATAGTAAGCCAATCGAATAGTTTCAAGTTATTTTACTTAATTTCAAGAAGTCTAGTGTATAACATGAGGCCGATAAAAAACGGTAGAACGGTTGAGCTTATTTTATCAAATGCATGTACATTTATGCCTCAAGTGGATTAGTTTGCTGAATCCTTAAAGGACCTTTGCTATGAATTATTGACCCGTAATTGTTTTGAACTCTTTATCGGAGACATGTTGTAAAAACGTGATACATAAGAACAACTACATATCATCATAAAAGATGACACGGTTTTGTTTGCATTTTCAACTGTGACTGTCAAGTTATTGTCATCCTGAAAACATTAAATTTCAAAGCAAGAGTACTTATTTGACCTTCTTGATTTATAATCAGCTTTGATATTTAACGTATATTTATATTCATATATAATTAAATGAATATCTCATGAAATTTTGACTGAGTGTCAATATAGGACAATACAATCCCTTCTTACCGCTGCAACCCGAGGCATTTCCCTTTGATCGACAGTGGTTGTATATGAAATGGTATGATAGTCGCCCGCATGGACACTTGAGTGAGTTCTCGCCTGATGCTCTCGCTTCCGGCAACGTTAATGCCCCCACCTTATACTAACATCCGTGACAGTATGAGGAATATTAACGTGGTTTCAACTACTCTTTGTCGGAAATACCACGTCATATCTTGGCAGACCGAATAAACTATTCCAACATCACAGAGAATATAAATAACGCAAAGGTAAATAAGTTGTAAAATTTGTCTATTAAATTTTTAAAAATAAAGTTCAGTTAACAAAAACGAATACTTTTTTAATCACGATACAAGTCATGCTTTGTTTCTTTAAAAGCCTTATTTATTTTATGCTATTTTAAAGCAAGAGTTATGTGATCTACTCAGAGATATTTTGCAAGTCGTTATTTGCAAACTTATCATTGTTCTTATCACCAAGATTTAATGTGAAACAGATGTGGTTTGAAAATCAAACCGAAAATGTTTCTATGAATAGTTTTAGGAAACTACAATAATTATATAGCATCACTCACTTTATAAAACAATATTTATATAGAACGCATGCTTTTACTGATCTGCTAAATTAAATACTTCTAAATCAATATATGTGAGTTAATGACTGGGCCCCGCTTTCCCCCAGGAAACATTTGTCTTAAATAGAGAGAGTTGCCCCCACCCCACTTTTTTTTTTCATTTGGCTTGTCAAACTTTTGGATCAGTCTCTCCCACCCTTTCAATAACGATGTTAATCGTGCCTGAATTGTGCTGCCTAACTCCTACTAACCTTTTTATTAGCAATCATTTAGTTCAAATGTCTCTTATTACCACATGCAGAGGATCTCCTTTAGTTCTTGGTATATAAAGATAGATTTGACAGATAAACTGATGCTACTTATTTGTCTCATTTGAATTCTAAACGCATAACAGGGATATGGTGGGTAAAGTTACATTTACCTGTGAAGCAGCAAATGCTTTCAGGGCTGTTAAACTATGTTATACGAAAGAAAAGTAGTCTTGTTAAAATTGAGTTATTAATCATAGTTTAAATGCTTGAGAGCACACCAGTGCAATTATATACGACAAAATGAAAACACGAATATTTCAGCTATTTATTCTTTGCATAATAAGGAATGTCCTAATGGTAGTCAATCCATAAAATCCATGGTTCTTGTTTACAACGTATATATGATGCAAATAAAATGTGACAGAAATGGCAAGGAGAAAAACCTTTATTTGCTGACACATTTTTTTTGGAAAGCTTGTTGCTATTTGACCGAGATCTTTCTTAAACGCCTTACATGAGGCTTAGTGTAAAAAAGTTCAATAAATAAGTTGAAACTTTCCATTGGGTTTCCATGCATCCCCCTCACAGCTGACTAATACTTTCTTTGTTTGGCCAAAAAAATTAAAATGTTTATGTCCGATTCTGGAGACATTGAAAACCAGAGCAAGAATGTTGAAGTGTCGTTAAGTAATATCGTGTATTATTCAAAGGTATTTAAAAGCTACCGATTCTTATTACATGATTAAAAGAGCAGCATTTACAATGTATATACTACTTGTATTTATGTAAAATAAAATACTGATTTTTGTCAAAATTATGTTGTGTAGTTGACGTTCAGTACAAAATAATAGACAACATACAAAATGCATTTGTAATTTACAGACGTTGAAACATCTAGGCTGATATCTTGATATCATTATTTATAAAATTTTATTAAACTGTTAATACTAAAAAAAATCGATTTGAAATGCGTAAAAAGTTTGCGATTTTTTATCATAAATTAAAAAAGTTGCATAAATGTTCACGCGTTGATATAAATTGTGCATGTAAATGATTATGCTTATTTTAGTAATTATAATTATGAACTGAGTTCAATTAAGTGTGAACATTTCTTTTCTTGACTCAATATCAACATTTAAGTATTTTTATCAATCTTTGTATGTGCTCTTCAATCAGGTTTTTAGCTTTATGTCAAATATATTACATTACATGTATGAACGTTACAATTAATAGCTCCAAGATAATGATTTTTTTTTCAAGTTTAGCGTATTTGTGTTGAAGTGTGGTAAAAAAAAGTTAATTGCTTTCTGAACTGCCCAATGGATTTCCACACCTCTCTCTTTAATCGCCCCCCAAAAATTTTTTCCGAGTCCTAAATTAAATCCAAGTGAACTCATAAAATAACACACAGAACTCTGAATACATAATTTACATATTTTTAGAATCCAGTTTATTCAGCCAATTTAATGGTGTGTGTAATGGGTGTATTTATATAGCAAAAGAAGTGTATATAGGCAGAATGTCCTCATTTTCAAGCGCAGATTATACAATGAGCACGATAAAGACATGAACCCGTTGTAGCTAGTCCATTAGATAACCCATTCAACTTGTTAGCAAGCAAACGGCCAAAACGTTTCTTTCAGATAATGTTTAGAAAATTCTAATTTTAAACAAGTGATAATTTTGGCAAGTGAAAAATGTTAGTATTTCTATTGTAAAATAAATAAATGAATTTGACTCTTTCAAATTCCTATCAATAAAGGCATTGGTTTATTTAGAAATTTAATAACGCATCCAAGTACTTAATTCATTAGTGACCAGAACCTCAGTTGTAACTTGGCATGGTCACAATGTTTTGGTAAGCCGTTCAAATCAATCACAATTTGAGTGGCAGTCGACGAGATTTAAGAGAGATACAGGAGTCATAAGTGTTTAGTATATAAACAAAGTTTAGGCCATGTCTGTATGGTTTTTTCCTTTGAATGTTGACAAGAATATGTAAGGTTTAGACCTAAAATGGATATGCTTGAAACCGTTTATTTTTGTTCAAAACGATTTAGCAGACAGAAAAATCAGCTTGAAATATAATTTTTACTGGTTTATTGAACTAATGTAACACAAAAATATGGCACGAGCTATTGTGAGATATATGTTTGCTTATCACTCTTTAATTGACATCCACGTTTTGGTTGTTTAGAAGAGGATGACGAAAGCAATTTAACAATAAACAATATAAAAAATGACTAGATCGTGACCATGCCCATTTAATATTTGATTATTATATAATACAGAGATTTTAAAAAGCTTATTTATAAATATCTGTAAGTCTTAATATTGATGGGTTAGACATTAATTTTGTACGAAAACAAGGGTAAAGATTTTTGGACAAACTTATATTTAACAGCCGAACGAATACGTTTCTATACTGACTTAAAAATGTAATTCTTTCCTGTAGAAGACCATTTGATCTTCTATGCATGGTATCAATAATTTTTTTAAATCGAAAATAATTTGTGCATTTTTTGAGATATCGTATTATTGAAAGAACAAAACAGACAAAAAATTACCAACCTTTTTTAAATTCATGATTGAAAAGATACCATTCCTGTAGGCATGAATCACATTTAAAATTGTTAGATATCGTCTGCATGAAAAAGCTTAAAAATTTATGTCATATTTTCACGGGTATTGTTTTAGATTTAGTGGATATCAAGGATAAATATAGATATGCTGAATTTTTTTTCAATTGAAATTTGTCCATTGTAAATTATCTTCTGCCTTTACCCCCCCCCCCAAAAAAAAAAATATATAAGGAATAAGCATATTTTTTTTTCATTTGGAATGCTTGATTTTTTAACATTTGATCCGGTGCATTAATGAAGGTATAGATCTGGAGAATGCATATGAGTGATCCACACTGACACAGTTTTTCTTGACGATAACTTATTTCAAATTAAAAGGGTTTTGACAGATATTCACTTTTTGTACAAACATCCAAATATAAGTTTTAAAAAAACCCTATGATTCAAGACAAAGTGTCCGATACCATCCTTTTTGCCCTAATTTAATCAATGCAGATAATATGATAGAATATTCTATTTAATGTGAAGGAAGCATTAAAAAGGAACTTTGATCGTGTTTTAAAGATTCATTTATATACAACTTTTGATTCGCCTTTTTAGATACTTTTGTTCAATATACCCAACAAATAATCAAACGAATGCACTTAACTTTGCAAAATGTCAAGGTAAACCACATTGTTCTTTATTTATGTATAATGCCAGATTTTAAATCTCAGTTTGCCATGTGAAACTTTTTATTAAGTAACTGTAATGAGCAATGCATTGTAATTGCTATTTAAATTTATGATTGAAAAGATACCTTTCATGTAGGTATGAATTGTCGTAACGAACTTTTGTGAATTAAATCATTGACATAGTTTTGCGCCCTGGGGTAATCCTCGAAGTAACCTAATCTGTGTTGTTTGTTAGACTTACAGATTTGCAAGTAGTGCGTACATTCTATTTCATTTCAAAATATAAGTAACATTATATATAAACGTAAATAATGCAGCAGTAGGTCGCGCAACATTTAAGACAACTTGAAGGAGCTTAAAATAGTAACCTTAATTATAAGAACCATGGGGAAAAGGTACTTTCTTGGTGGAGTAAATATTTTTTTCCTTATTTATCAAAGTATGACCAAGATTGATAAATTTAAGTCTTTAAATTTCAAACAAGTGTCTTACTTAACAATATATGGCCCAGTGGCGTTTCCGGTACGCAGTGTCATCAAAATATCAACTCACCATTAAGGTTATGAATACATGCAGGCTTCGTCAATGTTGTAGATACCCACAGCTACCCAAAGTAATGCATTTGACATATCAACGGCAATTGGTTAATTCATTTTTTATCTGACAAGATAAGGATTCATCGATCTTGAAATGTGTGATATTGTTAGTGATCGTCAGCATATTAAAGCTTAACAGTTTTAACTAGAAGTTTAATTTAAAATTGCATATTTAAGCCATTTGCCTACTAGAAACAACAAAGGTTTTTTTATTACATTTTTTATCTGACAAGATAAGGGGACATTGATCTTGAATTGTGTAATATTGTTAGTGATCGTCTGCATCATAAAGCTGAAAATTTTAAAAATTAATTTCATTTCATATTTTCTTGGGTAATAGTTTAGATCTAGTGGATATCAAGTATAAATATAGATGTGCTGAACAAATTTTCAATTCAAATTTGTTCATTGCAATTTATTTCCACCTTTAACTTAAAAGAACGTAAGAAATACGCAAATATTTTTCTTTTGAAATGCTAGATTTTTTCATCATTTGAGACGATATATGAATGAGGGTAGAAATCTAGAGAATGCTTACAAGTAATCCAAACTGGCGCAGTTTTTCTTGAAGATAACCTATTTAAACTTAAAAGGGTTTTGTAGGTACATGTACTTATTTCTTTTTCACAACCATCTAAATATATTCTTAAATAATTATAATCCCTTATGATTAAAGAAGATTTTCCAACTCCACCCTTTTTTTCGTAATTTAATCAGTGTAGATAAATATGATAAATTAATCGATGTGAGGCAAAAAATGTTTTCAAAACGAGCTTTGATCGTGTTCTAAAGCCTCATTGATATATAATTGCTGATACGCGTTTTTAGATACCGGATTTCAATGCACACAAACGTGTCATAAAAAATGTCAAGGTAATTATAACCTCAGCATTCTTTTTAAGTGTATCATGCCAGATTTGTATTTACAGTTTGTCCTATAAATTTTTCATTCAGTATTTATGACAAGCAAATACTTTATAAATGCTCTTTAAATTAATGATTTCAACGATATCTTTTTCGTAGGATTGGACTTTCATGAATGAACCGTTCACATATTTTTGCGCACTGTATATTTAATCCTCACTATAGCGTTTTCTTGGTTGTTTGTTTAACTAATATGTTTCACATTTTATGTCCTGTACCATTACATAACAAATATAGCATTGGAATTTTAATAAATATAAAACAATCATTTTAAAGTTCTGACTTACACTTTGCAACAAAATTGCCATTTGTTTCATTGCTTTGATATGTGTTGTTTTGTCGTCGTGTGTTGTTCCAAACGTTCTTCGATTCAATTGTTTGAATGTTAAATATGATCCTTTATTATAAAACAAACAAATTGATATCTTTATATATGAAGATTATGAAATCATACAGACTCAGTCCATTTTAACCAGTCAAATTAATAAAGTACATGAAAATATTAAATGTTGCTGCCCAATGTACATTCCATCAAACGATGATAAAATTAACAACTACCTGACAATATGCATTTTATCGGACACAGATTAGTGGCCAATTAAACATAGCGGAAAATCCAAAATGACAAATCCCAAGTTCTATCCAAAAGAAGATAAAACCCGTGGGTTGATATATGCAAGGAAATTCCGAATATGAAGGAGTATGCTATGATATACTCTAATATATCATATTAAACAAATACACACTGCCCGATTCTTGAGCAAAGAAGTCCAGAGACCTTGGGATCAATATTTTTCAAGAAGAATATGAAGGCGTTTACATTCCTGATGCTAAGTTTTCGTCTCATAATAACGGTCGTAAACTCTACGGATTTAAAAGGTATGTACTGGTACATACATACGTATAAAAACCTTTGAAAATTTAGACCAATACACTATTTGCAAATGCAGATTGCTTGACCTGGAATGTACATGTAGTTGTAGATGGAGAATGTGTATATTCAAAGATTGACCAAATTACCAGCGCAAAGATTAATCAAACAACACAGATTTGTTGCCGGAGATCCGGTGTCCATGCGAGATATCAAGAGGAAATGGAAATTGATTGTTGTGGTGGCAAGTATTTAATAAGTGTTCAAACAACTCAAAATTTTGTTTATATACGGACTACTTTTCACGAATATGAAAAAGGGAAAGAGAGAATATGACAGATTTTTTGCTTTAAACTTATGCAAGAAAACATTATAGTCGTACTATTTTCTGTTATGTTATCCCATGTGAATTGAAGTCGTTGGTTGTTGATTTCAGAGGGAATTTACAAACCTCAAATAGAGTTGTGTTGTAACGAGCAAGTGTATGTAAAGGACCTGCAAACAAACTGTGATTGTAAGTGTGGTAAGTAATCCTTTTATAATGCATTATATACTCTTGTCGTTTCAAACACTAGATTTTATACATTCAAATTAGCCTTTGACAAGAAAATAACTTTTAAATACAGTAAAAATTGACTAGTAAATAAAGTTTGTCAAGAATATATCATGGGTATATTCCAAAACATTAAATTGCTTCATTTTAAAGGAAGAAATCGAAAATGAATACAAATTAAAACGAATTATTGTTTAGATTTAATCATCGTGCTTTCAAAAGTATCTCTTTAGTCTCTTTTTCGGATCATCATGATAAAAATTAAAAATTCTTTTGTCATCTATTTTTCATTTAAAAGGAAAATCAACTTTTGAGAAGGTCGAGAATAGAATAAAATCTGGTGCAGCTAAAGGTTCCTCACCACAGACTCGTCAAAACCGTTGGAAAGAGTTGAACAGTTTGGAGAAAAGGTAAAAGTCAATATTTTCATGAATGTTTCAATTTGAATATACAATAGACAATTTCCAAGCTTTAAAAGATTTAAAGTAATTTTATAAAACTTGTCATGAAAATCATGGTATATTTGTGTACGTACATGTAGGTGCAGAAAGAAATATCCACGCAACTCTAAAATTTTGTTTTGCATCTGGAAACTACGGACAACAAAATCTAAGAACAGCAAACATATTTTAATATCCATACTCAGTGGCAGCTCCTTTTTTTATAAGAGTTTGATTTGGAGCTAATAAAAATATTAAGACACATTTTACGTTGTTGTTTCTATTTGTATTTAAGTATGTTGTAAAAATCAACATTTAAAAATTCAAGTATGAACATTTTTAATAAATGTTTTTCAAAGACATTTTTTTGTGGAAAATCAAATCATTACCCAAATGCAGTTTTTAAACTTTTCTTAAATATTTCACTCAGTCATTTTCTGGTATTTTATCAATTTATGAAAAAAAAGTGAAACAGCATTAAATATACACATTTATAAACCTTCGCTTTTCAACTGAATTATTTTGTTACTTTTTCATTCTACGTCCATAATCTGCCTAAAGTTACGTAATGTTTAATTATGATGTCACGTGGCGTAGGAACACACAGTTGAATATCAAAAATGTATTCCAGGAGTGACATCTATCAAATATTGAGATAAACATATGATAAATATATATAGAAGCATAAATAATAAATATGTTGCAAATGTGCTTGTTCTAGAAATACAATCTTATAATTATAAAGTGCTGATTGATTTATAAATCCAAGAAGCCGCGAAAAAACATGCAGGCGTTTTCTCAATTCGTTTAAAAATCGTTCCGAATACCGTCTTGATTTTTTTATTACGCATATTTTGATCGTAAGCAAAAATGGTGAGATCTACAGAAAAGAATTTAAATGACACATACATAGGTGAATGGATATTCAGAGTCTTTCAGGTAATATAGAAGGGTAGTTAAAAATATCAAATATTATTTTGCTCTTAAAATGCACAAGCTTCATTCATAAAAATAACAAGTATTTACCACACCGAGCAGAGCTGTAATAATGAATCACCAAGAGTTGAATTTTTTCAAGTCAATCTACATCAGTTTTTTAAGTATATATATTCCAAACAGTAAATAAGTAGTCAGAGATCTCTTAACTACTTACATGTATTGGTACATGTGTCTCTAGAACAACACAACAATTTCAATTTTTCAACAACAACAACACCCAAAAAAACAATATATACACATGGTTAAGAACTTTATTTGCTCCGTTTAAATGAATGCTTTTTGTTTTTAGATTTATAATTTGAATGTATTCGATATTAATAGTTAACATGTAAGATGAAATATACTTTAAATACATAAAAATATACACGGACAGATAAATGCAAAACGCAGTATTTTACATTTTACACAATCTAAAGCATGCGGTATTTTAATTTTGTCTGATAAAATTCAGAAGTTAAGAGTTTAAATTACATGTACCCTGAACTACCCATCGCGTTTCCGTATTTCCTCGCCCCAGTTCGGAAAACCCCTAGGATGTGTCAAGCAGTAAATCTTTTAAAAAGTAGGTATGCGGCATCTTTATGGAGAATGCCTTGGAATTTAATGTGAAATTAAACTGTCATAATATGAATCTTTTTTCGTGATTAAAATGATACGTACTTTAAATGTATGTTACATAAATGGGCATTCAAATAGGTGCTTTAATAATGACTTAATCAAAATGACACTGTTAAAATTGTACGTCTGTTTTGAATATCATTACTTCTAATACCTTTTAGAGAGCAGATAATGCATTTAACAGATAGCCGTGAATGAAAAAATGAATTCTAGCATGTTTTGAGGGCCTGTTTGAATAACGCTGTGTTTGGGAAATATGTGTTTAGCTGATTATAAAAAACCAGCATGCAAAATATCACAAAAATTGATTATATTCGTTGGTCATATTCACAATTAAAAATATTGGTATTCAACATACTATACTACTACCAATTATAAAAAAAATGTACCTGGCCATCTTTATGCTAATCCGTTTGTGTTACATTTATACAAACGTCTTTTTTTTCTTTTCACACATATAATATTTACCTGTTACTGTAAGAAAACCTCTGTTAAATTTGCACTTTTCCATACAGTGATATTTCTCATTGAAATTTAACCAATAAGCTTTAAATGCCCATTGTGTTCAAGCTGAAATTTAAATGACACAGTGCAGCCAAACTGTAAATGAAATGTTTATATGGTGTATCATTTTCCTCAACCTAAAGTTAATATTCAGCACACAAAAAATGAAAAGATTATAGAGTAAAATTTGCCGTTGCTGACAATTATTCATGCGGTTTTTTCTTTCATTTTTCCCGTTGATAAATAAAATGCAAATCTGCTATAATCTACAAAAAAACATTCTAACAAATAGATGTACCTTGGTGTCCATACTCGGTAGCACTGCAGATAAAGTTATAAAGACAAAGAATAATTATAGTAAACCTCCAAGATATTTTTATATTCATAACGCTACGTCGATTAAATTATTCAACCTTAAGGTTATGATTTCCCTCCTCCATATGCTTTGTTACAGGCAAACATGTTATAAAATCATTCGAAGTAATGTTTTTTGATAGAATTCATAATGCATGACGGTTTTTAATATTTGAATTTTGTACAATGATAGGACTATATGCAACACAATATATTTTGTTGAAAGTTTCTTATTAACCCCCGCCCCGACATATTTCTATAATATTAGGATTAATCAATAGTTTAATTTATAGATAAGTAATAAAATCTCATATACGTCTCCATGATGTTTCGTATTTTGCTGATACCACAAAGAAACATTTAACAGGTATGTACAGGTACAATCAATGAAAAGGACAAAATCTCAGACGCAAATTTTGATTAGCAACACAGATCAGGAGTCCGTGAAAGATTTAAGCAAGGCAACGAAATGAACAGCTGTAGAAGGAACAAATGAATTACATTGCTTACAATTATTTCCTGTTTACGAAGATGTTTATGTTACAAAACAACGATAGAATTATTAATTAGAGCTAAGCACCACAATTGTGGATGTAAACAACTAGTGCAAACAAGAAACTAACGATTTATGAAACATACATGTTTTTTGTTACATTTTTGAAAAAACAACATTTGATTTAAAAAAAAGGCATCGTCACGATTGTGATCAAATTGTTTTTTTATTTTTTGCAATGCTTTAAAAATGCATTGATAATGATCAAATGAAATTCTAAAAAAATTTAATGACATAGGATAAATATACCAGCAAGCAATCTTTTTCAAGCTGATTTGTCTATCTATTTATTCGACTCAAGCATAAAAAGATTTGCTTTACATAGAATATCAACGAATTGAGGGCTATTCAACTAGCTTATGACTCATCGACTGACACTCAACTTTATGGTTGTCTATTACATGTAGAAATGCCCTACTGAAGTATTGAAAGCTTTAAAATTCGAAAAAATTAACTAATACATGTATCGCGACTATGCTCCTTTAATTGTGTGTAGTTATACAGCGAGTCTGGGCACAAACAACACAACTAATTTTTTTAACCTAGGGTTTTCGATACAGATTAATGGTTCCTTTAATTACAAAACATTCCAAAGATATGCCTGACAAAATAATTTCTTTGCGCATTGTGACTTATTATTTCAAACTTCTACTAACCCACTCCTACGAACATTCCAACAATGTTGAGTGAAATCAATACCTTGAACTAAATATATAATTTAGATTGTATCAGACATAAAAATGTCATCACCACTTAATGCTAAAATGCCAATGCAATATCAACAGTGCAAAATTTCAAAAGAAAATGCATGCAAACGTATGCTTGATAATGTTTAAATCTCAGAACAAACTATATCAATGGATTCACGAATTAAAAGGCACTAATTACCACGACATAAATGATTACATAAGAATTATTCTTTTCTTTTTTTAAAAAGCATGTCAAAAACGTAATCAAAATAATATATTGAATGAAATAGTAGTTATTTTTCTACTTCAAATTAAAATCGTCATAAATAAGTAAAAAAAAAATCAGGTATCATATGTAAGATCAATAGCATTAAATAGCACAAAGCATTTTTTTAAAACCCCCCGAAGATCTACACATCCCGAATGATCCTGGTTCAAAAAAGAATATGGGGGCTGATATCTGGTCTTTCCGCTTTTCCATGTTATATAAAACAGCGCTCACATTTAGCCCATTTTGAATTTTGCTGAAGAGGTCTATATATAATAATTAAGGAATGAACTGTACTCTGAAAATGTTAGCCTGCATTTTGCTGATACTGGGGGTCCTCTACGGTAAAGCTGTCGCCAAAGGTAATAGCAAATTTCCATACATACTTATTTCAAAAATCTCATAAATATAATTTTCTATAAATGCTGTATAATATACTTAAAATGCCGTCTAGTTGTAGGTGGAGAATGCGTCTTCACACAGAACGATACAATAGATTCAACAGAATTTGATAACACGACACAGATCTGCTGCTCAAGATCAGGGGTTCACGACAGGTATCAGCAAGGACAGGAAGTAGACTGTTGTGGAGGTAAAAATAAGCGTACATATTTTACAAAAATATGTGCTCCAAACCACTCTAAAAGATAAAATTTAATGAGACAATTAATTTTAAAAAATGGTATCATTGTTAAAAGTGTAATATTAACAACAAATGCAAATATTCAAAGAAAAACATTAAAACACGTTCAGGCTCTAATTGTTTGCTTCTAACCTAGTCAATTCTACAATACTTCATTTTGAACCATTTATTTCAATTGAAGAAGGAATATATAGACTAGGAATGGATCTCTGCTGCAACAACAAAGTACTTAGAATGGATATAATAATGAAAACCTGTGACAAACGTAAGTGTATCAAAAACATTTTATGATCTTTTGTTTATTTCCACATTTTAAGATGATTTATAGTTGCAGATTATATAAAACAATCAACCTTTATTAGTTATTGTCTTTGATTGGGGAGCAAATTTGAATTTTTTCCCTCTAATATAATTGCTGTATTGTCATATTTTAAATTTAAAGTTGTAAAAAACATTGAAAATAATCGAAAACTAATTCTAGGTCGTTTTTAATAAAATGAAATACACGAACCCCTAAATTTACATTTGTTTTCCCTCTAAAGTGCAATTTTTTCCTGAAGTCTACCTTAAATGAGTTTTCAATTTTGATATATACAATCATTTATTTTGTTTATCGTTTATCTCATTATTCCTCGTACTGCAATCTTGGCTTTGAAATCACGACTTGAATTGTAACACGCACGGAAATATTATGAACGCATCTGAATCATATATAGGTAATCAAATCACCATGGATTTGGATGTTTTGAATCAATATAATACATTACATGTTGTTATAATCAAACATTTATTTGATAGATAAGTAAAAGTTTGGAAAGTTTATAGTAAGAGAGCAACGAAATATAACTCAGCAATGGAAATGTCAACGGGAATATAGTTAATAAATATACAGAGATAAAAAAAGAACTTGTTAAAAAGGGGGGTTGGAACCGCCTTAGGGTCCCAAGTGGGTCAAGAGCAAAGCCCAGGTTGGTGCCCAAGTGGCAAAGCCATTGAAAGCTTTAATGCTCTGCTAGTTATTCTTGACATATTAAAAACATGATAAGTAGCAACGAATCTCAACATTTTACATGTCATTGTGGTAAATGTAATGTGTCGATATAAATCTAGCTATTTCTATAATGCTACAGTAAAAAATGTAATTATGAATATGTCTACATGTAGCTGTTGTTGTTAGTCCTTTTAATTCAATTTTACGTTTAAATGATTTGAATTAGTCGTTTGATTTGTATAATATCTCATTTACCAGGGATTGTGTTTGTATATTAGATAGATTGATTTAAAAAATAGTATTAAATACTTCATTAGTTTTTTTTAAAGTAGGAAAACAAATAATCTACATTTTTAAATATGTTGGGTTTTTCAGGGACGGATCTCTTGGAAAAGAGGAAAAGCACTGTAAAGATGTGCAAAGACAAAACTAACTCGACATTGCATCAAAACTGTTGTACCACTACTAAACTTTTATCAAAAAGGTATTTAGTTTGTAAATCTCTCTTTTTTTCAAATATGTAAGCAGCTGAAAGAAATATATGTTTTAAGATAACTTTTGCAAAGTCTATGTTTTTTTTAACAAAAAATTCTTCTTGTAGATGCAACAAGAGACGAAAGGAGATTCAGAGTATTTTAGATTTGAGATCTTTGCTAGGAAAATCGAAAGTGAAAAAGACACTGTTGATGATAATTTTACTGTAACCAATGATTAAATTTTAGAACTTAAATTGAGTGATTTCGTACGTTTTTATATTAATTTCTATTGAGACTTAAAATATCCCTAAATAGTTTTTGTCCTTACATATTGGCTTTGAATGAGTTTTTTTTCATATTCAAATAAAATTAATTTAAATTGAATGTGTGAACTATTTTGTATACATATCACATTTGTTTTGCGTCACAATATTGGTAAAAGAAAGTATTTGAGAAATAAGTAGCAATATTAAAAAGTTTACCGGAATATGAACTTGTTTATTGTTTATTGATCAATCCTCTAAAGGTCGAAAAGTTTCCCAGAAGATTTGATCACGTACTGACCAAGTTAAACTAGTGAACTTTTTAACCCTGTTGTTTATTACTTTTATTTACGTTTGAGAAAGGCTATTCGTTCAGAGTTATAGATATAACCGTGATTTTATATTCATTATAATACAACCATTAAACGATCAGCGCGTGCGGAAATCATTTTGAGTCATTCAAAAGTTCACCCAGAAATAAATGGTGTTAATATTTAATAGGTTTATATAGGGTAAAAATATTTGCAACTTGATATAAATTCTCTTCACATAACAATATCAGCAAAAATGTATTTAACCACTTTACTTTACCTGAATTCTAAAAAAACGATTGCCAATTTTGTCAAAAATATCATATTCTGAATGGCAAATGATAGAAATGAATCGAATATTTACTAAAGCCTAAATTAAACATGATCGGTACAATATGTGGAAGAAAAAAATGAAAGCCAGCATTTGTTAAAAGTCATATTCAGTACAGATGGTAAAAAATGAATCAGGAGCTTTGTATTTAGTTTTTGCAGTTTTACATACTCAATAATTCTCTAGATTTTAAAGAACGAAAGCGATTGGTTCTACACAAGCGTGTTCGTTTTTGTCAAACATAAAAATCAAAGATCAGAACTGACTTCCTTTAAGTGTTGTAATTTATATTAAACAATATATTGATCTTATTAAGTGTTTGTGTGATGATTCTTGTCTCGAGCTCATACGCGAAAAGAGAGAAAACCTGCATTACTCTTAGAATCACCTAATGTTTTTACAATCCTACTCTTGATATTCCACCAAAAAATCCTTTTGTGCTCTAAAACAAATCCATGTCAAATGATTCACTAAACACTTCATTGATATATGACAGGCATTACACCGTAGTACACAACACACGCGTAATCTTTTCAACAAGACACCTGAATGTTCTTTTCAAGGACGGTATTTAAACATACCTTAACAGGTGACTGAATTTATAAAACTGTCCTGGTTTACGCAAACAGATAATCAATCTTTTTTAACCGTAATGTGTCATCAAAATAATTCAAGTATTAAAGGACAAAGCTCAACCATACATATATAATGTTTTTTGTTGTAATTTAATTTATAATGGTCAAATATAATAGAGCCAGAGTGGCTTTATGATAGATGTGACCACGGTCCGACCGAAATTATCACCTCATATATAGTATCCAAATGCTTTGTATTATTATATGGCGCAGTCAATACGTTTTTTTTTTACGTTTTGCTATCAGACATCCCCCTTTTTGTGCCACTCATCTTTAAAACATAATTAGGGTATAAGCTTCAAAAAATGATTCGTAATATTATCAAAGACAGTTAAAAATTGTAAATATCTTAATGTATTTAAGTGTTGACACTAGCAGTAATGTTTGTCTTACAAGTCTGTTGGACTGATATCATTTTCCTATACAACATAAAGAGTTTAAAACTTAAAGGTCCATTCTTATTTTATCGCGTATATTTACATCAGACAAAAAATAATTCAGATTTTAATGTTATGTAAAAATGGTTGTGAATTGAGTTTCAATGTTTATTGAAAACGCATCTAAAAATGACGAATACGAAAATAAACTGGACTTGATGACTTGGGGATGTCCTGACCTACTTTTTTATATAAAATTGTTTGCATATATTAGTTACATTCTTTTTGATAAAGTTTTCTCGAACAAATTCGATCCATGAGCTTCAACCAAGACATTAATTTATATCTAATGTAACTAATATCTCTCTCTCTCTCTCTCTCTCTCTCTCTTTTTTTCTCTCCTGCATTGTATTGGTTCCTGCAATGTTTTTAAGTGAGAGTCATTGTTATTTGTGGATACATTTAAAGTATATATGTATTACCTTCTTCAACTTTTGTCAAAACAAAATATAAGAATTGCTTGTAAAAAAAAATATATACGCAGCCGCCATTAGTGTTTAGCTGACACGATAAGGAACTTTAAATTTATGGGAAAGAACACGCTAACCTTGACCGATATACGTTTTAACATATGCAGGTACATTTATACTAGTGTATAGCGGAAATGTTTAGAATTTTTGATATATTTGGGACATAAAGTGCATTAAACATGTATAAAAATAGCGGAACGTTCTATTTCTGGTCCGATTCTCCCCATCACACATCCTTGTAAAGTGACTCTGTCGATGATGACTGCCAAAACATTGTCATGCCTTGGACATTCAAAACATGAGTCAGAATACTATCATTCTTTGAAGAACATGCGTTTTGATTTGCTTCTTATTTTTTACTGCATTTCTGGCGTGGTCTGCAGCCTTCACACTGGTATTTACTTTGGCAGATAGAGTCATTGTATATAATCAAAGTATAGACTGTCTAATATATCAAACTAAAATATTTTGGTAGTTTTTTTCAATAATACAAGGACAGAAATACCTTTTGAACCTTTCAGCTTTTTATCAGAAGACATGGATACTTTAGTAGACAATTCTTTCAATCAACATTTTGATCAATAATATTGAATGCAATTATATGATCCGATAATATCTTATATCTCCTGTATTCCAACAAATCTGAATGCAACTTATAAATACATGTCAATTACAAAATGTAGCAAAAACAACCAATATAGGAAAGTCTTTTTACATTGCGTGGTATTGATCTTATAAACAATGCACAAAGTCATACAAATACTAAAATATTTTCTTAGTAATAAACATCTCCTGACCGTAGAACTTTGCTGACATTTTATGACATCATTGATTACGTATTGTTTGCTTAGGTTTATAATAACTAAATATTTCAATCGATATGTTGATTATCTGCATATATATTGAATCTTTCTCAAATGTGGTTGTTTTAAAAGAATACTGTTATTGCAATAAAAATTAAATTTAATAAATAACAAGTCGCCCTTTTATACAATATTTGCTGATAAAGTTTGAAAATGTTTAAGGCACGCTTGTTAGTTGTTAACGAATCAACATTGTATTAATTAGTTTCTACCAGTTCTTAGAGAATTCCGAGTTAAGTTTCAAAATCTCCCGACAAAATCCTTATTTAACCTCACTACAAGTGATTGCTGCACCATTTAACATACGTTTAAAGAATGGCTTCAAATACCGTCACGATTTTTGGAATGCGCATATAAAATTATAATTTGATCGTAAGCAAAACTGATGACATCTCCAAAAAACATTTAAAAGGCACGTATATAGGTGAATGGATATTTAGTATCTTTATTCGTGGCACATGTAATGTTTAGAAGGATAATTTAAAATATCAACTTTTATTCTGCTTTTTAAATGCATAAACTTCATTCATAAAAAAAAACCCACAAAAATTTTCTAAAGCGGGCTAAGCTGTATTAATGGATCATAAAGATTTAAAATTTTTCGCATGTCACATTATATTGTTTTGTAGGTATATTTACAATATGCACTAAAGAAGTAGATAAAACTCTCCAATCTACTGATTGGTATCTCTAAAACTCCATCGAAATTTCAATTTTCTTAACCTTTCTCCCCCTCATAAAATCATGAAATAGGCGATTAGATAATCTTCTTCATTAAAGTTTTATCTGCATTAACAGAGAGCCATGAATGAAAAAAATAAACTTTGGCATGTTAAACTGCCGAAATACAATATCATTAAGATAATTTAGGTTTACATTATTTTAAAGATCAATCATTGCAATATTAGACATAGCTTACCAATTTCTAATTGATAAATCATTAAATATAATCATAATCACATTTATTCGTGTTTTGTTAATCTGTGTTTAGCTGATTTCGCCAAAACAGCGTGAAAATGTCACAAAAACTAATTATATTCGTTAGTCAAGTCACAATTGAAAATCATGGTCATCAACATACCACACTACTACCAATTAATCTGGTCAATTTGAAAATAAACAAATTGTCCTAGATTTGTACAACCGTCTTTTTTTCTTCCACAAAGATAATGTTTTAGCGATAACAAAATTTCTGTTATATTGGCATGAAATGGTATATTTTTCTTTATTGAAACTTAATTGACTGGCTTGAAATATCCAATGAATACCTTGTGTTTAACCAAAAGATTAAACAGTGTAGCAAAAACGTAAATACAAATATTGTTTAAAATTAAAAAGGACAATAAAGTAAAAAAAATCGATGCTGACAATTATTCACTTCATGCGGTTATGATTTTTCATTTTACATTTTATATGTGAAATAATTCAGCATGCTAAGTGCTTTTAATGTTTGAATTTTGTAAACGTAGAGAACTAGAATTACCTGTATCACAAAATATTTTGTTGCAAGTTTCATTTTAACCAATCCCTCCCATTCCCGATATACATGTCAAATTGTATATTAGAATTAAGCAGTAGTATTTTTTATGGTCAAATTATAAATTTCATATAGTTTATATATCTACTAAGTTAAATAATAATTTTGCTGATACCAAAACAGCCATGAGTTTTATCTAAAAAAATAAAAGAACGTAGGTGTTTGACCGACAAATGTATTTATCTATGCAGATATTGTCACAGAAAAAAATCTGATAAATAAAAAGTGGAACTTTTCGATGGTTTTCCATGCTTCCCCCTCAAAAGTCCTTAAATTGTTTATGCTAATAGGGACATGGCGCATTTTGTTAAATTTGAAATTTTCAATTTATGTTCGACAATATTGGATGAATATCATTTTTACGGTTAAAATTATGATCTACAATAGGTTGTTGATATGTAGCCCGATATAATCCATTTTTAATACTTTGAGTATGTAATCCTTCCAGTATTGTGTCTTTAAACATTTTAAAAATGCACTTAAGATATCAATTTCAACAACAGTATTCCTAATCGTAAAGCTTTACAATCAGTAATGTGAGATACATAACCTTCCTTGGTTGACCATAAGTTAAAAGAAATAATTGTCAAGAATTACAAAAACCTAAGTATCATCGATAATTTTCGAAGAACAGGTTCTCAATTACTATCATTTAGTAACAATATATTCCTAACATATAGGCTTAATTACTTGCAAGTATAAACTGAAAAATGTTTTATAGAAAAAAAGCAACAAGATGTGCACGTGGTTAACGTAAATGAAAGAATGATTTTGAATAGTATGCACATTTCTGTTATCATGAAAGTTTTTTGCCCACACTCATCGAGTAAACAATACCTCGATTTATACTGCTTTAAAAATCACATCTCAATCTTGTTTTGAACATAACCAATTCCCAAGGGCCTTGGCGCTATAAGCTTGAAGCAACATTTGATAAGTCTACAAGTCCTCAAGATGGACGTTTTTTATTTGATGATAGTCGCATCTCTCGGCAAGACGATTATTGCGAAAGGTGGTTAAAGAATTTGATATAGGTATGAAATTTAAACAAAAACTATTTGTAAACATATGGTAACTTTAGAAGTGTTTTTAGTTATCGTAGATTTAAAGTGCGTGTATACAGAAAAGGACACACTCTCAGATGCAAAGTTTGACCCGGCAACACAGATCTGCTGTCAACAATCAGGAGTCCATGAAAGATTTCATCAAGGCAAGGAAATGGACTGTTGTGGGGGTAAGAAATAAATTACAATGCTTAGAATTATTCACTGTGAACAAAAATGAATGAATGTCAAAAAAAAACAATGATAAAACGTAGCATAATACTTTTATTTGTGGGTGTAAGCAACTAACGCAAACACAAAACTTTAATGATTTACATATGTTCTTACATTTATCAAAGTTCATATGAAACGATATCCTGACAATAATGAGTTATATACGGGAATGAGTTCATAAGTGCTTATTCAATAAGACTGGCATTGTTTTTTTTTTATTTTATGCAAAATTTTAGCGCCACGGTCTATCAAAATCACTTAATCGGGAAAAGGAACATTGACTAACGCGGCTTACCTCCCTTGTTTAATACGCCAGTAAGACCCAATGGTCTTATAAAGCTCTATAGTGAATTCAAATATCCATGTCGTTTGCAGTATTTTAAAAGAAAACTAGAGACGAGCTCGTTGCAAGCAACGATTTGGTTTTCCGTCGTAGCTGCGTCATACTTGTGACGTATTACAAAAAATTGATAGCTGACAATAGTACAATATTAGATGTGTAAACACTGAGAAATAAAGTATTATGTTTCTGTGACCGCGTAGATTTTACGGTGATAGAGAATTCGTCTGGATCTGCATCGGTCGTGTGCAGTACGAACCGGGTGAGGGAATGTTTGCGTAAAGTGTATAAGGTAAAAGGTTAGGGCGCGCTGTGGGCCGTAAGCTAAAACGAAGGGTAGGTTTGCCGTATTCCCGAAGGTCCACCAGTATACAGTTCCAGAGAAATAAACAGGCAATTGAGGCAGGATTCCACATTATTGGACGAGACTCAACGATGGCAACATTATAACAATTTAACAGACAGACATGTTACAAACAAGTCGGATATGGCCAGAAGTGGCCTCCGGACTCAAGACCCTGGGAGAGTCGGACGTGGCCGGGGCTGGCCGCCGTATTCCAGACTGCGCATTGACAATTGTACATAACTATTTATAAGAATCTTAACAATGAGTATAAATTGCAATTGACAGGTAATGATATAATAAGCTGAGTGAAAGGTTCACAGATATAAAATAATTAAATAAACTCAATGAGTCTTTGATGTCCAAGAAATGAAACTCTGATAATTGCACAATGTTGTTTTAAGAGATTAACAGTCCTTGAGACATGACACTCTGTCTCTTTGAAATCACATATGAAGTCTGAAAAGTGTCAATCACTAAATAAAAAAAGTAACTATCTAAGAAATAAACTGTGAGAAAAAATTACGAAACAGATGTTGAATTTTACAAGTAAAGTAAAAAAAAATTATAATTGAACAGTGCATTTTGCACGATGATACTACATGTTTATAAGCAAATACAGATCTTAACAACTTGTCTCTATTTTGATTCGCCGCATTTTATTCACAGAGTGGGACTGTGGTTATGCCCGGCACGAAGGTAAAAAGACCATTGTCAAACGTTTTACACGCATTTTTATGGAACGCCATGGCTGCCTTATAGCATTAGACTATAGGTACATTATGTCAAATTACCATTACATTATGTCAAAGTCCATTACGTGGTGTGAATATATCTTTACGCTAGGTCAAATCGTTATTACGTGATGTCAAAAGCACGTTAGGTGAAGTAAACATGTCTTAACATGATGTCAATTTTTTACGTTGTGATGTAAAATCATCCTTACGTTATGCCAACATTGTACAACCAAAGGTCAATACATCATGACATTATTTCGACACTGTATTACATGGGGCGAATGTATCCTTACATTATGTCAACATTTTATTACATGATATCAATATATCCTTACATTATATCAACACCGCAGTACGTATCGCGATTCTATCCTTACATTATGTCAACATTCTATTACATGATATCAATGCATTTTTACATTTTATCAACACTTTATTACATGGTGTAAATATATCGTTTTATTATGTCAAACCTTTATAACTTGATGTCATAAGTTTATGACGTTATGTCTAAACTTAATAACGTGATGTGAATAAGTCTTTGCTGTAGGTCAGTTCTCTATTTCATGATGTACATGCTCCATTACTTTAAGGTGAAACATCATTTCGTTACGCGAACACGGATACATCGGCCTTTCTATATACAAGGAAACGGTAAGCTTACCCAAATGTATCCAGGGGTTATTGAAACTTTGTGGAACAGAACGGAACCAGTAAAGGGTCATCCAATGGGAAAATAGAAATTTAAAAATAATGATTTATTATGTTTTTATTCATTTCATTTCAAAATAAGATTGATCTTTAATTTTATTGTTTAAATTCGTTGTTTAAAGAAAAATAAACATAATCATATTACTTACTACTCTAATATTAACATATTACAGTATTTTCACGGCAGAACTTACTAATTAGTTTAAGCTAGCAAAAAATATTCTCTATTAGTTCGAGATTTAAAACAAACGAAACGCATTCCAAAGCATACCATCTTTAAAATTACAATGTCAGCAGTACTTGACTTATTTGTAAGATTCTGGTTCCGTTACGTTCCGCAATATATCATTACCCCTGTGGATATTGGTATTCAACGGAACAGAACGGAATGAGCGTAAATTTCCTTCTCAACCTATTTTCACGCCTATTCTATACTTACAACGAAAATATATGTAACATGATCATACATTTAACTGTTTACAAAAACCAACACTCATGCTGTCGAATTATTTCATTTAATTAAAAATTAGTAAGTTACATGTATGGGGCAAACCCTGAAGACAGTACCGATTCTACCAAAAGTGTTTGCCTTTCTTTATACTAATTCTGAAATCGGCGAATACAGTTCCCCTCTCTTATTTGTGTGCGTTTTTATTATGACATATTTCTTATTTATACCCTCTGTCTGAACAATTACCTAAAACAAACATTTCATAAAAACATCTATATCAAGATGGAGAAGGTCTTTAAAGGGGTTAAAGATCTCTTGTAATTTATTTGTAGATTTTATTTCATATAAGTTATCAAGTGCCCTCTTGGATGAAAAGGAGAAAATTTATTCAGACGAACGTAGCGTACCCCCTCCACAAACACCATTCCCACCCCCTCTGCAGCAATAAGAAAAAAATCATTTTCATAGCATAATAATTTTGTAGCAGAACGGCCATACCTACATGTGTAGTTAGGGTCAGTATCCTTAATTTAAGATAGCAATAGCAACGTTTACTTTTAACTACTAAATACTTTATTTTAACTACTAAATACTTTGAGACTAAATTTTAAAAAATTAAATATGCACTGGGTGTCTGCGCCACGACATACAGGCTTTGGAACGATAAAGAACCCTGACTGCTAAATGACTGAGTGTGTAGTAACGAACGTAATTTGAATATTATTGAAGTAAAAAAAAGTATAAATCAAAAATAAAATTTTAACCCCCCCCCCCAAAAAAAAAAAACCAATGAAGGGGTTATTTTTAGATTTTATATCCATTTCATTTTAAATATTCAAGGGCCGATGAGCACGAGAAAACTTGGATTTTAAGTCTTATTCTTATAACTTAGGTCTATCTAAACTATAAATTCAATGTTTAAATACGTAAATGCTCATTCACTCTCGAGAAATTAAATTGTCAGCAACTAAGTCTTTTACAGCTTTCAGAAGACCTATATATAGGCCTGTATATATTTTCATTCTTGTATGATTAAATCACTGCTTCTTACTAGTATCTACTGTTGGGGTTTTTCTGGGTCCATTTGGGTAAATCGGCGTACCGTTTCTATATAGTAAATTTTGTATTTAAAACCTGACAAATATACAAAGACCAAGGATTTCGTGTTTGTATAACGGAATGATGTTTCGACTTAAAGTAATAGAGCGTATACATCACGGAATAGAGAATTTGCCTAATGTAAAGACTTATTTACATCACGTAATAAAGTTTAGACAAAAAGTCAAGACATTTTCGTATCAAGTAATGTACTTTTGACATAAAGTGATAAAGTGTTGACATAATGAAAGGATGAGTTAACACCATGTATTAAGGTGTTGATAAAATGTAAAAACGCATTGATATCATATAATAAAATGTTGACATAATGTAAGGATAGAATCGCGATACGTACTGCGGTGTTGATATAATGTAAGGATATATTGATATCATGTAATAAAATGTTGACATAATGTAAGGATACATTCGCCCCATGTAATACAGTGTCGAAATAATGTCATGATGTATTGACCTTTGGTTGTACAATGTTGGCATAACGTAAGGATGATTTTACATCACAACGTAAAAAATTGACATCATGTTAAGACATGTTTACTTCACCTAACGTGCTTTTGACATCACGTAATAACGATTTGACCTAGCGTAAAGATATATTCACACCACGTAATGGACTTTGACATAATGTAATGATAATTTGACATAATGTACCTATAGTATTATGCTATAAGGCAGCCATGGCGTTCCATACATTTTTATCGAACGCAAGCGCCAATGAATCTCTTAGTATATATGCGGAGATCCTGGAAATTTTACAAGGGGTTTTGAAGAATAATTTTGTATTTCGAGGAGGGAGAACATGCGCGGATCAGAAAATTTTTCCGGGGTGGGGGTTGAAAAGTCAGACGGTTATTTGAGTTTGCCAAGGGATGTCCGAGGCATATTTGGTAAGTTTATAATGTACACGTAATTGAAAGAAATTTCGCTGGGGGGGGGGGTGGTCTGGAACCCTTCCCCTTCTAGATCCGCGCACGGAGAAGACCGAGGCCGGTAATTTTACTGTAATTTTAACCATTTTTATTTAATTATTCATGTTCATAATTATCAGAAAACCAATATTACCTTTCAAAGCAGTTAAAACTTAAAACTTAAGATACGAACCATTTAGTCTCGGTGAGTATTGCGTCCGCGTGCGAAAATAATGGCAATTTTCAAGAAATTCGGATGGACGATCTGTGTCCTAGGTCGTCCATCCGATTCTTTTTCTGACTAAAAGCTACAGACCTGCAGTTAGAGATTGTCAAACTCTTATTGATTATGTCAATTTGTTTGTCTCAAAGAATCATTTTTTAAATCAATAAAGTTTTACCTTAAAAAAAAGAAAGAAATCGGGCACAATTTTCAATGTTAGCATTTTACAATTGTATGGTCTAATAAAATTTCAAGAAACAACTCTTCATTGCTTTATCTGAAATATTGCATGAAAAAAATCTACATCGCATTTTTTAAATTACAAAAGGATATTCAAAATGAACTTGGATTAACCGCTAACAAACAGGCATAAAGAGAGACTAAGAACCAATTTCTTCTCTTTTTTTTACATCAAAAGAAATTCAAAAATAAATCAAAATATATTTTTTCTTTGTATGCGTTAATGAAAATGTAGATCAGCAAGGGTTTCTTTTTCGTGCAAGCACCTATTTAACAGATTGTTACACGGGGCTACAACGATGACAAATATCGAAAAGGCAATATTGTGGGTGAAGGATGAATATGTAGTTTGTTTTTTAAGTTTATTTTTGATACATGTAATTATATTTATCTGGATCGGTTATGTTTGTTTGGTTTATTATAGAGGGGAATAAAGAAATGAGTAATTTCCAAACACGTAGCATCGTTTTTGAAAGTGTGTGGGGGGGCAAACTCATCCAACAAATCTTGACAAGCAAATAAAGATTTTTTTTTTTGTTGAATTTTCCACAATTTTCAAAATTTCACTCATTTTATGATTTTCATACCATTTTTTTTTTACATGCTCCCAAATTGGGGGGGGGGGGAGGGCAACTCCATGATAATTCAATTTTTTTATGTAAATTTTATAAAAATAGTTGCTTCGAGAAAAGTGGGGAGATGACATCTTTATGTCATATAACATGTGAAACTGATTTCATTCCACCCACAAGCTTGAAATAATGAAAACAATATACATAGACGTCATAAATCCCATATCAAACGACATATTACCACTTGATTCTGCGCGTCATTTTAATGAATTTATAAACAGCGGCAAATTCTAAAATGTATTTTTAAAGGAAATGTTAGCTGCAAGTCTGTAGACCTTGTATGAAAAATTTCGGATGGTAGTCAATTTTTCCGGGATACAGACCGAGCGGTACATATATGCAGCTAAGGTAACTAAGAAGGATTCCAATAAAATACTTTGTTGAGTAATGCAAGCTTTTAAGAAAGCAATACTTATATTTGTTTAAAACATAACACCCAAATACTTCGTCTTACATTCGCTATTTGTAGAACAAGCAGAACCAGTATCAGTCTGACCGGCCTCACCATATACATTGTTGGAATTTTATTGTCCTAGCATTGCATTGCTCTGCATGTACACAATTTCTTTTAAAAATTAAACACTTAAAGTGTTCGTCTATATGGCTACACATAACGTACACACGTGATTCAAAATAACCCCAACGGAAAACGGTAAAGAATTCAGTCATTGAGTCTACGTTTTATAGAACTTGTAAGAAAACACATTGCGGGTCTGAATGTTTGTTGATATGTCAATCTATCAATATACAGTTTGTTATTTATTTTCGATTGCAAAGGCTACAGCGTATTTGATGAACATTGAACAACATTTTTTCCATGCAATTTTTTCCATGGAAGATAGCAAATACAAGTATAAAGCATTTATAAAATTTATTTAATTACCTCTTTAGAATTGTGTATGGAATAAATAATTTATAAGTTGCTGCTGAAGGTTGTTTGGTATTTTCGTTTGTAGATGTTTTGCAAGTAAACAACCTGAAACGCGGGGCAAGTCATAATTAATATCCCTAATAACCGTAACTTAAAACTAGCGGCTTTGGATTCAAATATTATCGTATACGAATATTAAGTTCACTTTTTAAAATCATCTCCACGATGATAATTATATTATATCCATCGCAAATCAGTATTTTTTTTTTCTTTTAAAAGAATTGTTCTATCGGGAGCAATCCCGCGTTCGTTTAAATTGCCAGCGTACATTTGTCATGTCAGTAATACACATTGTGCTTTATATGACGGCCGTGTATACGTATTGTAGAAAAGTTGAGTTTAATTACCATGCATTGGAACCATTTTATTAACACATCTCCCAGTACTGAAACAATTCAAAAGGTCTCTGTTACAGTAACACAGTGGGGCGTTAATCGTGTACGTCCAGCTCTACAAGCACATGCACTGTCGTCTAGGCGACGGCCTGAATACAGCTAGCGACTCTCCTATCGATCGGTTACCCGAGTCTCGTAATGCATCTAAATATAGACAGGGGCACAGTTATGAAACAAACAACAAAAATAAGGTCAAAGAGGTTTATCTATATGAAATGAAAATGTACATATGTATAAAAACATTTGGGAATTTTATGTGGAATTATTTTTGCGCGCTACATGTATCAATTAGTGCATTACAAGAAGCCCCTTCATAACCTCATAAACGTGCGCACCCCCACAAAAATGGAACGAACTGACAACAATTGTTTCTGCAAATACTGACTATAAATTACGAAAACATTAAATTGAATACTATAGAAGGATTAAAAATTTATTTCTTTACAACTTTGCTTCAATAATGCATTAGAAATGTTTATTCCTTTTTAAGTTATTGACAAGAAACTTTGGACGCCTCTAACTCCTTAATTATAAGGGCCAGCCCCTTTTTCGGTATACCGAATGAAAGGTCTGGGTAAGACCAAGAACTTTTAAAATACATGTTATAACAAATTTTTATCAGGTAGAAAACCAACACGGAAAATACGCGAATTTTTTTGATTTTTTTTCTTACCTTTGTTTCAACATCTATACCACCCCTTTTATTTGCATTTAAATAATAAATAAAATATATCTCGCACAAATTCAATGTATTAGCTTCCAAACCAGCCCATCTGTGAGACTCTGCCAGTCATCGTTAAAGCTAAACCTCCTGGACAAAAGAAGTCGTTAAATTTTACTAAAAGGGGAATAACTCAAAACCGAATAGGGATTTTCCACAACTAAAATATGCAACGACAACATCACGCGGCATGTTATCAGTCCTGAAAATTTCAAAACAGTCGGTGAACAAACGAGCGAGATATTAAGGATCAAAGTTGGCGTCTAGAAGAAAAAAAAAAATAATAAGAAATTTGAAAATTTTTCAGAATAATAGTAAGGTTTTCCGCTGAGAGCGGAAAACCTTAAAAATGCTATTTTACATAAAAACTTAAAATCATACAATAATCAACCATGACAGTATAATCTTCTCAAGAAATTAAATCGTGTGCGTTTATATTTAATATTGTGTATATATTAAATTTATATTAGAGACTCGAGAATCAATGATTTTCTCCATAGATTTACATGTATTTATAATATGATTTTAATATATGCATGTACATGTATATATGTTGTGTTTCAATTAATTTGAATAAAATTGTCAAATTCAGAAAGAACTGATCGGTTTTTTTTTCTCATTTCCAGTTTCATGCAATTCATAATGATTTTTTTACACATGTTATAAGCAACATATGCTGCCTCATTCACTTCAAGATTGAATTGTTAGTTTTGTTTTAAAATTAGAAATATAATACCATTAAATCATTTTTAGTCTTAGAAAATTCCTTCCAATGTTTTGATTTTAAAACGTGTATTTGTATGTTCGGTGTTTTGTTCTTACAACGTGTATGTTCGGTGTTTACTCAATGATTCCTTTTATCTCACTTTCTTCCTTAGTGTTTGCTTTCGTTCCTTTATTATATTTATTGATGCTTGTTCTTAATTTATAATTCTGTTGATTAACTACGCATTCTTTCACATTTGATTACGCATTCTTTCACATTTGATTTTTATCAAACAACCGTTTTATTTTACCGGTACATTTTCAAATCCTTAAATGCCATGTTTCCGCGATCTGTAAATACACGAGTACACAAAGTATTTTCTAAAGGTATTGCTACATGTATATACATGTATATATCAATAAGTCAGAACTATTTAGGCCAGATTAATTAGAAATTGCCAATCTAATTTTTAAAATTAATAAGAATATTTTTGCGGTATTTTATAGCAGCTTTTAAATCCAAACTGTACACAATGCCTCAAACATTTTCAGTGACCTGTCTTATACTTTTTCATGTGACAAAATAAATCAAATGAACTAAAAATATTTAATTTTTTTTAAATGTAACTCAGTCTTCATACGTATCGTAGAAGAAGGATGTGTTTGTTTCAAAAGGATTAGAATAATTCATTAATCAGCTGTTACTATTGCATCTCTTTCATTAAATTAACGACCAATTAAAACTAAGTCATCTGTACTACGACGTTTTAATGCATTGTTTACATCGTTGGGTCTCTGTGACGTCATACATCCACAAAATCAAGTACGATAAGCGGGGAAGAATTTTTTCAGGTACTGTGTTTTTACGGTTAAAGGCAAAAAATCTTACTACACGTATTTTAACATTTTTTTATACCAAGCTTTTTATCATCATAAAAGAAAATAACCTTGTTGTCGTGAAATTTATCTCTAGAAAAGCTGACTACAAATTGGTAGCAAATTCCAAAATATATTTAAAATGTAAATTATTATATGCTGATATAAACACAAATAAACACGAGATTTTTTCAAAGATCTAAAGAAAAGATTCATTTTCTGAACAAAAATGTAGCACAAAATTTGAAAAGTTATAAATTTTGACCAAATTAAACAAAAAAAAAAAAGGATTAATATTTTACAAAATTTATTTCACAATAAGAAATTTGCATACAAACCTTGCACGACACTAAGCTATTTTTTTTCAACAAAATATTATCATTTACATTGATTTCCCTCGTCTCGATTTTCTTAGCCACGATTTCCAGATGCGTCTTGTAAAGCGCATAATGCCCCTTCTTCTCTTGCTACCGCATCTACAAGATTGCAAAAAAAAAAAATGTCCATAATGTTTTAAAATCAAAGCTGACATGTTTCATTACCATCCTTGATAAATTTTATAGCTTACACTTTTATATACCTTTCTGTTAAACTTGTAACTTTGTTTCTACAGCATCTATAGTGTTGTGATGAGTAAGGTTAATTTTCACAGCAAATCTCTTCATTTGGGTTGTAGATTTTATCTATAATTAGTTAAATAAAAACAAAACTTAACCAATCAGAAAGACCTGATTTTTTTGTACGAAACGACATCATGACCTTGATGTTTCTTTTTCCACTGGTCAAAATTTACAATTTCGGTTCATTAATTAACAAACAATACTTAATTTCACCTATTTAACGTCAAAAGTAAAGTAAAATGAAATCAAAAAAATATATAAACAAAGTAACCGTGTAATAAAATGTCGGGTTCTTACACCAAAATAAACACTCATTATAAAAAAGGAAAGCAATGAACTAGAAATATCGATTATAATGCATCTTTGGACGTTGCCCTTTGAGTTTTATCAAAAATGATTTTATTAAAAAAGGAAGTCTAAAGTTATGATTGGTATAGTAATAATATCTTTAATTTGCACTTACCCCCACAGCATTGTACTTCTTGTTCCTGCTGACATTTGTCGTGAACACCAGATCTGGGGCGGCAAATTTGTGTTGTTTCATTAAATTTTGCATGCTTAATTTCACCATTCTTTGTGTACACACACTCGTCATCTACAACTGTATCATTTGTCATGTAAAATTATAAAATTATACCAATAAACATAACAGTAAAGATTTTTCTTTTGTTTAAAAAAATATTTACCTATACTCTTATTATTAATTACTGCAGCTGTTTTGCACTGGAGCCCAAAAGCTAGCAAGATTAAAATAAACATATTTGTTGAGAGGAAATTATTATTTGTTAAATTACAGGTACTTGGGGATGTCTTGCTTATATGGTATTACTTTGCTAGGGCGTTGAAAATATCCCCTTTTTTGTCCAATATCAACCCCCATGTTTCCGTTATTTATTAATTGCAAGATATAATATGTCATCTGGGAAACGTTTTTAGGAACATAAAAAGTTATAAATGTTTAAGTCTCAGATTGACAAAACAACACTGGTGTTTTGAAAATTTTGCAATGACAATGATTCGTATATATTTTCTTATTTTTAACATTTTAAACCGCATGCTTGCTAAATTATCATTTTATTATATGAGGAATAAATACAAAATCACTTGACTGTTCAGATAAAGCTTTGATTTGTTTAAGTCTTAATATATGTTGCGTTTTTAAAACTGTCCCGCTTATAAATTATATTTTACTGAACTTGGGTTTTATATATAACCCGGGATATTGTGAAACGCAACTTGTGGGTCTCCCAAATCTGTATATTGATACCAAAGAAAACTCAAAGTCAGGATTCAAATAAAACATAGATATTTCAGTTTATTAAATGAGGATAGTCCCAAGACTCTGGGAGTGTAAATATAACATAAATGAATTCCCAACTTGATGGGATTAAAATACAAATATTATAAATAGCCAAAACCCTTAATAAATATTGCTCTAAATCCCACTTAACCGTGCGGGAGTCCCGCTCCTATAATAATCCTCTCCCTTTATATATTTTGCCTATAAACTTCAATATATTAAATTGATTGATAAAATTAGGTTATTTCATCAGCTCAGCATTTACCCAACGGGATATTTCCTCGGTCATTTCCAATGTATGGCTGTTGGCCAGAAGTGAACTTGACCGTCTGATCTGCCGTGGCAGATCAAACCAACTGCCGTGCAAACAGCTGAGCTCGTTATTTAAGGCATCGGGCTCGGCCGTTATGACGTCATACCGCATGCTATACAAACCTGCCGTTATGAGGAAAACAGTAAACAAGATGGGAGAACTGAAACACGTGAATAACGGCGTTTTGACGATATGTATTATCGAAAGGCAATAGCGGGAGTTGTGATTGAGGAATTAATGAAACGAAAGGGTTTAAATGATGCATGGAAATATAAATAAGACCAAATGAATCGTCGATGAAACTCGGGATAATTTCTCGCCAATATTTTCCACAATGACTTGGTAATTGTAAACAAAGAATATATTTATAAACATCTTAATGCATAGTGCATTATCATCATACGATGTATTAAACGGAAATTCACTTCTTGATATGGTGTATATGGACCTTTATTGCAACAGGGAATGTGTATTGGGATGTGAGAAATAAATTTCGTATCATATATTTAAAGAGCCAAATTTAAACAAAATCATAAAAGCAGATCATGCTGTTGCAAATATTTTAACAATAAATTCATGCCAGATATGAAGGTAGCGACAATAACGAAAAAATGCATTATCCGAGTAAGGGTTTTAAATCAATTTTACGACAAATATAAGTTTCTTCATTACCCACATCAATTATCAAAGAGAGCATTTTATTGTTTATATTTACATCTTTCTTTTAACAAATCGTTGAAAGAAAAATTAAAAGTTATTGTTAATTTACACGAGTACGATGAATAAAATATAATAGCTTAGTCGTCTTACATGGACATTTGAAGATGCTATTATAAATATTGTTTTGTTCATTTCGTAATTTTTTCTTAGGTTACGGAAAATTCCGACCAACAGATAAACTGGTCAGATTTCAAAAGAGCTGTGAATTACAATTAATTTCCTAAAGAAATAGAAGAATTTATACAGCGTGATGTAAATGTATAACATTGTTTACCATTGTTAAAAAAAGGTTATCATCCGGTTTTTGGAAATAAAAGGGTATTTCAATGAATATTGATATTTCTCACATTTTACCCACTCAACTGATATCATGATATGACCAAGGAAACATTTGTTCGCATTTTACGTAATTGATTTTAATCGACACTTATTAATAAAAACGCTATGCCCATATTTTAATTGTACTGTCAATATAAATACTAAACGATTGATGTTAACAAAACTTACCTTCATCTAAATATTGATAGAATGTGTTAAGACATTAATTGTTTGATAGTGTACAAAGACAAGAGACCCATGGGCCACATCGCTCAACTGAGCAACAATAGGTATGATGATATCAGCTTTAAGGAGTCATTAGAAAATAATATCTGGACAATGTGGTAAATTACATGTATATCTTGTATTAATAAAAATCCATTCCCCCCGGATATTCTTCTAAACAAGATCCTAAACAATTGTTTGTATACGGGATATAAATCAAACTCTGAACCCCTTGTGAACCACAAGAACCGTCCAGTGGCTAAAGTCTAAAAATCTTTAAATTATTAGCTATATGTCCAAATGCTTGTATATAAGTTAGTGTATATGATAACGTTTCAGTTTTTGTGAATATTTAAACTGTTTTCTTTTAAACAACTGGATTTCCAATATGCCCCCTCCCTTTCTCCTTATCCGAAGTTGCTTTCACTAAAGTTACAGCTTTTCTAGGCAAATGCTTTTAAAAAAAAAGATTTTAAGATTTCCTAATGTATATTCCTATGTAATTTTTTTTATCCTTCCGCCCGTTGTAACCCCATCCTACCCCCGGGAATCATGATTTGAATATGAACTTGAGTCTTTGTTACCTGACAATGCTTCCACACAAGTTTCAGCTTTCCTAGCTGATTGGTTTTTAAGCAGAAATATTTAAAAAGATCTACTTTATATTTTCTATACCTTTGTTAAAAGTTGACCCCCTACTGTGGCCTCACTTTACCCCCGAGGGTAATGATTTTTGTGATCGGCTTCGGCCAATCACTATTGTGTCCATATGAGGCTTCCGGCAAATGCTTCCACGTGCGCACACATTCCGCTTGCATAAGTAGTTCTTAAAAAACTTGAAGTTTGCTTTAGTATTTATATAACATTTTACTCAGTTTTATTTCAATTCATTTACCTTACGAGATGCAAACATACATAAAATACAGTTCGACCTAGTAATTCAAGAATGCACATTTTGTCTCACGCGTAAGAATTTCGATCGAAAGATTCATTCAGTAATGCAAGTGACCTCGATGAACTGACCTCAATCATAAGAAGATGCTCCATGAACTGACCTCGATCTATTGGTGTTGCAAAATAGTAGCTAGAAAGACGGCTTGATTTATAAACAAGGTTACGTTATCATGCGACCTCAATCACAGGGGCTCGTCACGAAGTTTTTCAACCTTTTATATATACCACCTCTATACTATAAAATACACGTGTATTTTATAGTATAGAGGTGGTATATATAAAAGGTTGAAAAACTTTGTGACGAGCCCCTGTGCCTCAATAGCAAGTTATGATGGCATTCAATGTTTTTCAGTCGCATTAAATTATTTAATACAACTCTTTCTTTGTATACGTGTTAATTAATGCTCTTTGAAGAGCCCTATTTATTCAGTATTCTGAAGATACATCAAAATTTAATACTTAAGTTAAAAATATAAAACTAGACAAGGAGTTTACGAACGGTTTTCCCAAAATTTATTTCAAAATTAAATTTTTTGACGGTTTATAATGATGAACTTATGGTGTACAGATTCAAAATATTCTATATTTTGTAAAAATACATATCTTCGCTAGGCAAGGGTTTTCGGTCCACTTTGCTGATGAAAAATACAGTACTTTAAATAATTATTTTACACCAAACTGATCATGTTGATTGCTTCTAGCTATCAATATATCATTATTGCCGATCATTCCTTTAAAAGGAATACTTGTTACAACTTTAAATCTTCACTACCTGAAAATGTTTCCGCACAAGTTTCAGCGTTCCCGAATGACTGGTTTCTGGAATTTTTTTAAATAAAGATTTACTCTATATATTCCTCTGTAAAAGTACGCCCCCCATTATGGCCCCACCCTACACCCGGGGTCATGATTTTCACAACTTTGAGTATATTCTACCTGAGAATGCTTCCACACAATTTTAAGCTCTCTTGGCTGAGCGGTTCCTGAGAATAAGATGTTTACGATTTACTCTTTATATTACTGTGTTTCAGCTTTTATGTCATAATGGTTATTCGTACCTGGTATTTGATCCCAATTTAACAGCCAATAAGCGACTATTACACAATTACCTCGAGTTTCAATTTGTCCGGCGATTTCGAATATCTTGGGTCATTCTACATGTAGCTAGCAAAAAAAATTTACATGTATTCAAGACAACCCTTTTTATATAAATAAAGAACAAACTTCATTCATAGCAATGATTAACCCAAAATATACCTGCAGATGACATATTGTCTAGCCAATACCTTCTTGATTGCGTTATTAACACTGTAAAGGATAAATAAAAAAAAACAATTTCAGTGCAACTTTCATGGAAATCAAAGTACTGAAGAACTGATGGGAGTTGATTTTATCGATGATGTTTATTTATCTTAAAATCAATGATATGTTATTTTGCATGACAAGTATATGTAGTTTCTATTTTGATTTGAATTACGCACATTTTTATAAATAAATTTTTGTACTTATTCGACAAGAATGTCGAGAAATCCCCTTATGAATCATGTTAAATAATATTTAAAGATAAAATTAATTCAATCAACCTATGTATCAGTAATAGAAATATTTCTCAAAAATTGCATGGATCCAAGCAATATTGAACTCTAGTCTCGTTTAACCAAACGCTTGACAAGGATTTACGGAGACAGCCGAGCGTCGAGTTGAACGAGACTATATTGAACTCGGGCGTAGGAATACACATACGACTACAAAAATATTTTAATTGTTCGTACCATTTAAAATCTGACTATTTTCAAGGTATTTATAAATAAGTTTCCTTGATAATCAATGCCTAAGCATACATTACATCGAATTTATCAATTATTTTCAAGAACTAAGTCTTGTCAGCAGCAATGATTTGTGCTGAGGTCCAAACACTGTTTCACTTTCGGTTTGTCTGAGTAACTGCATAGGAGAGTTGATAAAAATCAACTCCCAAAAATGTGACTAACTGTATCAGATTAAAACGTATTTTTGTAAGTAAAAAAAAAAACAGAAAGAAAATTAGAATTTTTTTTTTGAATTTTTCATTATCTAAGTGTTATATCCTTTATGACGAATACAATTATATGTAGGACGTTTGTTGAACTTATTTTAATAACACTAAGCTGTTTCTGTGTCTACAATAAGTGAATTGAAAAGCATCTAATTGCATTTGCATTTTGTATGCAATTACAATAAAAAAAAATTAAAATTCTAACTGAAAAATTTACCTGGTAATGCACACAGATGACGAATACACGTATATGTAGTACGTTTGTTGAACGTTTTAGGTCACCTGAGTAGACTCAGGTGATCTATTGCTATCCGTTTTCTTCCACCGTCGTCCGTTGTGCGTTAAAATTTTGTCATTTTTAATTCTTCTTAAAAACTACAAGCCTAATTGTTACCTTTTTTGATGTGAAGCATTTCTATGGTAAGAGAAATCGAAATTGTGAAATTTATGGCTCTACCACCCCGGGGCACCACAGGTGGGGCCAAATTTGCAAAAAAGCCAAATTTAAAAAAAAATTCTTCATGTAAGGAAAAAAAACTGGTTGCATTGTTATTATTTCCATAAAGCCCTTTACCAAAATTGTGAAATTCATGGCCCCTGGGTAAAGGGTTCTAGCTCTAGGATGTGGCCAATATGGCCATATAGTAAAATGTATCAATCTTAGAAAATCTTCTTCTTTTCTCCCATAGATATTTCTTAAAAACTCAATGCATGCAATTATGATGTCCATGAAGCCCTCTACTAAAATTGTGAAATTCATGGCCCCTGGGTAAGGGGTTCATGCTCTAGGGTAGGGCCAATATGACCATAAAGTTAAAATGTATTAAATCTTAGAAAATCTTCGTTTTTACTCCCATACATATTTGTTTAAAACTAAATGCATAATTATAATGTCCATGAAGCCTTCTACCAAAATTGTGAAATTCATGGCCCCTGGGTTATGGGTTCAGGCTCTAGAGTTGGGCTAATATGGCCATTTAGTAAGAATGTATTAAATCTTAGAAAATCTTCTTCTCTACTCCAATATACATTTGTTAAAAACTAAATGCCTGGTTATAATGTCCATGAAGCCCTCTACCAAAATTGTAAAATTCATGACCCCAGTGTCAGGGGTTCAGGCTCTAGGATAGGACCGATATGGCAATATAATAAAAATGTATTAACTCCTTAAAAATCTTCTTCTTTACCTCCACACATGTGGGCAAAAAACTGAGTACATGGTTATGATGTCCACTAACTCCTCTAACTAAATAATGAAATTTATGGCACCTGGGTCAGGAGTTCAGGACATGGGGGGGGGGAGGGATATGGCAAAATAGTGTTAAGGCATATAAGGCATGTTTAAAAATATTTTTCTCTATTCTCACACATGTGTATGAAATACTGACTTCATAATTATGTTTACCAGGAAGTCCTCTACTACAATTTGAAATGTCATGTCCCCTGAGGTATGGGGTTTGACTCTAGGGCAGGGCCAAAATGGATGTATAGTTGTTACTGCATATAATGTTTAAAAATTACCGTCTTTACTCCCACACATCTGAAAGGAAAACTGAATTCATGATTTTGTAGACCAGATTTTTAAGTTTTTCGGCAAAATTATAGGTTTCATAATTCTTTTTGAAAGATTTCAGGCAGGGCGGTGGTCGTCATTACAATTTTTTTAATTTTTTGTTCTACACAAGAAAGAAACCTAATTAAATGCATACTAGTATATGCTACTCAGGTGACCGTTAAGGTGTTTAAATTCACCAAACTGTTTTTGTGTCTTTTTGTATGCAATTACTCCAAAATTTACCTGGTAATGCACGCAAAGTTTTTGGGCATTAACAGGTTTTAATGCAAATGAAGAAAAAACAATCTATAAAGGAAACTTATCAAAAACTGACGAATGTTGCATCTGTCATTAACTGCAGGATCATTGAGCTGGGCATTGACTACATGTAACACCGAACGTAGGCGTTGGGGTAGAAAACACTCAGGGAATATCAAACATAACGAATCGTAAGTGTTTGTTTAAATCTTATCTTTGCTAACATGTTACGTTTTATCTGAATTTTCTAATCTTTTTCGCCCAAACGGTAAACGTACTATAAAAGCATTGCGCAGTTTTTTTTTTTTAACTCTATTGCAATTCATAAGCAAGATGATTCAAAATTCACTCTATTTAAAGAAAAAGAAATATGAAAATATTATATTTTTAACATTATTAACAAAAGTGGCAGTTAAAAGTCTTAAACATCATTTTACATCCAAAATTTAAAATATTGATAATAAAAGTATTTCGATTGATTATCAAACTTATTACAAAGTTTCCCAATTTCATTTCCTGTTCAGAATTTTAATAAACAGTGTGATTGTCTTTCTATGTATTACATAGAAAAGTACGTTTATAAAGAAATGCGTATCATTATTTTCCTCGACAACCATACACTTCCTGTCCCTGTTGAATTCTCTCCATGACTCCTAATTTTCGGCAACAAATATGGGTGTTATAATCAATTGTTGCATTAAGGATCTGTCTATTCTTTGTATACACACATTCAACTACCTCTACAACTTAACGATATATTTGCAAAGTAACTTTTAATGAACACGATGAATTATCATATGAATATGATGTATAATTTTGCCGTGATTTTCGTTAAGTTTTGCCACAATCGTCTCTAAAAGATAATATTGCACCAAAAAGATAGATAACTTCATCTTCTGATCTTAACATCGGACCAGAACCGTTCGAAATAATCAACATTAATGATAGGTTTTCTTGTAAAAAAGTTTTATATAAATATGTGTTTGTCATTTGTCGTTGTCATGCTATAGCACCATTCATTGTGGCCGGTAGAAAGATAGTATTTATGTTGATCCATGTCGATATTACCCATTAAAATCATATTCATTATTTATCATCACCTGCATACGGATATTTTGTCTCTCAGTTAATGCGAAAAGTTGATAAAACAGGACTATCAGCAGTCTCTACTTAATATATTTAAGGGTTGTTATACGGATTGTCAGGTTTGAAAGGTAAGGACTGTAACTAGATAAACAGTCAACAGTGTTTTGAGATGTAGTCACTTTTTTGTAATGTAACTTAAAGTGACAGAATGACATTTTAACTTCTGTTTTTGCATTCATTGCACTTGTAGAGTTCATTTCGATACATCACTATTAAACGTTCTAAATGTAATTTTTAATTAATTTAAAATAGTTTGTCTGTTAAACATCCTATGGAAATAAATTGTAGCTGACCTGAGTGATTGGTCCAATGATTAATCAATTAACACTTTTCATTCAAAAAGACTAGTGCATGAATAAATAATACATGTATACCACGGGCAATTGAAATAAAACTTTCCGTCATTAGAGTTGAACGATGTGATATATATACATATACCCAGGCTGTAAATATATCTTATCAATAATTTTGTTTTCGCCGTGTGTGACAAAAATAACAATACTCAGGTATGATTATAAAACCATTATGCTATTACCTTAATAACTTTTTTGTTAAGGATTAGGTAAAGTAAAGAATATGCCTGTGTTTCTAGAATGAGTTTAACTCTGTACCGTGTATAAGCCCGAATCTCTAAAACCACTTTACAATTTTTTTGTACAGTGGTAGTAGTATACTAATGATAGATGATCCTGAAAAGTTCAGTCCTCAAAATGAATTACAAATCTGAATTGTAGTTTACTTTTATACTGCTTATAAGCCCAGATCTCAAAAACTAGAATTGCAAATAGCGAAGTGCGCTCCAAAAACCGATTGCCAAAATACATTTCAAACTTTAACTGACCTTTAGTTATAACTCCGGAACGTTTTTTTTTTTAAACTTTTTTTGATTTCATGTCTTTGTTCAAGTCACAACGGATCATTTAACGTCTCCAAAAAAGTATGCTCTGGATATGCTCAAGCAGGCAGCTATTTTTTCATTAGGATCTGTTTGTATTTCTGTATTGAGTTATTGTCCTTGATTTATTGATTCTTGATTATCTTAATTAATGCATCCACTGTTAACCAATTATTGTGATGATTATTTTTATACAATATAAATATTCAATTTATATAAGTTGTTCTGCATCAGTAGTTTTGGGTTAGGCCGGATAACTTTGTTTATTTTTGATTTCCAATTTTTAGATACTATGAATTATTTTAGGCCGGCACATATATAGGGACAGTGTCAATTGCGCTGAGGAAATGCGCATTATGCCGTCCAGGAGGAAATGAGACAGACAATGCCATTGCCAAGCAATCCATCAAGCCAGCTACATATGACGGAAGTAGCCCTTGGCTTGATTACCATGCGCATTTTGAAGCCTGCGACGACATCAACGGCTGGAGTTATGCCACTAGAGGTTTATACCAGGCAGTTTCCTTACGTGGCAATGCGCAGGGAGTTTTGGGAAATATGCCAAGAGGTACAAAACCTGATTTTGATTCCCTCGTTCAAGCTTTGGAGAATCGATTTGCGCCGCCAAGCCAAACCGAGATCTATAGAGTCCAGATAAGAGAAAGACGTCAGAGAGCGAGTGAGACTCTTCCTGAGCTAGGCCAAGGCATTCAGCGACTCGCCTATTTGGCATACCCTACTGCCTCTGCGGAGATTCGAGAAACGTTGGCCAAAGACCAATTCGAAGACGCACAGGTAGACTCAAAAATGCGCATTCGCTTAAAACAGTCCCGCCCAAGACACCTGAATGATGCGATTCAACTGGCTGTGGAGCTAGAGGCATACACTAAAGCTGAGAGAAAAAGCTATGCTCGCTCAACTGCTCTTGATCCAAGAAATGATGCGTTGTCAAACACGTTAAATGCTCTTAACGCCAAGATAGACTCCCTACAGTTGGAGGTTTAGTCGTTAAAGAGCAACCGAGCTGAAGACGATGCGCAGTTAAGACCCAGAAGACAGGAGCAGCAGAAACTTCATATACAGAGGTTGTGGAAATGGTCAAACGGCTGAGTGATAAAGTCGACTCTCCTTAGAAAAACGTGAAACGTCCTAGCAAGCGACAAATTACAGATAATGGGCGGAAAGTTGACAAACTGCAAGGAGTATACTATTATTGTCGAAAACCAGGGCACTTGCGGGGAGAATGCATTGTCAAAAAGCTAGCTAAATGCGTTGCCAATTCAGAACAGCCCGAACAATCATATGGAACTGATGGAGACAAACAGGGGGAAAATCTGACTAAAGGGAAGACCAATGCATGCTACCGCGTAGTTGCAACGTCAAACTGCAATGACAGAAAATTGATGGTAGAGGGCCAAATTGGAAGTTCTGAGAAGAAGTTTGCTACATACAGCATTAGTTCGATGGTTGGGCGAACCTTTGTAAATTGCAAGGACCCAAGTCATGGTCATGATTTTGATGGGAGAAAAGAGCGCAAGAACCCGTGCAGATGCTGCCACAATGGAAGAAGACGTAAGAGGAGAATGCGCCGTGTTCCTAAGAAAATGTTGATGAGACCCTAAGGTGTATATGCAAATGACAATTGCATGCAGGTAATGGCAATGTTACCTGGTAAAGCAGCGTTGAAACGTCCTGACTTTAAAGAACATCAGCTGCAGAAGTTCGACAGACGGAAAGCGTCTAGATTACGGAATAATTTGCAAACGCCTGATTGTAAATAAAACCTAGCATTGTTTGTATTCATTGATGAAGCTTGGGCCAAGGAAAGAGGGGCAGAGTTTTTTAAGCCAATTTTGGGGGGTATTTTGTTTTACCTGGAATACCACTTCACCATTTTGTGAAGTTGGGGGTTTGAATTTTTGTTTTGCGAGGACGGGGTAATGAATCAGGCAGCTATTTTTTCATTAGAATCTTTTTGTATTATTGTATTGAGTTATTACACTTCCTGCTTGCGTTAGGTTGACTTGTTGGCGTAAATGTGCGGTCTTCCCTGCGTTAACGTTGGTACCTGTTGAGTTGCGAAGGTGTGCGGTAATCTCTGCCTGCGTAACGTTGAGTTCCTGTATATGTGCAGTAGCGGTGATTAAAGTCTGCACTTGTAAATCTTGGCAGCAATCAGGGCTATCCGATTCTATCTCGGGTACGGGCCCGCGGGGATCACAGGCAGTTACCCCCTTGCACGTTACAATGCTATCTTGCATTTCCATTTTTCTAAATTCTTCCACAATACCAAGCTTGGTCTGTTTACATGCTTAGAGTTACCGGTTTCCATTCTTAAAATTACACCAACTGAAAAGAAATATTTTGTATTTATTCCATTTACAAACATCAACATGCCCTTACACAACGCAAATAATGCTTTTCATTCGGCTTGGTGTGTAATTAGTCGGTGATATACAATGAATTTGTATGCAACAGAGCACATTCAGCTGTACTGCTGACTTGGGTATTTAAAGCTTGCATTGGAAGACTCTTGGCTAGAAAAGGCACTTGAAGGCAAGTAATGATTCATCATTTTTCAAAAATAATGTTAGGATAAAATCGCGTATATAGAATTCAGCCAAATTACGTATACTCGTAAAACTACACCGGTGGCCGTCAGAAAGCGATCGATTCTAAGATATGAAAGTAAGAATTACAGATCGAGTCATGTTCATAATAGCTCGGCAGAAACGCGCGCTTTGAAACTTTTTAAAGACAGAGAGAGAGAGAGAGAGAGAGAGAGAGAGAGATTTGATTGTACTTGACTTCATGCATCATGCACTGTATACGTGTAATCATTTAGTATTTTAATGTTTATTTATAAATTTGTTATCTATCATATGGTGATAATTATTTATTTCCAATTGGTTTTTTATAAGTTGATTTATTTCACTTGAATGTTATCATTAGTTTGATATCTTCATCTATGATGGCTGTTTGTCATGCAATAAGAGTCATCTAAACTAGTCCAGTTAATATTTATGTAAAGAGATCTCAAGATCTTGAGTAAAAATGATGTAATATATTAATTCGTACTACATAATCTACTGATAACATGCAAATACTGATATCACTTAGCAACAGGCTTTGGGTAATGCTATATGTAATGGTAATGCATTGCAATGCATTACATGTTTTCAAAGTAATACTAGTAATGTGTAATGCCACAAATTTAGCATTACAAGAAATGGTAATGTAATGCATTACTTTCCAAAATCTAGTATAATGCTGGCATTGCATGTCATTACTTTGCATAATTATGCTTATTCATGCATGTTCATTTGTAAAATTGTGATAAATTGAACAACTGAAATTGCATCTGATGAAAAATGATTTGTAATAATAACATAATGATACTTGAGATAAAAATATTTTAGTTGTATGATTAACAAATATAAAATTATGTCAATATTATTAGCTTTAACAGCACAATAAAAAATATCTTAAAAAGTGTTGTTATAAAGAGTTGTGAAATCATTTGAATAATTTACTCCAATTAATTGCTTACTCGATTAATTTTTTAACTGTATTATACTTTCATGTTAGATACTGAAATCTGATTGGTTTAGATGCAATTGATAATCCTTCTTTTACCCTCAGCGTTAGCAACACACTTGACAACGGGTAACACAGCGAATTGTTACATGCGCGTAAATTATGCGCTTACCGTTCGCCGTGGAATGCACGTCATATCTATATAAAAGCAGTAAAATTTTCTTTAAAATTAAGACATTCAGTATAATGAAAAACAGTGCCTGTTTGGTAGCTTCGTGTCGGTTGACAATGATTTTCTCAGGTGTCAATGTCAACGGTTACCCTCCCAAACAGGCACTATTTATATAATGATGAATGTGTCAACAGCACTCATTTCAATGCCCACAGGATAATCTTAATATCAAATCAATCTGTTGTTTTAAAAAGTGCTAATCACCTATCATCTTTTTTTGGCTATGACCTACCTATAAAGAGGACAGACATGCACCTTTAAAAGCTAAAATTAATGTGCTGTCCAACCATGATTTCTGGAAGCTCAAAAATCAATTCCATTATTATAACCCATTTGCAAATAATTACTCTCTCTCTCTCTCTCTCTCTCTCTCTCTCTCTCTCTCTCTAACAATCTCTATGTTTTATATAAAGTGTATTAGTTTGGACTGATAGAAAATACAATTTCTCTTATTGTCTGAACACTTGATATATTTTAAGTTTAAGAATGGCAAACAGTATCTTTTGATCCCAAATTCCACTATTTCTGTAGAAGTTTATTTAGTGCAGTTTGAAGGATTTTCAAACCCGACAGGATGCAGTTAAAAAATGAAATCCTTAAAACTTTCGTGATCAAAAAGTGTAACAGTTATCTTTTTCATAAGTCATTTTATTTGAACCTGATAGTGAACATGAACCTGTAGATATGTTAAACTATGTTTTATATTTGAAACATATGCTTATCTCTGAAGCTTTACTTTTTAAAAACTTATTATTGTTTTTTCACAAAGGAATGGTAATGGTAGTGCATTACTTTACTCAAGTGATGGTAATGTAAAGCATTATTTCAAGAAAAGTAAGTAATGGTAATGATAATTTATTGCCCAAATCCATGAAGTAATGGTAATTTAAAGCATTACTTTACAATGTTATTTGCCCCAAGCCTGCTTAACATATTGCAAAATAATACTGTCCAAGTAAAATGTGTAAAAATATCATTGATACATGAAATGGATTTTCTTTTCATTCTTGTGCACTTCTTTATTTATTCAAATACGTACAACATGCTCGACAGTCAGTCAGATGAGTTAAATGCATTTTAAAAAAGAGGAAATACATTTTTAAAAAAGTACATTGATTTTCATGTGACCACGGAATGGATTTGGAAAAAAAATTTTAAAAGAGGATGTTTTAAAATATACTGTGCTATGCATATTTTAATAGTGCATCATACATGAATGAAAAAAGGTATGAGGAATCGAAAGCCGGGGAGGGGGATTTATGACAATGGCTGAATCCAAGACTTGTTCATAAAAGCCCGCCAGAAACGCCCGCTTTGAAACTTTTTGGAGAGAGAGAGAGAGAGAGAGAGAGAGAGATTCCGGTTGTCGAAAACTTTTTTACTTAATTTAAAAATGATTAAAAAAAACACGTATCGTTAGATAAATGATTCTTGATTTGATTGTTGCTACGCAACTGAAACTATAAAAGATGTTTAATATTTTGTTTCTTTTACAGGAAAGGAAACAGATTATATATAACAAGTTCTTTTAAAAATGAGTTTCACAGAAGGAATTTTTCTACTTATCGTGATGAACTGCGTAACGGTTAGTCTATAAATTATACTTATAAATACACTCCACGAACTTAACATTTCATTTACATGTAGTATTTATATTACCCCTTTATGATTTGACCAAATATTATTAACAAACATCTTAAAAATCGAGATCAGCATGTACTAGTTTCGACCATGGATGAACTCGTTAGTAAAAAAACCCTTTAGAATATTAAAAATCATTTTGTTATTTTCTTTGCGTTGTTTAGACATAGCTCTCGTTTTGATTGAGACATATATACCAGAATTGATACTTTCTAATTTTGTTATTATGTAATAACAATCAGAGAAGAGTTTCTGTATCAGGGATGGGGTAAATTACAATGGAAAGTAATTAATTAAATTACAATTGCATACTTAAATTCTTCAATTAAATTACCATTACCATTACAAGAGTTTTCAAATGTAATTAATTAAATTACAATTACTTTGCAAATGTAATTAATTAAATTACATATTACATTTTCATCAAAATATACTATAACCATGATTTATCAACAACACATAAACATTTAAGGAGGTATGTGAATAATGTAAATAAAGGTTTGTCAAATTCAAAATACTTTCATTATTTGAGAACTTGCGTATGTTATAACTAGTACTCTGATAAGTAGAAAAAATATAAATTTTGTTTTATTGCTTATTTCAAAACGCAGGTACCGGTAGTCACAATATGAAGGTGTCCCATACCACCTTGATATTTACTTAAAATTTGAAAGTCATATCCCCTAACCTACACCTTTCATGTCAACTAAAGTATTTCCTGCATGCAAAACTATTATATGAAAACTTTCCCCTTTGCATTTTTATCCGCTATTTTTTTTCTAAATTATAAATACAATGCCAAAATACAGGTTAATCTCAGGTAGAGGACAGACAATAATTGTTATTAAAACACAATTCAACCTGTTGCTCTGTACCTACAAGTAATTATCAATTGTTTGCACTAAGGGAACAAACCCTGTGGACATGTTAGGCATCAAAAACTTAAACCCCATTTGAAGCTATGCATTATCAGCTCTATATATTTTAGACTATCAATTACAAAGCATGACTTGATAGTTTATATAATTTAGGTAACACTGATTACGCTTGTAAATTAAAAAGTTATTTTTTAAACTAATTCAATGATAATTGTCACACTAATTGTTCTAACAAGAAGGGCAATAAGTATTTTTTGAGAAAAAAGAGATGAAGCAAATCATCAAATTCATGTACTTAATTAAATTTCGGAAACTTATGATTAAATATTGAATCACTGATAAAATTCATTTTGAAAAATATTTAGTATGATATATATATATATATATATATATATATATATATATATATATATATATATATATATATATATATATATATATATATATAGTTCAATGCTTTTTAGCTACTCTTCCTATCTTGACCTTGTGAACAATGGGTAGTGGACAACTTTATATTTATATGTACATCAGTGTGTAATTGAATGTAATTGAAAAGTAATTGGAATTACATGCCTTTTTTGAAAGTAATTAATTAAATTACCATTACATGTAATTGAAAATTTGGCCAATTACACATTACTTTAAATTACATCAAAATTTGTAATTAATTACACTCAATTACCATTTAAGATTACCATTACCCCATCCTTGCTCTGTATATATAGAGTTGTTTTTCATTAACATAACCAAATTATTAAATTTGTGTATCCAAATTTTCTCTAGGAAGCAGGTAGTGAATATTGCTCCTGGTCCAATCAAACGCTCAGCTTTGTCACTTCTTGTCCAGAAACGAAGACTGGTGTGGCAAAAAGGGCAGCCCTGAAAAATTGTGAATCATTGGCTTTTATTCAGAACTGCACCGAGCCTACTAAATATAAGTATCACTGCGTAATGAACGAATTTCAGAACGCTTTAGTGGAAGTATGTGCACCATCATCTTACATACTAGGTATGTTCTCTTTAATATATATAATATTATATATATATATATATTATATATATATATATATATATATATATATATATATATATATATATATATATATATATATATATATATATATATATATATATATATATATATATATATATGAAATAAATAGCAAATAACAAATATAATAAGTCTTATTATATCCATATTTAGACAATCTTTTCTCTTTTCAAATGTACCTTGTAAAGTTGTTTGATTTATAATTATTTAATCTATTAAATAATCCTCTTCGACAAATAAATAACGTTCTTATTTGGATGTTTTAAACATGGGAATTTATCGAATGGTCTAAAGGAGAGTTTTTACATTTGACAAGTAGATTAATATATTATGTACCATATTTTTTAAAAATATTTATTATTTCACAGGATTTTGCACAGAGTACAATACATATGGGGCTGTGATACAGTCAAATTACCGCTTAAAGTGCAGCAACATAGATCCACCATGTGCAGACCGTTATTTGTCTTCAGATGCTTATCATTGTAAGAATACAACACACTTTTTATGAAATGTTAATATCAATCTAAGATGATTTGTAGAAATGTGATCATGACACCGACTTCACTGGCTTAATCTAGTTTAAGTTCATTCTATAAATTGAATTGGCTTAGGTGGTTTGCATACAACAACTTCTATTTGTGTAGTTTTTTTTTCGGAATTATTGAACGCTAGCTTAAACAAACCAATTTATTTTTATCAAAATGTTTTTTTTTCTCTGATACGTTTAGAGTTGTGCTTGATGTTTCGATTTCAAAGAACATTACGAAAAAGGCATATTTTAATTATAAAAAAGTTAAGTTAATTTAGATGTGATTAACTGCGTAAAGTAAAAATAACGGAGAAAATAATGAAATACGCCTCTGATAATATCTCTTTGTAAGGTCAAATTTGATGCTTAATCCTCTGGTATGTTTTCTTTAGAGTTAATAGAAAACTCGTTCCAAGACCATCTCGTGGAATATGATTTGAAGTCTCATGTTGTCTACTGAAATTTCAGAGAGTTTATTATTATCATTATGTGGTGTGCATTTGGTAAAATATGTTACGGGCCAATTTCTTTTAACATAACGTCAATAATGATGCTTTTAAAAAATACTTTGAAATAACTGAAGTTTAATACTTTTTTGCTTAACCGTTATGTTTCATTAATTTTAAAAGGGAAGGGAACTTAAAACATGTTGTACAATAAATTAATGAATTACCATCTATGTAAGTGTAAATTGTAAATATTTTTATTAAAAAACCAGAAAAAATGAATGAACACAGAAATCGATCGCTTAATTTAAATTTCCCGCCGCTATGAGACCTGCCATTAAAATTTAATCTATGAAGTCACATCATATATTCGGTTGGTTTTATATTCATAGCATCAGTGTTAGCTATAGCAAATCAAGATATTCGCTCTTAATGAAAATATCTGGAAATTTTGAAACATTATCGATTTGAGATCGTTCTTCTACCTTTGATTTTCCACTTAATATAACGTCAAACGGAGCATGTTCGTTGATAACTCAAAGTGGAGGATAGTGTCGGAGGAATTTCTGCGTTGTTGTGGAAATTGTCAACAGATGCCAAGTATCGAAGACTATGTATGCTGTCGTTACATGGTAATTCCGACTTTAGAGAATGTATTTCAAACACCCCGATTACAGCTATAACATATATACTTCATTAGTTAACAAAGAACTTGTTTTGAAATAAAGATTTACTCGAGGTCAATTTCAACTTTTAATGATAGCAGATTTACAGCTGTAATTTATTTAAAAAAATATCAATAACTATATATTAAATTTATTTATGCATAGCTGTATTTATCCTTTAGATTGACGTGTGAACCTAAACATAATTAATTATATTCAGTTGGATACTTGAGTAACAGAAAAGCATAAACCAGCGTTTTATTCAGAGTACTGTGTATATTGTATATGTACACCAAACCGGAATAAATGGTGTGAAGTCAAACTAATTAATGTTTTTTGTTTTTATTATAAAAGAGTTCTGCGTCAGGTCAACCTCTGGTAAATACGATTTCTCTAACTTCAAAGATGCAATAAAACTTAATTATGTAGTTATTTTCAAACAGCATGACTATACACTATGATAATTTAAACAACTTCATTGATTTATATAAGATATGTTTTTGATTTTCCTTCCCTTTTAAGAGGTTTACATGTAAAAGCAAAAACGCGTAAATTGTTAAACAAGACTATTTGCAATACAGCTTTTCTTCAATGAAATAATTTATGAAGACTTCTTAAATGAAATTTATGAGTTGTTAACATTCAATTCATACTATATTTTTCTTATTTAAAAATCACTTTAAATTCATGTATTCTTCGATCATTTACATTTCACTTTTAGACAAAGGCTGCTATGACATCGTGAAAAATCATATTAAAAAAGAAGTCTCTGACTTACAGCCACAGCCTCACCACTTACAGAACACGTCTGAAGGACAATTTAAGTAAGCTTCTCAATTACTAACTTTGAATTGTTTTCAACAATTTTAACAATTTCATGATGCGCAAACTTGAAAATAGAGTACCATGGAAGGATCAAATTGTTGATCCCCTTAAGATTTTAACTACGAAGTTGACATATATGCTCCTTGTTACGTTGAAATTCTCCGTATATTAAAAAACTATGATATTAGGGTAAACAGTGCAATTATCATCTCTTTGAAAAAAAAAATAACGAAACAATTTCAACTTTCAGAATCAACAGAAGTTTTCTAACTTTTGATGTTAATTTCTTTTATATATATTGGTAAATTAATATTGTAAACATCCTTACATCCGAATTAATAAAAAATATGATTTATTAAAAATTCCAAATGCATGTATGAAAAACATCTTAATTTTAACCATTTATATCAATTTATTGAATTTTGAATATCATATTAATTCTAAATAAGTCACTTGAGGTTTAAAATATTTACATAACTACAACTACGTAAGCCACATGATGGATATGAGTAGAAATGAGATATCAAAGAAAAAAAAATCCTGATATGTATGGATTTGTCTAAGAATGTAATTATTGATTGCAGTCCGATAGAATCAAGTGACAGGAACTACGTTATCATCATTGGTATATGTTCAGCGTTTCTAATCACAACTTTCACTATTGGTTGAGTATTACTGAGGATGTGTACAAAGAGAAGTAAGTTATCATTCTTTTTAGATATTAAAATATTTTTGTCTTGATTTAATCACATATACAGCAAGCTTATATCAGCAGAAAGCTATATCAAATTTATATGAAAATAAACTCTTTGTGATTTATATACCGCATAGCAGTTTAGTATTAAAAGCTTCAAATGTATTTATCTAGTTAAAATGATTAATGATTACGACTTATTGCTCAACATTGTCTACAAATGTGGGTTTTTTCTTGTAGAATTTGAGCTGCTAAACTGGAGAGAAATATAAGAAAAGTTATTTAAATTTATAGAGTAATTGAAAATTCAATACTGTAAACCAAGCTTTATTTGCGACGACTTTATTTCGCGACTTACTTCCTAAGAACTGGTTTGCGACAACTAATGTTCGCGAACGAGCCTTCTCCAGACCCGTCTTGTTATAACAACTATGTGACATTGACTGGTTTGTGGCGAGAAATATTCGAGAGACGATATTCTCGCGAGGCTCGCAAAAATTTCTCGCACGCGAATAAAAATTGGTTTTCAGTATATGTTAAAATAGAAGCATTGTCTATATCTATGGTTGATAGTTTCTGATAGTTTCTGGTTATGCATACTCTTTAACACATATGCATAGGATTTAGGGATGTATTTGATTTAATGGAAGTTGCATTCCGCCAAAAACGCTGTGATACGTTTACTCATGAAAAAAAAACTGTTGCTAAATGAATTTTAAAAGCCTTTTTTTTTAATTGATAGTGAGACCTGTAAACTTTTTTGTGTATCAATCATGAAATTTTATCAATAAAACACTCTCAGTGATAGATTTCTGGAGTTAATCCATTTAATTTTACCTTAGCATGCATCTGTTCTTTGACGTAAATAAGTCACATTGCTGATGGTGATTTGGTCAATATTTTTACAATATTGAAAAAAAACTTATTTAAACTTAATACATGTATGTCTGGATGTGAGGCGAAGATTGTTCTGGATAAAAGGACAAGGATTCATTATAATTTCATTACTGACCCTTAGGTAACCAAAAAAAAAATTGTGCTAAACATTGGACACTAGTACATAATTGTGAAATATTAGACCATCGCATTCCAAATGTTTGAACAGAAATTCGACTGTCACAGTATTTATCAAAAAATGAAATGTTTGTAGATTTCTAATAAATATTAAAGGCAACTTCATTTCCTTTAGAGGATGTCTTACCGTTACTTTTTTATCAAAATAATTTTGACATCTTCTTCCTATTTGATTTTTCAATCTAGGAATAGATTAAGATGGTGCGTATGTTCGGTTTATGGTGTCAGAAGGATAACAGTGTCAAAATCAAGATGCTGAGCAATGCACCTTGTGTGTATCACACATAATGTTTGAAGTAAAAAAAAAATAAATCAAGAAACTCTTAGAATGCAAGTAAAATTAAACATCTTTTTCATGCCATTGGATGCAGGGATGATCCCCTGTAGTTAACAATGATTGCTAGTAAAAAAAGTAATGTTCCGAGATCAAAATGTTTTCTGCATAAACTCTGTATCAAAATGAACTTTCCTTTTATTTCAAGTCTCAATTCACATTTTGTTGATGACATTTTCACTCTGTGAATTAGCGTGTGTAAAATGCAATGTAGATCACTGACATCAGCATTGGTGCTGCCTTCTATTAGATGCATAAATTAAAAAAAAAACTTTATTTTTTTCTCAATGGGTATCACTTTGTTGTTAATCTATTGAAATATCAAAATTTTATTTACTATCAGATCTAGATGCCAATAAAAAAACAGAAATGGCAAGCGGAAAACCCTCAATAGATTTGTGCCATTTGTTGCGTTTTTCGCGAACACAAAAGGCATATTTCATTTTATTTACAAAGCAGGGGAGCATTTGACCATCATATGTTCGGATTTCTATTTCGGAGACGAATTGTGAAGAAATGAAACACAATAATTTAAATTTTCCTGTGAGTTTCTCTGCCACTACCTCTCAGTAAAAAGAAACTTTCTTTGTGTCGTCGATAAACATAGTAAAATTATTGTAATTACTGATACGCTCAATTGCTAAAGCCTTAGTCTCAACTAGCCGTGCGTGATTAGTAATTGTGCGTGTGCTACGCGTTTTTTTTTTATAGTTGTGGCTGACGGACTATAGTAGACAGAACAAATAGTATGAAAGTTATTTCACTAAAATAGCAAAATTCTAGTGTATTTAATGAGGCCAATATAAAAAAGAAAAATCATTAACGCTAAAACCGGTTTTTTTGTGCATTTACATTTATGCCTTCGGTGCATTATTTTGCTGACACATGAAGGACCTCAAATAATTTTGGAGTGCTCATAAGTGTTTTATCCAAAATTGATTTGAACTCTTTATTCAAGACAAATTGTTAAAAAAGCGTGATGAATACATGTAAAAACAAACATTTGACCATGTCAATAGGTTTCTTACCTTTCCCATAAAACGAATAATTACATTTTTGTATACATTGTAGTCGACAATGGCTGCCAAGGTATTGCCATTTAATTTCTAAACAATGCCAAAAATCAATACCAAAAACTCTGTACTAAGAGATTTTGACGAATTTGAACGAAAATTTAGATGCAAATATATGTTCAGCAATTCCGATGTCAACTTACTGCATTCCTTTACACAGCGCTCAGGTTACATACCAGAGCACACATGTGATGCATTAGAAAAGTATATCGATAAGACTAAACTCGAATTAACATCAATGCCAATCAAACGTTTTGAAGGCAATCCCACTTAACATGAGAGGCAAGCATTTGTCTCATTAACAAACAATCTTGGAATCTTGGGATTGTAATTAAAAAGGCGGACAAAAGCAACACAATTGTTGTAATGGACAGAGATAAATATATCTCAGACGGTATGAGAAACTCGATTCTGCCTATTATGTCCAGAACGAAAAACCTGATTTAGAAGCTCTACATCAGATCAGCCAATCTAAAGTTTTTGAGATGCATCAAAACAAAACTTTAGACAAAGAAACCTATCGGTTTTTAAGCACAAATAAAAATGTCAATTTGAAATGTGGGAGTCTGTATTTGCTCCCTAAAATACATAAACTAAACAATCAAGTGCTTGATGCACCTTTAAAAGGCCAATGCAGCCTACGAAAAATTTCACCTGGTCGACCAATTATCTCTCAATGCGGCACACCAACGGAAAATATAGGTCACTACTGTGATCATTTCCTTGTGCCCATTGTTCAGAAACAGAATTCTTACATCAAAGGCACGTCTGATTTTATACTAAAAATCGAATCTCTAAATTGTACCTGAAAATGTCATCTTGGTTACTTATGACGTGACCAGCATGTACACCAACAGGGAATTTGATGAATTACTTCATTCTGTCGAGAAAGCTTATTTAGCAGACAATTCTAGTCTAGAATTACCTCGACCTTGCAGTTCTGATTTAATCTTTTTTCTCAGATACAATACTTGAAAATAATTTTTTCGAGTTTAACGGAAAATATTACAAACAAATTATAGGCGCGGCGATGGGGGCACGCCCGTCACCAGAAATTACAGATATACGTATGAAAGACATCACTTCACATTATCAAACCTACCAACAGCTTCCAATACCTGCACAGACAAAGTGCTCATAGCTCATCATTTTCAAGGGCCTAATTAAAGGAGAATGTACCAGACATCTGAGAAATACCACTGATCAAGCTGTATTACTAAATATTTTCAACGATTTCAAAAGTCATCTCGGAAAAAGAGTTTACAGACAATCAGAAATGGAACCTATTATGCAAGAAACTCTTTCTGCAAAAAGAATGGATCTTCTCAATAAACAAAAGAAGAAAAACACTAAAAAGGCTGTACCGAACGTATTGGTGACCAAATTTAACCCATGTATTAAAGGGTTAAGAAAACGACTTATGAAATATTGGGATAGCATACAACATGACGAAGTATGCAAAAAATTATTTACAACACCTCCTATGGTTGCATTCAGTAAACACAAAAATATAGGTGATCTAATCATTAGATCTAAATTCAAACCAAATGAAGTTCAAAGAGATTAATTGATTTATGCATAATGTTAACTCCTGACGAGGCGGACCTTATTACAATTCTGAAATGACATGTGCTATTTATACCGCCGAAACACTCTTAACTAGCTATGACATATAAGCAATTGACCAAATGCTTCATTAAGAGTGTCGGGTTCTAAGAAGTTTAAGACATGTCTGGATGTTAGGATGCCGTCGTATTTTTGCACTAATGATTTAAAATCTATTTTTATAAACAAGATACATGTATATTTTTTCTATAGTAAGATACATTTTCTTAAGATATAATGAGTGGGTGTCAATGTGAAGCAATGTACAGATTACTCACCGCTGCAACCCGAAGTTATTCTCTTTCTTTGACAGTAGATGTCTGTTAAAGAGTATGATGGTTATCCGCTTGGACACGCATGGTACTTTTACTCCCTCTAACGTCGACCCCCCCCCCTCCCCTCTCGCTAAAATCCTTGCTAACATGAAGGATATCATCGTGGTGTCAGCACCTCTTTGTCGGAAATACAACTGCTGGCAGATAAGCTTTGAATATTAAACAGACAGTGATTTTTATAATTATTTTTTAGGAAACCAAGAGAATTCATTTGCATTACTTATTAAATAACCACAACTTTATTAATAACGAAAGTATGTTTTTGTGGATGTACTAGTTATATTATCCAGATCCCAAAATATGTGAGTTAATGACAAAAAGCCGATTTTACTGGCTACGCCAGATGTGTAGTCCTTGATCTTAAATTACATACATGGGTATTTTAAAAGAACGAATCTGGAAAATACATGAGTAATCCAACCAACGCAAATTTTCTGGATGTCGACTAATATAGATATGGGTTGTTGAATGTCACAGGTAGATTCCAAAAGTGTAGACGTGGCATACTACTGATTAAAGAACATTTGTGCTAACCAAATACTAGTAGTCATTTTGTTTGCAAGCATTTGTCTAAATTTTGTATTATTGTCTCCTTTTTCCACACACAGAGTTATTTAGATATGTGGTATGTAAAGATAGATTTGACAGATAAAATTGTGCTATACATTTGTCTCATTTGACTTTTAAACCTATATTAAGGTATTGATGAGTAAAGTTACAGTTATCTGTGCTGAAGCAAATACATGTAGTTTCAATGCTCTTAAACTATTTTGTACGAAAGGAAAGTAGCCTTATCTGGAAATCATACATAATATTGTCAAAATAGGTTTATCATATTGTAAATGCTTGAAATGTACACCAGCAGAATACTACATTGCAAAATATAATAAACATGTTTTTGTTATTTATTGTTTGCATAATGAGGTATGACCAATTGGTTGTCAATCCATAAAAATACCAGATTCTAGTCGACAAGGTATATACAATGCTTATAAAACAAAACAGAAATTGCAAGCTCGAACACCTTTATTTACTAACCATAACGAATCCTAAATTTTGTTTGGAAGGATTACTAACATTTGACTGACATCTTTCTTCAACGCAATATACCGTAGATTTATTGTAAAGACGTTGAATAAATATACCCATAAGCTGACACTTTCCAATGAGTTTCCTTCGTCCCTCTCACATTAGATATATAGTTTTTTGGTTTCGTCAACAAAAACTGCCAGGTTTATGTCAGACTCTGGAGACATTTAATTCAAGGGCAAGAAAATTGTAGTGTCGTACACTCATGTGGTGTATGATCAAAAAGTATTTAGGAGCTACTGATTACTTTTACTGGATAAAAATACATCATTTTAAATACATGTACAAAAAAACAAATAACTCCGAAAAAAGTGTTTACGTCTCTTATATCAAAACCATTTTTTTTAAATACTTTTGATGTGTGAAGAAACCTGGTAAAATTGGTAATGATAAATATAAATTGTTATTTGCCTTTGGAATTGCCTTTTGGATTTCCCTACCTCCCCCCTTTATCGCCTTCAAAAACTTTTTGCGAATCCGAAATAAAATCCAAGTGAACTCATAAAATGATACACGAGACGCTGACTACATAGTTTACACATTTTAAAATCCAGTATCATTCAGCAAATTTTATAGTGTGTGTAATGAGAGTATATAAATAGACAACAAGAAGTGAAAGAAGGTAAAATTACTTGATTCACAATCGCAGATAATACCGATGTGTACAAATTCAGTCTGTTGTTTTGGATGTTATGAGACTAAATAAAACTATGTTTAAAAAACCAACTGCCTTAAGTAATTAAGTCGCTTGCACATTATTTAAGAGATAGCCAAAATAAAATTTTTTTTATAAAGCATCATTTTAACTTTGAATACGTTGAAGGAACTTATTAAAAAAATCCATGCTGTTTGTTAGAAAATATATTTATGTATGCCTAATGTCTCAGTGGGTTTTTCAGTTTTTTTGGATCGATATTAATTTTATATGAATACTTTGCAGATTTTGGGAAAGAATATGGAATTTAACGTAGGTGTGTTTATATCTGATTCAAAAGACAAATTTATTTGCTTTAAAAAATTCTTGATTGGAACATTCTTCCCCTCCCTCAACAACCTATTCCGAGTCCCAAAATACTCATAATATATTACACGAGATGTTAAACTTTGATACAGAATGCACGCAAGATTTAAATTTAGGTGTATGATGTGCGCAATAGAGGTATTTAAAAAGATAAAAAGAAATGAATGAAGGTCATATGTTCTGATCCAAATGATGATATAATACCGATGTTTACCTACATGCTTTGTAGTAATATTATACTTTTTTTAATGAATTAGACGATGAAAAAACAATACTTAAAATCTTCAATCACTATAACGATACCGACTAAAGAGAGGTACTTATTTTAGATAAAATATCAATTTTAAACATTACAACGGATTTGATCATGGACACGATTGAAACTTCTGTCAACATTATTTTCTATTTGTGTCGATAGTCTTGTATTTATATTTATTAAAGTGTAAACTGTCCTAATGAGTTACAAACTATATTCATGCTTTTAAAAATATTTTTTTTCAAAATAATGCCATATTAAGAATTAAAATTTTTCATTATATTATTCATTTTACAGGAAAAACAATTTTGAAAAATAGTGAAAGCAGAAAGAAATCTGGAGAAGCTAAAGTTAACTCATCGCAGAGTCGTCAAGGCTGTGGGAAAGAGAAAAACAGTTTGTACGAAACGTAAAAGTAAATATTGTTGTGAATATTACAATGAAATAGTCATTAAACCTTCATGTTTCCTTTACACAAATGCTGCCCTGAATGCTAGTCTATAGAATGTATTCATATTAATAACCAGTACTCCCGGTGTTGTATAGCAATTTTCTCTGGAAAACCTACTATATAGGAGCCTTTCCCCCGGGGAGAAAAGCTACTATATAGTAGATTTTCCCCCATAGTAGGGTTTCTCCTCACATTTTTGGTTCAGATTTTTACAAAAATATTCATTGAAATCCAGTAAGGATTAAAATCAATGTTTCTACACTCCCAGGTTGCATACATGTATATCTGCATTCATCTGTACAGGTTAAGTTTCGTTTTGCCGATTTATTATTTTTATAGACAATGCTGAAAGTTGAACATGTGTGCAATGGAATTGCATATAGAACTTATTTTAGGTAATTTATTGAAAAAAGTTTTACAAGTTATACGCTTATATGCACAATTCTGTGTTCTGAAATTGTATTCAGAGAGAATGTTTGAATAATTTTTTGATAAATCTATCAGACTGTTTTTTGTTTCCGATGTTTCAGAACCCGATTTTTAAAATCCTATTATAATAATTATGGTGCCTATTCTTTAGGGTCCAATGTGTCATAAACTAGAGATGACCATATCACCATATTTTTATAGTGGCAGTGGTTTACCACTTGAAGATGACTCTGAAAATTTCAGCCCTCAGGGTAGGGTCCCTTGATGTTTCAGGGCCCGATGTTTAAAACCCAATTATAATGACTGAATAGTGTTCTATAAGTGGGGACCCGAATCTCAAATTCTAGAGATGACCAATTAACCATATTTTCACAGTGATAGTGGTATACCACTAGTAGATGACACCAAAAATTTAAGCCCCCAGGGTAGGAGCCTTTGTTGTTTTCGAGCCCGATGTTTGAAATCCAATTATAAAGAATATGTATTTTTTTGGGCCCTATATCTCAAAAACTATAGATGTCCAGATGAACATATTTTTACGGTCATTTAAAATTAAAAACATCATTTAAAAATACACAATCACTCATATATTTCTTTATCAAAATGATTGAAAATTATGTTTAATTATGCTGCTTTTTTAAAAATTTACGAACTTTTTAAAAAAGGTACGCGGGTAAAATTCATTATTCTACAAGACTATTAATCAATTCATAAGATGACTAATGATATCATAAATAATTAGATAAATAAATCGATGAACTTTTATTTATAAAAGGAGAAACCAAAAATCAAAAATAAATAACCAACCTTTATATAGCTAAGCGCATATACGACTTTTTTAATTGTTAGTTGATTAGAAGAACAAGCTGATATTTCAAAAAAAAAAAAAAGTCAGCTCATCACAATATATGTGTTGGTTGTTTTGGGGGTTGTTTTTTTTGTTGTTGTTAGTTGATTAGAAGAACAAGCTTATATTTGAAAAAGTCAGCTCATCACAATATATGTGTTAATTGTTTTTTTTGGGGGGGGGGGAGGGGGGGTTGTTTTGTTTTTTTTAATTACCCTTGTTTAATTGTTCGAAGAAACAAATAGTATACTTTTTTATTAGGTAATTGAATTTACTGTAGATTCTTTATTTTACGCGAGTACTTAATTCCGCGATTCAACGATTTACAATCAAATCGCGAGAACATAAAATTGCGAATGCCAAAATTTTATCTTACTTTCATGTTGTTTACATGTGTCCCAGAATTAAAAGCGAGATTTTAAAATTCGCGAGACGGGCTTCTCGCGATTTTACGCGGATATTAATTCTCCGCGTTTAATTAGAAATTTACAGTATACGACTTTGTTTTCAAAATTGTATATTTATAAATCACGTTGCAAACTTTAAAGTGGAAAAATTAGCAAATAGTGAGTGACAATATAAACATTAAGTTAGTTCAGGCTCCATTTCACATTTTGCAAAGTAACCAGCAAAGAACCGACATTGTTCTGGTTGTGAAGACATTTCATTGTGTTTTAAAATGTTTACATCATAATATATCGCGTTTCGTAGAAATGTGCTTAAAAATATGAATATGCGTAACTTTAAAACGAAATCGTAAACACAAATTTTACACATGCTTTTAATACATAACCAAAATACCCTTTACCCATGATTTAGAACCCCATCAATCAAAATAAAAGTAAAACATTTCAGTTTTTTATCATATCATTGCATCCCGTCTCCCGTTTGATATTTAGAAGAAGAAATATATAATTGTTTTAAGATCGTCAATTCTAACGGTATTAATTTAAAACTGATAGCCTTTTGGACGAAGGGAGTAATACATTTCCACTTTTTATTCCCTTCCTCTACAAAATTAAGTCAAGATTGGTCAGTTAGTTCCCTGGGAGAAACTTATGCATTGGTGGTAATACATTGGAAAATTAAAGTTCCAAACCGGCGTATTTTCACTCAAATGTGTTCTCACGTGTTAATAACGTCGATGTCAAAACTGTAGATAAGCATCGATTAGATGAAAAAGATTCGAGGTATTCCGAAATCTGTGTAAAGGTGTTCTAAAAAGGTGTGAGAACAGGTGAAATAAACGATGATGACACATGAATGTTATGAAGGCGCCTGCCTTACTTCATATTTGGGATTGAAAAACCATGTATTTTATTCTATGTATTAATAAATGCCATAATTATCCTTTTTTGTGAGAAATTAATATCATATCAGTTATTACAAATTATTGTCACGAATGGTCCGCAATAAATGTGGCCGGAAAGTAAAAATGGGGGAAAATCCACTATATAGTAGGTTTTCCCTGGGGGTAATCTGGCCATAAAAAGGGGGAAAGCCTACTATATAGTCTGCTATCCGTGGGGGAAAAACTGCTATTTTGCCATTTTTCCGGGGGTAAGAATTGCTATATAGCTATCATAACGGAAATTCTATAGAAATTGGTTAAAGTACATGCGTTAGATAGATAGCGTATGTTTATTTATGTTCATGGAGAAATGTGTTATTAAGTCCAGTGATGAGCCTGCCGACGCCGGGTCAGAAATCTAAATAAAACGCGATCCTACTGACCGCGGTGCGTCAGATCATTAGTATGCACTTGATCGCATTTGCTTATTAGGAGGAGAATATTGTAGCGCAGTGTCCGTGCGTATAAATTGGGGCGCGGGAAACACGGCTCTCCAGTAGTCATCTGGAAGCTGTCTTTCTGCCTCCTCTTTTATATAGGTAAGATAACTTTTAACGCTTGAGCGCATTCTCAAAAGTAAAGTTAATAGATTCAGAGGGTTCAACTAATATTTTATTTTCAGATATTTTTGTAATAAATATTAATGTTGATAAATTTCATTGTAATTAATATTGATATTTATTGTTAAAATGTCATATTAAATTAATAAAAGAGTAGTCATCTGGAAGCTGTCTTTCTGCCTCCCCTTTTAAATAGACCGGGACACAGGCTACTCCCCATGTAGAGGAAGAGACATTCCGGAAACACCTTGGCTAGGGCACCCGCCAAGTGTGGGGATGTTGGAACAAAGATCTCGAGGATCTAAATAATTTAAATATCATAACAGTCCATATAACCCCAAGTCGACTTTTATAAAATAGACTGGAGGAATTATGATATAGAAATGGACGTTATGATATAGCCATTGTTCCGGGGAGAAAGATAGTTAGGGGGGAAAGGCACTATATACACATGTAACACCCGGTCAAAGTATTTTTTCGTTGATTAAAAAAAATATCGTTTTTCAACCATATTTTAGCTCCGGGACACTTTAACATTGCTGCGTCATACTTTGCACCTGCAATTCAGTTTTGTTTATAAAATCTTTTTTTGTAAATTTGTCTTCAGTGAAGTTTCAACGATTGTGATTATAAGTGTATTGGTCTGTCTTTGAAGAAAACACGGTGACTATTTTCTAAATTTGAATTCTTCGCAAATCAAGATAATTTTGTTTTTTTCCCGCATATTCTCTCTGGATCATCATTCTTATTGGTTTTGTTACCTTGGAACGCCGAGTGCCATCCAAAATATTCATGCAACGGTTTCAAAAAAGATATAGTAATTGTTCACGACGAAAGATGTTGCCTAAAAAAAATGTATAACTGTGTAGACGACCTGTTAGACATCTCCAGATTTCGCAATCTCAAGATCTGACTGGTACACTGAAGCTTACTTTTATCAAGGTACAATTTTATACAATAGTTAAACGTAGCTCACCTTTAAATGATAAAATGATAAATTATTCGATATAATGCGGAAGAGGCATTCAAAACATGCTTTGGTCGTTTTTAAGTAATATCAATTCCATATATGCTGATACATGTATGTGTTTTCAGATAAAGGTTGAATAAATGTACTCAACATTGTTAATAGAATGTCCAGGTAAACCACATTGTTCTTTATATCATGCTAGGTATGTGATCTCAATTTGCACTATAAATGATTAAAATAGGTATTATTGATAAGCAAACACTATACAATTACTATACCTTTTTTTATTGTTTGACTTACAGATTGTAACTGGTGCGTATATTTACCTAGCCTTTGTTTTACAATGTCTGTCTGTAGCATTGAAATGCCAATATAAAACTGAAATCTAATTACCAAAAATAAACTATAAAGCATGTTAACATGTAATATTATACTTTAAAGTTAAACACAATTTTTTTGTATACATGTAGGTAATGCAACAGTTGACCCCGCAACGTTTGAAAAACATTTTAGGGACTTTAAAAAGTCACCTCAGAGTATCAAAACCATGGTAATGTAAATGGTTTTTTTCTAGGTAGTGTGATATTCTCCCCCCCCCTCTCTCTCTCTCTCTCTCTCTCTCTCTCTCTCTCTCTCTCTCTCTCTCTTTATTGCTCTTGCAGCGTTTTTAAGTGAGAGTCGTTGATATTTGTTGATACATTTAAAGTATATATTTATTACCTTCTTCAACTTTTGTCAAAACCAAATATGATAATTGCTTGTAAAAAAATACATACGCAGCCGCCATTAGTGTTTAGCTGACACGATAAGGAACTTTAAATTTATGGGAATGAACAGGCTAACCTTGACCGATATACGTTTTTAACATATGCAGGTACATTTTTACTAGTGTACAGCGGGAATATTTAGAAAATAAAGTGTATTAAACATGTATAAAAATAGCGGAACGTTCTATTTCTGGTCCGATTCTCCCCATCACACATCCTTGTGAAGTGACTCTGTCGATGGTGACTGCAAAGACTTTGTCATTCTTTGGACATTCAAAGCATGAGTCAGAATACACATCTTTCTTTGAAGTACATGCGTTTTAGTTTTCTTTTAATTATTCAAGTAATTATTTTTATAGCATTTCTGGCGTGGTTTGCAGTCTACACACTAGTATTTACTTTGGCAGATTGAGTCATTGTATCTAATTAAAGTATAGACTGTCTTACTCAAAAATAAGATGTTTTGATTTCTATATCGGAGACGAATTGTGTTCACAATTGTTATAAAGAAACACAATAACCTGGACTCGAACACTCCTACAAAGCAGGCTACAAATTGTTCGAACTTAATCTGCGTTTTATTGCTTAGATACAACAATTGTCAGGTTTTACTTAATATTTGGTATTTGTTACTCAACGTAGCAAAACTACTAAGTTCGAAGCATATTTGTGGTTGTTCTGCTAGGAATACGGGAACTATACAACCATGTAAAGATAATCCTCCACCATTGGCATAGGCAGTTCGGTGTACAACCAAAGCTTAGGGATAAGAATTTTACCTCTTTTAAACATGTTTATCATTAGGCAGATTGTTATACATTTCATACTTTGAACAATTCTTTCGAATAACAATGTTCATTGTATAAAAAAGAAAGCTTTATCAATAGTTCTTAGCGATTGACATGGTTATCATCTACCTTTTCTATTCTACAAATTACTTGTATAAAAATTAACAGCAAATATATATATTTAGAGAGAGAGAAAGAGAGAGAGAGAGAGAGAGAGAAAGAGAGAGAGAAGGGCTGAGCAATGTCTCCTATTTATAATATGTTCCTTCCAACTCAATATTTTGATGGTTGTATATATTGTTGTATGAAACGAGATTCATTTTCGTTAAAGTTATTACTTAAAAACTTGAAACTGAGTTTCTGGAGTTATTTTTAATTTCAGATTTATCTCTCTTTGAATGTGACACTTTTGATCAGCATTCGTGAACAGACATGTTGCCTTATGTATTGTTAATGGCTGCCGAAATGCTTGAAGTCAATTAAGTAATAGTGACGTACATGCACGTCTTTCAAATTCAAACTAAATACACTACATTGCAGTGTTGATTAGGAATCATTAAGGTGAGTTTTTTAAGCTTGAACACTACTTCAGAATTAGAAATTATGTTGCATTAATACTGTTTGCACACGAAATTGAATTAGACTATGAATTATTTTAGATCCAAAGCCACATGCTTTATAAACGCAAATAAAGCAAAACAGAAAACGTTCTTCACCATTATATAAAATGAATGTATGTATAAATGCACTGTTTAAATTTCAGTGGTATTGTTTTTACTTGCCCGGATAATATGTTAATATGAATCGAAAGTAGATCAATAATTAGAACATGTCGTATTTCAAAATAAATGAGTCATTGGAGACAGAATAACATTGGTTATTTGCGACTTGAAAATAGCATATTATTTCGACCAAGTTTAAAACGTCTAAAAACGTAATTACGAAAAACGTAAATTACGAAAAATATGCATTTATCAAGTACAAATCTTCAAGTATTTATACCGTTGATTGACGGGTGTTGCTAAAACACGGAACGGAATGCAGACTGGCAAACAGAAAGTGATTCAATGTTTCTAAAAAAATGTTTTCCTTATTTCTGCTGACACTGAATTACATTGTAAAATCCCTGTACATGTATATGTTGATTTTATATTCTGCAAAATGTAATTTAACTTATACCCCTTGTGGTGTCAGACTAAAGGTCCTAGGGGTTATGAAACACAAACCTCATGATAGTATTCTTTTGTTATCATACGGTAATACACAAAATCGTACACTATTAAATCATAAATGTGCAATCAGGCGTTCAGCTGCGCTATAAATCTCACGAAATTTAGTGAATTCCCTTTGTTTATGCATGTTATATGTATTGATATTATATGTCAAATCAAAAAAGGGATAAAATAACGTATCACAAAAAGGTAATTAATATTCTTTTTTAACTTATTACATCACTTTCCCCACTGCTGAAAGTGCAACGATGTAATTCAGCGGTAAACAATAATCGTTTAAGCTCATGTTCAAAACATATTCAACAAAGTTCTCAAACAAACTTACTTTTCTTAATTCAAATCAGACGACGGGATTAAAAAAAATCACGGATAGTCGCGTGCTAATAACTCGAACTCTCAGTTTAGCCGATAACTGGTCTTAGCCGATACCTAGTACAGTGCCAGTACTGAATAAAAAGTGAGTACATAAAAGAAAGAAAATAAAGCCATTTATTAAAATTTTAAATGTCATGTCTTCCAATGTAGGGATTTGAATCTAGTGTGTGACCAAAACACTCATAAAATGTATAAGTAAGTTAATGCAGGGTTTCGCCAAAATGGTCATTTTAGCTAATGTATATAATGTTTTAAAAACGTCTACTGGCACAGAATAAAAACTGACTGCATAATTAAAATTCAGAATAAAAAGTAAGCTGTCATCTTTATAAATATTCATTATCATATTTTCATTCCAAATACTGAAATCTGGTTGGTTAAGACGTAGTTAAAAATACGTTTTATTACCCTCAGCATTAGCAACACCCTTTGCTTTGGTTGAAATTGTTTTTTTTTTTCGGGGTGGCATAACTGTAACCCTCTCAAACAGGCACTGTTTATATGATGTCATTTATTCTGCGCAGGAATTTCAATGAATGAAATGAGCTGGAGTAATTTCACATTTTTAGAAAAGAAGTTGTCTATTTAAGCTGAGAAATTGTGAATCATTTGGAAAAAGTTTAAGCAACCAATGGAACTATCTTTCGTTGGTTTATTACAATACAGTTATCTTCCTTCGATTTTTAATATTTAGTAATTCATTATTGAATATAATGAATATAATGTAATTAATGATCTCTGATCCTCAGCATTGTTTGATAACTCTAAATTATCAGGATTTTTTTTTCGCACTATAGATCCGCCTTTTATATAGACAAGGTAGTTTTAATATTACCTGCAGTAATTTAACGAACTTTATAGCTTAATGGTATCACTGAGAATTACTATAAACGGGGATTGGGGTTCGATCCTCCGTTGCACCGGTATATCTGGGTTTTTTTTTCTAAATTGATCTCAACTTGTAAATTGATTACATTATATCCATCGTGGGCAAAATGCAATAACTTCATTACATGCATGGATACCAGCAGTGATTTTCTTTTTATTTCATTTTACTTATTAACTTTTAAAAAAACATTTTTGATTATGAAAAGAATGAGGCTGAGGATTGGAGAACCTGAAAAAGTAGTATGATCAAAGGAGTTATCAATGCAAGTCTTTTTAACTTTGAAAGAAAGACAGTTTTTGAACTTTATAAATAAACAAATAGACCTGTTAGTAGTAAAAATAATACATGTACAAGTTTCATTATGATAGCTTTTAACGCGTTTTATTTTTGTCTAAATGCCTACAGGGAGAGTTTCAGTCTGCTACTGGTGATATGGGGTGGGAGATGGTTTTGAATAAAACTTGTATACTAGCAAACTTGTTTAAGTTTATCTATGAAAACACATACAGAAACACCTATGTTGAAAGTTAACAAATATGGGAATTTATTTTCTAACAGAGTTTGGCACCTTGGCTTGGTTCATTGCTCATATTATTACGTTTTCCGTACTAAGTATTTGATTTCAAATATGAATGATAAAGGTACACAAGTTAAAAAGAATAAAAGATAACAATAGGTCCATGGGCCGCATCGCTCACCTTAGCAACAATAAGCATGATAAAACCAACTTAATGGAGTCAAAAAAAAAAATCTGGACAATGTTGTATAATGCATATAGATCCTGTATAAAAATATCCCATTTCCCCCTGGATATTCTTATGTTTATTATCAAGTCTCTTTTTAACAGGACGATTTTATCGTCACATAACATGTTGAGCTTTGCAGTTCTCAAAAAGATCCTAAACAATGGTTTATGGGAAATAAAGTTAACCTACATCAAACACTGAACCCCTTGTGAGGCCAAAGAATCGTCCTGTGGTCAAAAGTCTAAACAATTTTTAAATATCAGCAATATGTAAAAATACGTGCATATAAATAAAACAATATATATTATTGTTATACTTTCATGTTAAATACTGAAATCTGATTGGTTAAGACGCAGTTAATAATATTTACTATTACCCTCAGCGTTAGCAACGCACTTGGCAACGGGTAACATTAAAACATGTTACATGCGCGAAAATTATGCGCTTACGGTTCGCTGTAAAATTCACGTTATTCCTATATAAAAGCAGTAAAATTTTCTTAAAAATTTTAAAAAAGACATTCAGTATAACAAAATAAATAGTGCCTGTTTGGGAGGATAACAGTTGAAATTGACACCCCTCGAAAACCATTGTCAACCTCCGCTTCGCGTCGGTTGACAATGGTTTTCTCGGGGTGTCAATTTCAACTGTTACCCTCCCAAACAGGCACTATTTATATAATATTTCAGTTTTTGTGAACAACATATGTTTTCCTTTGTACAACGGGATCCCCAATGTGGCCCCTACCTATTCCTTCAGATTGTTTTCGTTGACAAAAAATCTACACCATCTGAAGTTGCTTTCACTAAGGTTGAAGCTTTTTTATGCAAATGGTTTTTTGAAAAAGATTTTAAGATTTCTCACTAGATAATCCTTTGTAAAAATTTCTATGTAAAAAGTTTTCCTGTCTGATTGGTTTCTAAGAAAAAAATTTTTTAAAGACTTTTACACAAGTTTCAACCCGAGAATGCTATTACACAAGTTTCAGCTGTCCTGGCTGATTGTTTTCTGAGAAGGATAATTTTAAGGATTATTTCTATATATTTCTATGTAAAAATTCGAACCCCATTGTGTCCCTACTCCCGAGAGTTATTATTTACACAACTTTGAATCTGCACTACCCGAGGATGCTTCCACTGAAGTTTAAGCTTTCTTGGCGGATTGGTGTTTCAGAAGTAGATTTTTAAAGATTTTCATTATATATTACTATGTAAAAATTCGACCCCCCATTGCACCCCTGTACTACAGTACACCTTAGGGTAATGGTTTTCACAACTTTGAATCTACACTACCTGAGGACGTTTCCACACATGTTTAAGAGTTCCTGGCAAAGTTGTTTTGGCAAAGAGGATTTTGTCAAAATTTAACTTTAGATATTCCTTTGAAAAACTTCGACCACCCCCCCCCCCCCCCCCCTTCGTTATAGCCCGCCCTACCTCCGCAAGAATCATGAGTTATCACAACTTTAAATCTACACTTTCTGAGGATAGTTTTAGCTTTCCTGGCTGATTGGTTTCTGAGGAGAAGATTTTTTCTCCATATTCCAATGTAAAAATTCGACCCCCTTTTAGTGGACCCACCCTACCCCTTGGATTTATGATTTTCTTAACTTTAAATCTATACTACATGAAAATGCTTCCACATGATCTCAGCTTTTTGGCCATATAGTTCTTGAGAAAATAAGATTTTTGAAAATTTTCCAATAATTCCTAATTATCTCACCTTGTAAAAGGGCGGAGTCCTTAGTTTTCACAACTTTGAATTCCCTTTGCTTAAGGGTGCTTTGATTGATATTGGCCCAGTGGTTCAAGAGAAGATGTTGAAAATGTGAAAAGTTTACAGACGAACAGATAGACAGACAGACGCTCGGCAGACGAAATGTGATTAGAATAGCTCACCTGAGCTTTCAGTTTAGGTGAACCAAAAGGTCTCATTTTGAGTGTTTAAGAGGAGTTGATCGCGGACAGTGTTAGCAGATTGAGTAACAGTCCTCTCCGGTTAATGTTCTAAAAATGCTTGTTGTGGAGGCAGGGTTAGAATGGAAATGGTGGATTCATTTTCTTTTAATTGATTGAGTCCTACCTGTAATTTGTAATTATCTCATAAAAGTGTGCGACAAAAAACAAATAGAAAAATATTTTCTTTAATTTTATTTCAAATCTGGCGATGATTGGGCACGGCTGTTTCAGGGTAATGGGCCGCCATACATGACAAAGGGCATGCCCCAAATTTCAAAATTCAACACATCAAGTAACATCATACATGTTGTTAACATAATTCAACAAATTCAAACAAAGTTCAAAGTTCACTCAAAGTTCACTCAAATTTCAAAGTTCACAGGTTTAATACCTTGACTCTGGGAGGTGCAGAAGTCAAGACTTTACGATTGACCCTTGGGAGGTGCAGGGTCGATGTCCACATAATGATACATGCACTAGTCTGAAATGACCAGCGCCGCTTATTCACGCCATAAGTTCCCCCAAACTCGAAAGCAGCTATGGAGCTTTAGAGATTGGGAACTCCGCCACCATATGGGTTGGGGTATGAGCGGATTTAACTTACAACCGTGCCTTAGGGTAAGCTTGCTTAGCCGGATAACAAGCATGCCCTTTTGTTAAGATAGCCTCAAGACCCCCCTGAAGAGTATTTAGGAAAACAGCATTAGCCAATTTTGACAAATGTACTCCATCACAGAAAAACTAGATGCTGTCATTAGACAGTAATACCCGCACCAAGTGTTTGCCCTTAAATAACACTGTTTTGTACCAGTTTAATTAAAAATGAAGGCCACATGCAAACTCCGGTAATACATTTAGAAATTATATTTTTCATAACTGAAGGATGAGATCCCTTCCCATATGATAATACACATGAGCAGCACTTCATGTGCAATTTGGGGTTGAACTGTTTGCAGTGAATTTTCAGTTAATCAATAATCTTAACATTTCATGTCATAGAAAGTAAAACGGTCTATATAATTATTACAAACAAAATTAAAAATTAAATTATGCCCCCTCCCCGTGGCGGTTGCCGGTTTGAGATTTGCTTCTGTGTGCATACATATGTACATCACCGTGTGCACAGATTTAGAGAAGGGGTGGGAGTGAGGGGTATTTATATCAATTCTAAAATTACCAAAAATACACCTTGGACCCCAATGCTCTTACAGACATGTAAACGCTCTAACCCACTGCGCTTCAATGTTAGGTAACATTATTTGGGGGGTAAATATTTAATTAATATTTAATATACTTTATTGTTTATCCCAATAGGAAGTATACATCACAATATGCAGGTGTCCTGCACCACCTTAAAGCTGTTATTTAAATAATAAAATGGTGCAAGTAGATTTGATGAATAGGTCATAAAAATACATGCATGTTACAAATAACTGATCTTTGTCTGAAGTTACGCACACAACACAGGTCTGCAGGTATCATTAACGGGTACTAGTTTTACCCAGCTCTTCGATTAGATGGGTTCGCGTGTATACATACATGTCTGTGTTTTCCATATGCAGAAAAGGATTAGTTAAGATAAACTAAAGGAATTCATTATTGTGTTTTTTTAATTGGATTATCATTATGATGCTGACCAATATAGGTAAGCACAATACATGTAGTAGCAGTTTCACAATATAATGAGATGCCAGCATACATAAGTTCTACTTTCACTTTCTAAATGTGATCTCCCTTTGACAGCATACTGTATCATCATCTTTTAATATTTAAATAAGCTTATCGTCGTTACCTATTCTATTGCATTTGTAAAATTTCTGTCATTTTAGTTGCAAAAGTTATTTTTTTCATTTGTCAGACTTGCACTATTGAGTTGACCCAATCTTGACCCTGTATAAACAATTTCTTATTAAATTTGTGTATTACATGTAAGTAAGTGTACTAGACACTTAATTATCATTTTTATATGAGTTATAATAGGAAGGAAGGAGTATTTCTTTCTTAATGTAGTATAATGCATCAAATACAATGTAGGTCATGACCTTATGGGACTAGCTGTTCTGACCCCACGAAACAGGAAAATACAAAATATCTTCTAATGTCATTATGATGCATCAAATGGTGAAAAGTACATTAACGACCCCCAGGTGTTGTCTTTAACTCGCTTTGCCCGAGTAAGTGCATAGGAGAGTTGATTAAAATCAACTCCCAATAAAGTATTTTATCATTCATATGTTACAGTAGTGTTTGATCCATGTGGGTAATTCCTAGACTAATGATGTCTCTGCTTTGTTTAGGAGACTTTACAATTGCCCCAAATAGGCGAATACACATGCATATAACATTTTGTTTATAAATCTTAAAAATTGAATTAAGCAATTTCAAAATGTTAATGTGCATCAAGAGAGAAAAAGCAATCAAGAAATGATTTAAAATTTGCTACTGCACACATGTAAGAATGTATTAAGAAGACTGAATCTTAAGAACCAGGTTATTTTTTTTTTTGGGGGGGGGGGGGGGTGAATGTGGAGTATAAACATTTATAATTTCAATCATTTATTGTTATTAATTTTAACTTGTCAATCAATACTAGTTATTGATCCCAAGGTAGAAAAATGACCTCTGATCAAATCTCAATAGATCATTTGTCAATTATGCAAGATGTAATGTAATTTTTTTAAGAACAACATTTTTTACCAGTTTATAAAAGTTTTTAGACACCCAAATTATATTTTGATTTAATAGATCATTCGACAATAAAGGGAGGGGGCGGTTTATTTATGTGTTTGTTTTGAGGTGGGAGTTCCAAGTCATATATTTGACAATTTTTTAATGTAATTTAAAACAAGACTAAGCCATACTACAGTCATGAACATGAATAGTATATAACAAAACACAAACTAATACATGTATACATATACATAGGAAGTATTACAAAACATAGATGATTGATCTATATCTGGGTTCTTAAATTGAATCATATATCATGTACATATTATATTATTGTTTCTTTGTTCAAGGCATTTTAGATGGTAAGTAGGTCATGATCCCAAGTGCTATTCCTGAAATTATCAAATATCATTAAAAACATCGAGATCCCCACCTTAATCCAAAGATATTATTCCTTCTTAGGTCATGGCGCATCAGATCATTATGGCATGTAAGTCATGATCCTAACGGGTGTCAAAACGGTGTGGGGTCTAACATTGAACCTTGTAGGATGGATCGTAGACTCTATTTTAAATGGTAACTTGAAATCGGACAAAGATAATAATATAGGGTTTTCATAATCATATATTGACTGTAACTGGCAATTTATAGGGTTTACTAAATCTGACCCCTGGGGTCATCCCCACCCCCAGGAATTTGAAATTACCATATATCTCAGAAACTGTTATAATCATGACCCCTAAACCATATATATTCATGTTTCTGATGTCAAGGGGCATCAAATGTTATGTAGGTCATGGGCCCTGTGAGTGGTCCTGACCCCCTCAAACAGCAAGTCCCTTAATATCTTCAAAACAGTTGAGATCCCCACCCTTAAACCATATATATTCTTGATCCTTGTGTAAAGGGCCATCAAACGGTATGTAGGTCATGGGCCCCGAGGGATGGTCATGATCCCCTTCGAACAAGAAGTACACGAATATCTCGAAAACGGTTGAGATCCCCACCCCTTATCCATATTTATTCCTGATCCTTAAAGGGCATCCACAGATATGTAGGTAATGGGCCTCAGGGTTAATTTTATTTTTTTCAAAACCGTAATGCACATCTACATTGATCTATGGAACAGTTCCTATCATATCCCAAGATATGTTGTTATACTTTCAAGTTAAATACTGAAATCTGATTGGTTAAGACGCAGTTCATAATCCGTTTTGTTATACTTTCATGTTAAATACTCAAATCTGATTGGTTAAGACGCAGTTCATAATTCGTTCTATTACCATCAGCGTTAGCAACGTACTAACAGGCACTATTTATATACTATTATCCTCAGCGCTAGCAACACACTTAGCAACGGGTAACATTACAAATTGTTACATGCGCAAAAAGTATGCGCGTACGGTTCGCTGTAGAATTCACGTTATTCCTATATAAAAGCAGTAAAATTTTCTAAAAAATTAAGACATTCAGTATAACAAAATAAATAGTGCCTGTTTGGGAGGATAACAGTTGAAATTGACACCCCTCGAAAACCATTGTCAACCGACGCGAAGCTGGTTTTCTCGGGGTATCAATTTCAACTGTTACCCTCCCAAACAGGCACTATTTATATAATGTGTCTAACCATTAAATCATAAAATGAGTTCTAGGATCTATGATTTTTTTGAAGTGGTAAACGTCAATTTTCTGCTACTTTCTGACTCCCTGATTGAAATTTAAATTTTTACCTTACTGCACATCTATAGAACAGTCCCTATCATATCCCAAGATATGGTGTGTCTATCCATTAAATCATAAGAAGAGTTCTGGGATCTATGGTTGGTTTTTTTAAGTGATAAACGTCAATTTTCTGCTACTATTTGACTCCCGGGATCAAATTTAGATTTTTAAAATCTTATTGCACATCTTTAGGACAGCCACAATTATATCCAAAGGGTTGACGTAGCTACCCCAAAAGTTGTAAGTGGAGTTCTGGGAACCATACTTTGTAAAAAAACGTCATTTTTTGTTGCCCCCTGATCCCCTTAATAAATAAAAATTCTGGAACCTGATCACACTTCAATATGACACCCCAAATCATATTCTAGAAGATCATTTGGCTACTGCAAAAAGAAATTGACGTTTTTGAAACCAGTTTTTTTGTAAAAAAAACCCGTCATTTTTTAGCAATTAATTGACCCCCAGGACAAAGTTGAAAATTTCGAAACCTTATTGCGCATCTATAGGATACCCTAAAACATATTCCAAGAGATGATTTGTCTACTGTTGAAAATGTAGGAGGAGTTGGAGAAAGAAGGTTTTTTGTTAAAAAACGTCATTTTTTACCAATTATTTGACCTCAGGACTACCAGAGAATTTTTGAAACCTTTTTACAAAACAACATGACACCCCAAATCAAACTCTAAGAGTTCAGATTGCTGGTTTATAAGATGTAAGAGCAGTTTGAGAAAGTAAAACGTGACAGACGGACGGACGGACGGACGGAACAGAGTAACAACAATATACCCTAACTTTCCTTAGAAAGTGCGGGTATAACAAGGAGTCACGCTTTATATCAGGATGGTGGATAATTGCGCCGTCATACCGTAAGGCCAACCTGGATGCACAAGAATTAAGGCGTTTACGTTGTGATTCCATAGCACGAGAGTTTTGATAATAACACCATTGTATGCATGGAAGGATACAAGTCCAAATGACCTAAGAATGTGGGAAGTTGCTTTGAATAAATTGAAAAAGCTTCATGCAAACTAGGCTGAGTTTTCTTATTGAAGTCTCCCCTAAGTCATTTCCCCCACAGTGTATTAAAATGACATTAGGTGGAGGTGCCACCTTTGCAAGGGTTTTAAGCTTCTGCTCTACTTGAGACAATTTCAGGCCACTGTACCCCTGCCACCATAATGAAATTTTTAGCCTTTTCAAGTTCAGGTGAAGACCTCCAGGTCTTAAAAATGCTTCTAATTGAGCATGCTTCAGTATTGAGGACTCCACTTACCACACTTTTTGTTTGTCTATAATAGATAAGCAAAACCTATGAGTTAGAATTTTGGTATGCGAATGTATGACTTATAACAAGAAGATTTCCATCTTCCACATTTCTGAATTGTTTCCGCAGAAAAACCTTGCAATGCCAATTCAGTGCTAGCTCCAATCCGAAAAGAATGAGATTTGTATCTTGTGTTTTCCTGTAACTTAAGACGAACTATTGCTTTTGAGAGTACTGCCGTAAACTGGTATTTTGTGAGCGGGGTCTTATCAAAGTGACAAAAAAAGGCCCTGCAGTCAACAGACTGACACTTAAATATTACTCCACAAGCTTAAATGGACACGCAACTCCCTCAGATTTACCAGTTTGCAAAATGGTACCTTTCCCTACCTGGTCAGTCTTGGAATGTTTGAGATTGATTAACAATAGCTGTTTATCATGTCTAAAGTTAGATTTTCCATACCAAGTACAATATTGTTCGGAATTTAACAGTGAACAGTCAATTCACCGACACGATTAAACCATGAAATGCCAGTGAAACTGCTGCCGAGAAAAGACCTGTATCATAAGAATTAGTGCATGTAGTGGGTAAAACCAAAATTATTTTTTCAAGCAAGTCTTTAGTTATAGGCAGTCTTGTATCAGAATTGTGATTTAAGCGTTTCATGCCATGCAAAAGCTTTGTAACTAAAAATTGAGAAGTTGGGCCCCCTATTCCTTGTAATTTGCAGTGGTAAGAAATTGCAGACAAATACGAACGCACCATTGAATAAGCAAGGCCAGATGTTGATAGATGCAATAAGTACTGAACCACCGAACCTAGGGTTGGAGGCCAATATGCAAGTGCTAACTGATGACAAAATTTTTGATACGACAGCAAACCGACTTTTTGAACCCTATGTGTGTTATCGGATATTGCAGCTTCTAGCAGCCGATCAAATTCAAACTTGAAATAAGGTTGTGAAATGACTGGGGGATGGGTTCGGGGTCCCTCCTTGCGTTTGGTGCAGCCTGGCGAAACCTGGTCCACTGTTTACGAGAAATGGCATCAGCAATATTATTAGATTTGGTTGAAATATATTCTGCACGAAATAAAATGTTGTGTCGCATGCATTTTAAGACAAATGCTCTAACTTATACCATTACAAGCTCAGATTTAGAGGTTAGTTTGTTCAAAACTGCAACCAATGCCTGATTGTCTATGTGAAATGTAATTTTTTCGTTGGCTAATTTGTTGCCCCAAATGATAACAGATAAAACCACAGGGATAAACTCTAATAGGGTCATGTCGTGATGCCCATCGATATATTTCCAATTTTTGGGCCAACTAAAGAAACACCACTCCCCATTCAAATACACCCCACATCCTAGTTGAACAGACCCTGAGCTATCGGTGAACAAATTGAAATTTTGATCTGAATACCATTCTTCTTCTAAGAAATAAACTGCACCGTTAAAATCCTCCAAAAACCTAAACCACATAAAAATGTCCTCCCGCATCGATTGAGTAACTCTTAGGTAATGCTGTGGTTGCGTGACACCGATAGTAGCGTCATATAGGCGCCGAACAAATGCGCGGCCTGGCCGAATTGCCCTTGTAGAGAAATTAAGTTTCCCAGCAATGACTGCAACTGCTTAAGTTTGACTTTTTTGAGTGTAAACAATTTTTTTAAAAGATTTCGGAGTTCAACACATTTTGGATAAGATACTCTTACCAGCAATTCAATAGTGTCGATATCCAAACCTAAAAATGTTAAGCAAGTGGTAGGACCTACAGTTTTACCCTCAGCTAAAGGTACCCCTAGATCATGAAAAATACTATGAAATGTTGACATGGTGTCCTTACAAACAGAAGCATTGTGACCCGCAAATATAAAATCGTCCAAATAGTGGTCTATTGTGTCTACATGAGATTTTTTAATTGCCATCCAGTTTAAAAATGTTGAAAATTCTTCAAAGACGTAACATAACACTGAACACCCCATTGGTAAACACTTATCAACGTAGTACATATCATCAAACATAAAACCAAGTAGGTCAAAACCCCCTGGACATACATGTATTGGCAAACGTCTAAAAGCTTATTTCAAATCGCATTTTGCTGTAAATTCCCCCTGACCAATGGTAGCAATCATCTGTATAGGCGAGTCAAAAGATGTATATATAACTGAGCTTTCCTCTGGGTCTTTGAAAAAATTTACGCTATTGAATTTAGGAAATGAGAGGTGTGTTATCAATCTCCAACCAGAGTTGTCCCCCTTTGGCACCACTCCAATAGGAAATATGCGGAGGTTTGAAATTGGTAGATCCCGAAATGCCCCCACCCCCCCCCCCCCCGACCCGTCTACTTCCTTCATTATTTTTTCTCGAAGCTCGTTGTGATGTTCACACACAGATATCAAATTGTTCGATTGAATATGAATTCTTGGTCCCGTGTAATATAATTGAAAACCCTGGGAAAACCCTAAAAATAATTTTTTCGTAGTCTGAGTTTTTGGATAATCTGACAAGTACTCCTCTAGTGCCGGGAGTTTATGAGGGGTTTTGCCGAGACCCCACACCTTGTGGGTTTGTAAATCTAAAACCGGGACGCAGGTTGTTTGAGTTCTGGGGTCCCCTGAAATAGGATTGTTGTGACCTTGGTTGATGTGTTTGAAATCTGGGGGCACGAAAATTATGCATATGAGTTTGAGCAATAGTGCTGTGTATCATAGCATGCTGGCCGCTACAGCCTAAACAACTATGAGTGTACATGCAAGGAAACTTTTCGCAAGACCCTTTGAAATTGAAGTTGTAGCACTTTCCTATAGATGTAGCTCTAGGCAGGGTTTGAGGAGCATTGACGGTTGAAGTTGGGGTCATGTACATTAACCAGAGCTCAGAATCCTCTTCCCCTCATGGTGATGCTGGATTATGAGCCTTACGTAACCTATACTGAACATCATATTCTTTCCATCTCACTGCTCCCCTATTAGCCCCCATCCTAACTCACTGCATGTACATATGTATTTCAAAAGCTCTATGGATTTAGCAGGGTTGCCACTAAGATAAATCCCAGCAAATATAAACATGAGATCAGTCCACTGTTCTATGATATCAACCTTTTTGGGGTTAGCATCTTTGGATATTATTTCCCCCATATTATTTACAATTAATTTCTTTTCATCCCCACCAGGTCTAGAAGGCAATACCAGGTCTAGAAGGCAATAGAGAGGCCAGATCAATGTAATGCCCTTCTATAATTTTTTGTTTAATTGCGTTGCTAACGTGCATACCTAGCATGTTGTTCACAGCATGAAATAATCATGTGGAATATACAGACAAATCTTTGAAAACTCAGTAACTGATGCGTTCAGACGAAGGGCTAGGTCAAAAATAGTCCTGACAAGAGGTACTTGATTAATCATCACTCGTTGAATAGCAAAAGTTTATCACACGGATAGAATACACCACACGTATGAGATGAAATATTGTTACATATGCTTTCTTTTTCTCTCATTCCATATTTCTCTGATTTCGAGAGAAACTAAAAGTGTACAGTGATGCAGAAAACCATAGAAACATTAATTAAAGCGGAAAAACTAATGTATTTAAAATTTGCATTAATATATGAATATTTAATTTTTACTCAGTCGAATAAATTAAATACATTTCACGATATATCTGTGAAGAGGAACCTACTGTTTACGCTATAGCCAGGCAGATACATACTAAGATACACCCTAGGTCGCACGAGAATTGCGGAGGATGATCGACCTAACCATGATGATTATAAGGATACAACTAACGACCGTCCAAGGACTGAAATGACAATGACTAACAGATCAACTTGCATGCATGCAATTGTGGAAAGATTCTGAAGAACGCAAGGGGCTAAAGATCCCTATGGCAAGCATGAGGTACAGACCAAAAAAGCGATAGGCACAACACACACGGCAACCTGATGAGACAGAGGAGATGGTCCAGGAGATCGACCAAAGTGACCACAAAGTGACCACAGCGTCCATTTTTAGACAGCGATGAAGCTGACGAGCAGGTTAAAGTTTCAGAGATTCACAGCCAGGCGATGTCTGAGTCGAGACCTGATACAACAATATCTCAAGAACGGAAGCAGAACATCAGCTACCCACCTAATTAGAACAAAGCAGATTAGGGGCATTTCGATTTTGATGTAGATTCTATCCTGAACACATCATTAGCTGGATGAATAGACCTAAAAGTGGAGGCTATGGCCATAATTGACAGTTGTCAAAGAGACACAGAGTCGCTTCCAAAAAGGAAAGAGCAGCATTGGCGAAGCTAAGTCAAAGTATGAGAGAACATCTGAAAAAGAAGCAGGACGCAAAGGAAAGAAAGGGCAAGAAGAACAAGAACAAGGTTTACAGCAAACCCAGTTTAATTCATAATCAAAGATATTAGGAGAAAAAACGCTAAGGTAAGCTGCTGATGAAGAAAGCGGAATCGGAAAAAAAACACATTTTAAATAAGTCAACAATTATGAAAGAAGGCATGAAGAATTGCCTGAGCAATCCAAACTTATGCAAGTAAGTGAACCAGAACGCATCTTTGATGAAAGTGAACGAACGGTCAAAAAAGTAAACGAGGTCATCAGGAAAACACGAACAGCAAAATCGCCAGGACCATATTCTTTAAAGTTTATAAGAACGGGGGAAGACTGACAATACGTCTATGGGAACATATCCGGGTCATCTGAAGACGAGGTCGTCTGGCAGATAGTTTGAATCGGACAGAAAAATGCTATATCCCAAAGGAGGTGACTTTAAAGACCATGTCGCAGTTATGAACCATATCACTCTTGAACGTGAAAGGAAAGATCTTGCTCTCAGTAATGGCGAAGCTTATGACTAGGTACATTTTGACTTACAACTATGTTGACATAATAGTGCAGAAAGAAGAAATCATGGGTGTATCAGGCTGCATTGAGCACACAACTTTTTAGACAGGCCAGAGAAGGAAAGGTGAGCTAACTATTAATTGGTTGGATCTTGCCAATGCCTATGGACCAATGCCAAACAAACTTGTTCAGCTAACCTTGGAGAAGTATCATGTTCCAGCGAAGAGAATACATCTATAAGAGGAATACTTCAACAGACTGAATCTGAGACCCTCAGTTTGATATTACATGACCTCATTGCAATGATTAGAAGTTAGGATAGTCATTGGTCGTACTGTCTCAGTCAGACTATTCTCGGTGGCTATGAACCTACCGGTAAAATCAGAGGAGAAAATGAGTAGAAGCCAATGGATGAAGACAGGCATACGCAACCACCACTGCGTGCTTTTGAGGTTGGCACGACGATCATTGATAAGACCACAATCGAAGCAAAATGGACCCGTAAAGACATAGAAGAGTTTATCGATTGGGCTATGGTGAAATTCAAACCAATAAAGTCGAGAGGTCCGGTGTTGACTAAAGAAAGGGTGACACACTACAATTTCCAGCTTGAATAGAATATAATTCTATTCGTATCAGAGACGTTAGTGAAATGCCTAGGGAAGTATCCACTGATTACCCACTGAGGGACACTAAGAGCACAACCAACACTGTAGAAAACTACAACAGTGGATGCAGTGGACTGCCAGGAAAATACAAAACCTGGATATACCAGCATAGAGTACTTCCTCAGATTCTGTGGCCTTCGCAGGTGTATGCTATACCAATATACAGGATAGAAGCTATGAAGCGCCTGACTATAAAAGTTCTTCGCCGATAGCTATCAATACCACAATGTTTTAGTAGCGTTGGTCTCTCAACTTCAACTTCCGCTTTCATCTCTTGACGAAGTATATAAGAACGACAACATCTGACACTTAGAGACAATAAAGATGAGAATATGCGCGTAGCCAGATTTAATTTAGTAGCAGACAGGAAATGGTCTGTTCAAGAAACGGTCCTTGAAGCAGAGTTACGCCTGAAGCAAGCAACCATTGTGGAAAATGTAGCAGACCGGAGATTAGGCTCGGTAAAAGTAACATCAACCAAATTGGGAACAGCAGACAAAGGAATGCAAAGGAAGCTAGTGTAAAAGGAAGTCTGAGCGATGGAGGAAAACTTAAGAATGGTTAAAGCAGTAGGCATGAAGAAACACGGAAGCTTGGCGAGTTTGGAAACAGCAAGGCAGCAGAAAGTGACCTGGATTGACATATGGTTGATGGAACCATACAGATTGCAATTTCTACACATATCAGTGAATGTTGTGTTACCAAGCCCACCAAAAAACTAATTACAGTTTCCGACATATTTTTCTGTTTAGAAGTGATTTTTAAAGATATCTTTAGAAACTAAAATTTAATGTTCATTTACACAAGCATAATTATAAATTAAAAATCTATAAATGGTTACTTGATTAGACAGTTACATGGTAAATTGTGACGTCATAAACAATGCATTTCCAATAGTGTTTATAAAACTGAGCAGATTACATCGATTCCCTTAGTCAGAAAAGTATATCTGCAGCCGTCGTCTACGATTAAACCCACATTATAACCTAAGTATTTATATCACTTAAAATATATCAATTTTGCAGTGGACAACGGCCGCAGACACATTTTCCATTTTGAGAAAATGTGACGTTTTTCATCATTTTTGACCAAATCTTAGAAATATGCCAAAATGTTGAAGTCATAATTTATTTCTGAAACAAGATAGATTTTTATAGCTTAGTACTTTATAAATACACATATTCAAGATGATGTATGTGTCTTTTTATGGGATTTCAACAATATTTGAATTTTTGGGCAAACATTAAAAGAAACTGTTCTTTTTTTTGGCAATATGGGCTTATCTGAGAAAACCAGCAAATTTTGAGCATATATTGTCATCATGTTCCGTAGCATTGTCTGAAGGCCGGTATGCGCGGCGGCATGACCCAATACTTTCAGTACTTGCAAACTCTTTCAAGAAAGCCAGAAAGAAACCACAAAAGAACAAGCGACTCAAGTTTGCAAACTTTGTTACAGCGGGAGGGAGGTAGAAGAGTTGCGGCACTGGGGAGGGCAGAGTACGTCTTGGCATGGCAAGAGTCTAGCAAATGCAAGCTTCTTTGAAGATCAGAATGCAATTCCCAATGTAGGTAGTAACCACCAACCAGCGACCTGACATAGTGATCTCTTTTTCGTCAAGTAGGCAGGTGGAGCTGAGAGTTATTTGAGAGGAGAGAGGATGGAGGAGCTTGTGGCAGATTAACAGGAAAGAGAATGAAGAGTATGGCGTTACCCAGTTGAGGTTGGCGTGTGGGGCTTTGTTGGACAATCCTTGTGGCATGCCCTCCTTGGAGGCATTGTAGTTATTGGATTGGGGAAAACAGCTCATTGGGCGACTAAGTAGAGAGGCAGAAATGGCATCGATATGGTTTTCGAGAATAAGAGAGGGACAGTGGGGAAAACAGTGAGAGACAATTGTGCTTGTAAGATCGGTACAAAAGCGGATATAGCCGGATGGACCCAAGCTAAAAGCTGATCACCCTAGTCGGCATACCTCTGGAGGTTGTCGTGGACAGGACCAAAACAACCGAGGAAAAAGGATCACGCATCTAAACCACCAAGATGTTTGCAGGTACGTATTTGTTTATCAATTGTAGTATATGAACTTGAAATGCACAGATTGCAGATTAGACACGTTAACTATGCCAGGCACTGGTGAAAGCAGTCTACATGTGCATTAGTAAGATTGGGCCGCAAATGAGGGGTCGAATTTTAACATAGGAATGTATAGAAAATAATTTTCTTCACAGAAACCAAATGGTTAGGAAAGTTGTTACTTGTTGAAAACAATTTCAGGTAAGGGAGATTTAATTAATTAAAAAAAATATATTCCCCTGCGGTAAGATGTAGTCACAAAGTGAGGGTACAAAAATTTACATACGAAAATATCGATGAAATTTTTAAATTAAATCTTTTAAAGAACCATTTGCCTAGAAAATCAGTGACTTTGACGAAAGCAACCTCAGATTATGTAGATTCAAATTAAAATTTTGAGCAGTAGTGTGGGGCTACATTGGGAATCCAATTTTATGAAAGAAACCATTTAAATTATTCACAACAACTGAAATGTTTTAATATACAGGTTCATGTACATGCAAGCATTTTGACATATTGCTAATTCTTTAACATTGCTTAGACTTTGGCCCTTGGACGTTTTGTTTGGCCTCACAAGGGGCTTAGAGTTTGATGTAGGTTTACATCAAATATAAACAATTGTTTAAAATCTTTTTTAGAAATGCAAGGCTCAACATGTGATATGATTATAAAATCATCCTGTTTGAAAAGAAGCTTGACAATAAACATAAGAATATCCAGGGGAATGGAGATAAATATACAAAGGATTGACATGTATTATATACTACATTGTCCAGATAGTTTGAATTATAACTCCATTAAGCTGATTTTATCATACCTATTGTTCCTCTGGTGAACGATATGGCCCATGGACCTCTTGATAAAAATCATCTCCTTATTATAAATATTATCAATCATCGACAATTGATATTATGTATGTATGTTAATATATATATTATGCTTTGAACGTTGTATTGTAATCAACCCAATGTTCTTTTGCCAGCGTACATTTGTAAGTCCCGGTTTTCATGTCAGTGAACCCTATTCACATTTCCAAAACTGACCAACAATCAGACAATGCATTGTCCGTCCCAGGAACGTAGCATCAAGGGAGGTCCAGCCCCCCCCCCCCCCCCCCCCCGCTATTTTGCACAGCAAAGAATTTTCTTAAATTTAGATACAAAAAATGAACCAACATGGAGTTGGTCCCCCACTTTTATGGAACCGTGTAAAAAAAATGAATAGGAGAAAAAGATACAAAAAGTGAAGTTAAAGTGTAGGGTATATATTGCTGCATCTATACATTTATCATCTACCGGTCAATAATCAGCTCCCACTCCTTCAACGCAATGCTGCAGACTTTTTCTCAATATATTGAAGCCTACGTGGTTACGGGTGAACAGTCTGCAATTGCAAAAGTGTTTGTTTAATTGGCCAACCGTAAAAAATCAAAATTAAGCTCGACACTCGTGATCGAGCTACGATTTAGCGCCCAATTAATGTTAAAACTTTAAAAGATATCGGTGGTTCTAGAAATTTTAAATGTGACTGCTCCACAGCGTTCAAATAAGAGTGGTGCGATTTTGTTTCCGACGAAACAAGGAATTTTGTTCCCCCAACCACCGGTTTAAATCTGACCGAGGCATAATACAGTAATTATGACTTAAATAAGTTTAATTACCATGTATTAAAACCATTTCATTAACACATCTTCCAATAACGACATAAGGAAAGATGTTTCATGTCATATGAACATATATATACTCCAAGTTCGATCGATCAATCGATCGATCGATCGATCGAGAGACAGAGAGAGAGAGAGAGAGAGAGAGAGAGAGAGAGAGAGAGACATTTAAATTCAAGTAAAAGAAGTACGTGTATTTGAAATGAAAATTTACTTTTCAATGAAAACATTCGGGAATTTATTTTGAATCATCTTTAGGCGCTATATGTCTCATTTAGTGCATAACCAAATTTCATTTAATATTTTTTTAAAACAGTGCTCATCCCCACGAAAATGGACCGATCTGGCTCAAACTGTATTTTCTGGTGGCTGCCATAGGACATATGCTCGATATATTTTATTTTCAACCCGAGGCTATGAAATAAAAGTCTTTCGTAGGCAGGGTTGCCCGGATAGTACCAGTACTGGAAATTACCTGTTGCAAATACCGGTATTTCCCGCCCTGGTATATACTACTGATTTTCACTAAACTGGGAAATACAAATTTTTAATCTTTTTATCTTTAATTTACCAGATCACTTATTCCCAAAGACTTCCATAGCTCCTAGAATACAATTTTTAGTCTAGCTATTTGAACCCCAAGCTACAGATTTATAATTCAAACAACATAATAAACTGTTATAAGTACTGTAGGTGTTATAAGTAACAAATAAATGATCACACATGTTGTTTAAATAATTGACTCTTGACAGTTTTGAGCTCCTGTTTTAGGGATTGATATACCTGACTAAAGTCATTAAAACAAATAACAATGGTGTTTGAATGAACCAATTTTTAAATATTCATAAGAAGATAACCAATGCATTACTGGCCAGTTAAAACTTGTTAAAATCAAAGACAATTATACAATTTTAATAGCTGTAGCTGGCAAGTTGTACTGTCTACATTCCATCAAATTTGATTAAGATTAAGTATGAAGAACTATGATATGTAATTATACTTTATTTCCCAGTATTTCTTGGGAAATACCAGTAATGGTATCGTCCTGGGAAATATGATTATTTCCCGCTTTTTGCCAACCATTTTTGTGGCGACGAAATAAAAGTCTTTCCCACGAAGAAAAATCCGTGGCCACGAAATTAAATCCGTTCCTACGAAACAAATTTTGTTCCCATGAAATAAAAAACTCGTCCCAACGAAATAAAAGTCGTGGCAATGAAAAATAATTCGTTACCACGAATTTTTGTTGTTGTAACAAAGTGAGAATCGAAGGGTTTTGAGAAGAACTCTAGGTGTTTATATATATATATATATATATATATATATATATATATATATATATATATATATATATATATATATATATATATATTATATTATATAAATTTAATGAATAGAAATAAAAAGTCCGAGTAAAACATAAGCGACATAATTAGTATTAAAGATGAAACATTAAACGTATAACTATTCGAAGAAATCCTTTAATTGTAATTTATTTGAATATATAGAATTTGTTGAATCGAAATTAATTTCGTTGGCACGACTTTTGTTCCGTGGGAACGACTTTCATTTTTCTGGCCGCGGATTTTAAAAAAATATCTCAAGTATATGTCCTGTCCTGTGTTAATTTTTTTTTTCAGAATGATTGTAAGGTCTTCCGATGCAAAAAGGAAAACCTTAATTAATTACAACGTTTTGTGATATTTTTATAGTGGTTTTACAATGATATTGGATATTGCAATGATATATTAAAACTGACATTTTTTTTTAGAAACATTCAACGTGTGATATCTAAGCTATAAAGCTGATAAGAAAATCATTTTTAATAAGCAGTTTCAAAACAATATTAAATAAAAGTTTAAAAGTAAAACTCCTCCTAATACAACAGTTCTTACTGAATGGGAGACATATCTTTACTGACTGACGGAAGGGTCAAAACAATACCCTTGCAACTTGTTTTATTGAATAAAATGACACATGGGTTACTTTTTTCTACAATGGCCAAGGATGTAAGAACTCGGTACGGTGTCATTCACATTTTGCCATGCTTTAAATGATTTTTTTTTAAATTTTCAAAAAAATGAAATGTGACATTTATCATAAAAAAAACCTAACAATTAAGAATTAATAAATAGTAATTATATTAGACTTTCATGAGGGTAAATGTAATACCATTAACAATGTGTCTTTTTTTTTTTAACTGAGCAGAAAACACCACTTCTTCAGTGGGTTTTTTTGGTAATAGAAAACCATTTTAACATATGTCGCCTATGAAGAAAATCACATTATAAATGTATCATGTTATATCAAAAAGAATGTATTAGTTTTATTTGTAGGTTATTTTCCACCTCAAAATCTATGAAAAATGTGTTGTTATTTTTTATTTTTTTTTTTTTTTATAATTTTTGACTACGACTTAGGATTTTAATTTTAGGGCAAATATAAGGACCTGTTTACAATGCATTCTTCTTAATTTCAGAGCAATCGCCATGATACAGTTATAATATTGCTATAAATTTTGCAAGTCAATCATATGGACTAATTATATATTTCTGTTGAATGTCATCATATTGTTAAAAAAAATTAAAGCATTAGTTAAATTAAATATGTTGTCTTTAGGTAACAATTGGTCTCCTACAAGTTCTATTTTAGCACTGTTTTAGGAAATGCATAAACAATGTTATCTTTTGTTTTTAGAATGGCATTAAGTAAAGCACAATCTGATGACGATAGGACAAGGTTCTTCAGATTGAGTTCAGTCATCATTGAAGAATTAACCTCAATATTACAAGATCTGTTGCATAGGGAGATTCGACCATGTCAAATACTTAATAAAGTCAAACAAAATATTTTTAAAAACCTTCGACCAGAACAAATAGTTCTTATAAGCAATGCAAAAGTCAATGGTTACAAGGAGTTTGATATATCTTTGCTGTATACACTTTTACGCAATCACTGTCCGAATATTCAACATCCTACTCAAAATTGGGGAACATCAAATATGCCAGCTCAAAGTGAAACAACAGAAGGAGATGACATAGAACGAATTCGCCTAATTAGGAATAAATTATTTGGGCACATCTCCTCACCTACTATATCAGAAACTGATTTTAAAGAAACATGGTGCTTAATATCTGAAATTTGTAAAAGAATGGATAACAAAATACCAAACACACTGTTCATGTATGCGCAAAGGTTAGAAGAGGCAAAAGAGAGAGCCATAGATACTGACATGGAAAAAAAGTATATAGACAAAATGAAAGAGCTTGTTGAGGACGAATATACAGTAAAAAAATTGCTGCTGAAACTTATAGAAGATAAAGGTAATATTTAAACTTATAAAAATTGCATTCACATTACAAGTTACAATCATTAAAGACGAATGTTTCCCTATGTTTTGCATTCTCATTATGATCGTTAAGTATAGCTCCACTATCCTTTCTTTGTCTATTATCAGTACTTCCTTTCCATCTTTCATTCAACTAGTATGTCTTTTTAACTTCAACTCGATCAACCCATATCAAGGGTCACTGACAGAAAAGGAACATAATTCGTGTCTGGTGTTTATTTTACTTATTGAGAAACATACGAAAATTTTACTGAACACAGACAATTCACGAATGTAAATTTGTGCTTAACCAATTCCTGAGGGTCCTTGTCATCAAACAGTCTCTAATGATATCTCGCCACTCGTAGAGAATATGTAAGAAATGTTCTACCCGTTTTACTCCTCTTTTGTTCGCAAATACTTTTATCTGTCCTGCTAGTGCGCATTACTCTTGCCTTGCCTCATTGCCTATTAATGCGTCACCTTGTTTTGTTTTTACGTCACTGTCGTTGATTTATAAATTGTATGCGATACTGGACGAGCTGATAATTTGATAAATCATAAAAAACATCTTAGTGAAACTTTATATGCCCGCTTTCAAAAGATCTTGACTGAACAGCTTTGATGTTTATATACACTATTTCATAGTTAACAATTTTCTTCTTTATAGAGCTAACTTCAGATGAGAATATATCAATTGAAGCCAAAACGGAACGCAAGAGAAAATTTGCGGAAACCTTATGCGATATCTCTATCCGAATTTTGAATGAAATGGTCGATACCATACAAAAACAGACTACAGAATCAGAAATAGAACAACTTTATGAAGCAATAGACAATTTCATTCAGAATAACAAAGAGGAAATTGAAAATTGCCATCTTAAATTTTTGCTTGAAGGACTTGAAGAAAAAATAACAAAATATGCCGATCTAAAAAAGAAAGACAAAATGAAAATTTTGGCGCGATTTTTAAGGTTTAGTGTGGGAATTAAGAAAAATTATGGAGCCTGTGTGGAAAGCTCAAAAGGAAGCTTGATTTTATCGGTGACATTTTCCTCACAGAAAGGTTATGATCTCTACAAACAAGATTTGGAGAAAGGCATTATTAAAGAACAGATTCGGCAGCTGTTTTTATATTCTCCTTATCTAGCCAGTTTTGGTCTTAGAGCTGTAGATCTGATTATATGTTTGAATGGCCAAGAACTTACACAAGAAAGTGGTAAGTACCAGTATTTTGAGGATTGATTGCCCTGCTCACAATGAAAGTTAAGTAAACATCAGTGTCACCGAATTTAAAGTTTACATGTAATATATTCGCCAATACAATTATTGAGTAATCAATAAGATGGGCTTAAAAAACGATCAAAAACTAGCAAAAATCTGCAAAAAAAAAAATTTTTTTTAATCATTAGTAAATCTTTATTAAACGAACTTTCTGATACTGCAATCTGATTTTGGGTCTGTAAAAGTGTGAAGTACGAATGTCATTTTTAATTAAAGTCCCAACAGTTACCAATTCTTGATCACATTAATTTTTTACTTGTATTCCATTCAAAATAAATATTCACATAATGTCATAGAAGGAGGTGGGGAATTAAGATTAAGCTATATTTGGTATATTTCTATTATCATTTTTTTTTTCATTAAGTGACTCTTTAAATCCCTTTGTGCTTACTTTGGTAGCCTGACGCTCATTTATCAATAACGGACGACAAAACCTGATTGCAGTGTAGTTCATTGTGCACGCGATTTGAAAAGTAAATAATATTTACACTAATATAACCTTATTTTTACACTACTCGTTGTGTATATTTGGACAATTGTCATTAAACCACATCAATTCCATTAAAAAGTTGTCTATATACATTTTTGGAACTTTATTGTTTCTCACCGAAACGCTAAAAGAATCATTTTTTGTTTCATCAAATATTCATATTATTGACAAATAGCCTATATCCCGACTTAAAAACGATCGCACATAGATACATGTATATCATACATAGATATATTGTAATATATGATATGTAAATTCTTTTTTCTTTTTTGTTGGGCACTCTCAAAATATTTTAATAATTTCAATATAAAGAAAATAAAGGTAATAGCGCAAAATTTAAAGGGATTTACCAAATAAATTCAAACGGCACTAGCAAATATTGTAGGTCACTAACCGATATATTTATACCCCCCGCAAACAAAGTTTGGGGGGTATATAGGAATCACCTTGTCCATCTGTCCGTCCGTCTGTCCGTCTGTCTGTCTGTGCAACCGTGTCCGGTCCATATCTTTCTTATGGAGTAACATTGGAAGTTCTTACCACATACACAGATTGCTTATGACCTAAGGGTGTGTCATGACCATGAACCAAGGTCATTTGGGCAAGGTCAAGGTCACTGGCAGAAAAAATGCAAAACTCGTGTCCGATCCATATCTTTCTTATGGGGAAACATTGGAAGTTTTTACTTCCAACAATGATTGCTTATGACCTAAGGGTGTGTCATGACCTTGACCCAAGGTCATTTGGTAAAGGTCAAGATCACTGGCAGAAAAAGTGCAAAATTTGTGTCCGGTCTATATCTTCCTTATGGAGAAGCATTAAATGTTCTTCCTTCACACAAAGATTGCTTATGACCTAAGGGTGTGTCATGACCATGAACCAAGGTCATTTGGGCAAGGTCAAGGTCACTGGCAGAAAAAATGCAAAACTCGTGTCCGATCCATATCTTTCTTATGGGGAAACATTGGAAGTTTTTACTTCCAACAATGATTGCTTATGACATAAGGGTGTGTCATGACCTTGACCCAAGGTCATTTGGGAAAGGTCAAGATCACTGGCAGAAAAAGTGCAAAATTTGTGTCCGGTCTATATCTTCCTTATGGAGAATCATTAAATGTTCTTCCTTCACACAAAGATTGCTTATGACCTAAGGGTGTGTCATGACCTTGACCCAAGGTCATTTGGGAAAGGTCAAGGTCACTGGCAGAAAAAAATGCAAAATTTGTGTCCGGTCCATATGGGGAAACATTGGAAGTTTTTACTTCACACAAAGATTGCTTATAACATAAGGGTGTGTCATGACCTTGACCCAAGGTCAATTGAGGGAGCTCAAGGTCATTGTTTCAAAATTGCTAAATTCTGTCTGTGTCATGTCTTGTATTAAAGGAAATATTAGAAGCTAAAGTTTGACACAAAGCTTGCCTGTATCAGGCCACATAAAACTATTTTTAGACTCCCATCCCCGTCTCTCTGAAAATGGCCTGCCCCGATGAATTTTTTTTTGGGGGAAAAAAAATGTGTGAAAAATAATTTTCGGAAAAAATCCGGCTCAGTATACCAATAAACAAAATGTTTAAATATTAAATTTTTCTTAGCGGGGGGTATCAGATGTGAGCTTGATCACAGTACCTCTAGTTGGAATAAAAATAATGTGTAATTTATAATATATTCTGCGTAAAGGTACTATTGAAAAATTAATGATATGTGGAAAAAAACAGGAAGAAAAAGACGTCAAGTTAAGCGTTTAAATTTTTGTTTTTGAAAGATTTCGTTTCAAACCTGTGTGCGCAAAAATGACAGACAGGTTCAGCGGTCCAAAATACTTCAGTTGGTAGAGCACCTGGCTTAAGATTCATGGGGTAAATATTTTGATGTTATTTTGCAGGTGATGAGTTTGTAAACAACACACCATCTTACCTCGAAAAATGTGCATATCATCAAAATCATTATTATACAATGGCATGTCAGCAATGCCAACTTCCTGTTTGTGTTCAATGTATTAGAAACTCTGAACACAAGGATCACAGCTTCACAAGCCTTCGTGTCTTAATTAAGGAACAACAGGTGCTGCTTCATGAAAAACTTGAACATGGGCTTGAAATAGAAAACAAATTGAGGATGAACTTGAACAAAATTTTATTAGATGTTAATGAAATACAGTCAAGAATAAGTGAAAAGTACAGAGCCCTACAGTGTCTTTTAGATGAAATTTTACAGAAAAACCTTAACGAAATTAATGGAATGATGGAATCAAGAACTGAATATATCAGAGGAAAATTAAATTTCATCGATCATTATATAGCTGACATATTGAAATATTTGAATGTTATATCTGAAAATTCACCAGCTAAGGCACTGATTCAGTTACAAGATTGCTTTGAAAATTTGAGTTACCCAAGCGACATCCTTTATCCCCAGTTTGAAGAAAACGAAACAAATTATATGGATTTAAGCAACCTTTTTGAAAACCTGTACGAAATTTTAAGTCGGACAAGTCGGACTGAATTTGATTTCAACCAGACCAGTTCTGATCTTCTTCGTGATATTAATATATGTTAGTAAACCAGTCTGCAATTGCAAGGGCATACTTACAAGATCATTTTTGTAAAGAAAAGAATTAAATCACACATTGGTAGTATTTGTTAAAAAAGAGAATTATGTATACAACTTTGATTTGTTTTTAACTCATTATTTTTTTTTCGAATTTAAGAACAAATTGAGAAAGAATGAGTTCAGATCATATATTTTGTTGGTTTTAATTTTGATTCATAGGAAATATATTATTTTATAAAGTTTTAGCTTTACGCAAAATGTCGGTTGCAATATCATACCGTTATGTTTTTAATGGACTACAAGTTCTCAAGATGTAACATTTGCAAGAATTCAAAGAATAGAAATATAATATCACCTGTATTTATTTATCTTATTTTTTATCAGCTACATTTACCTCTTTCTAGAAAACTATGGTGAAAAAAATCAGTAAAAGTATTTTTGATAGAAATGTGAAAATGTTTAGATACCATCCTTTAGTCATGTACATTTTTTTGGCCGAATAAGAGCGTCTTGTGGATCAAAACATGTAAAAACATATTATTTATGTTTGCCATTGTTTTTGCTAAGCTGAAAAAAAGATCAAAATTTTGTCAATTTAACAACTGTATAAAAGAAAAATTAATTAAACATGCAATAGATTTATTGCTTTTAATTAAGTACTGATTTATGCTTTTTTTATGAATAGTTCATGTTTGTGCAGGAAATATATGCGTACGTGCGCGTAAAAGTAATTGAGCGAAACAGTGTAAGGTGAAAATGCATCTCAGCAAGTTTATTAAGAAACAAAAGTCTTGTGAAAACGGCTTTCTGAGGTTAACCAACATATTTACTTCTTAAAAACTTACCTTAGGAATGAAAAAATGTTTAACAAAAATAAAAAAAATGAAAAAAAGAAATAACAGATAGACAATAACTTTTATTACACCCTTTCATCACCTGAATTATTAAACTGCATTTTTCCCCATCAGGACTTAAAACATATTTATGGAAACCTGTTAGGGTGGTGCTCGGTTTGACACATGTGAGCTCAGTATTACCAAGTATAACATAAGGCACATGTAAGGATAAAGAAAGGTCATTTATTAACTAAATAAATGACAAAGTAAATTATGCAACATGATATAATGTAAACTAACTAAATAAAAGCAACATTTGTAAGTGAACAATTTCAGAGAAAACATTTTTCAATTTACATTACAAGTATGTTACATGTTATAATAAAAAGCTATAATCAAAAAACATTTGTCAAAGATGGGGCGCCATCGGCACGCCATTTAAACAAAACATTCAAAACTAAAACTAGTAGCGTAAGGAGGTGGGAAGGGTGGTGGTAAAAGCAAAGCTGTAAACATACGTTCTCATCAGAAGTAAACAATGGAGACTGACGCTATCTAGCTGCGCATGCGCGTGGCAGAAAATATAGGGGCCCCATATGGGTTATACGCAAAACATCAAAAACAAATGCGTAAATGCTGTACGCAAGAGTGAGACATAAACACAGCCGCAAAATACAAACATAGCTATCAGTTTCTATAAATGTTTTTATAGATAAAAATTGTTTTATAGAAACCTGTTAGGGTGGTGCTCGGTTTGACACATGTGAGCTCAGTATTACCAAGTATAACATATGGCACATGTAAGGATAAAGAAAGGTCATTTATTAACTAAATAAATGACAAAGTAAATTATGCAACATGATATAATGCAGTGTAGCAGTACGTTTACACATGAAGCGGCTGAGAATTTCCTTTAATGATGTAAGTTTATCCTCTGGTAATCTCACTTCGCATTTCACAGTGTCAATTTCTATTCCTAAAAAGGTCAAGACTGTGGTTGGAGATACGGTTTTTTCCTTTTTTATTGGGAGTTTGATGTCCTGAGCTAACGTTCGAAAGGATTGCGGGGCTTTGGCGCACTCGGGGGAATTGGGGGGACCCACAAATAAAAAATCATCTATGATTTGGACACAATATTGGACATCAAACTTGTTTTCCAAAATCCACTGGAGGGAGGAGCTAAATTTTTCAAATAGATTACAAGAGTAGCTAAGTCCAAAGGGTAATGTTTTGTCGTAGTAGAATTCATTGTTTATCTGGAAACCTAAAAGTTCAAAGTCATCTGGATGAATAGGAACTTGCTTGTAAGCATTTTCCAGGTCAGCCTTAGCTAGAAGGGCACCAACGCCCACCTTTTGAATAGCTAGTATAGCATCATGAATGGACTGGTACTGCACTGTACAGAGTTCATGTGGTATGCCATCATTAATTGATGATCCATCTGGGTAGGATAAATGGTGGATAAGTCTGAATTCCCCAGGTTTCTTTTTAGGAACCAGTCCCAGAGGAGATACTTGAATATTTTCGAAAGGTGGGTACTGAAAAGGTCCCATCACCCTGCCAGATAAAATTTCTTCATTTATTCTGTCCAAGAGAATGTGTTGTTTATCTTTAAGAGACGAAAGGTTTTTGGGAAAACGAAACTGACGTTGACCCCGGAAAGGAATTCGAAAGCCTTTAGAAAAACCAGAACTAAGAATTGAACTTGGTTGCTATCGTAGCCAGTTAGGTAATCTAAAAGTGTAGGTGCCCGGATAAGTGTAACTATGGATTTAAGTGAACTACTTGGGGGTATTGGTCGATCGCTTGGCTCCATCAGGGCTGTTGGGTTTGGAATTGATGGTGTGAAAGCTCTGCTTTTGTCTGCACAGTAGTCTGCTGTTTTTTTTTCTTGAGCAGTACTGGCAGATGTGGGGAAAGGGACAGGAATTCCCTTTGCCACATGTACCTTTGTTGTTAAACGAGAAGCAGTACTTTGGCTTTTGTTGTGAGGAACGAAATGGCTGTTTCCTGATCTTTTGTTTATTGCCGATGCCCTTTGCTAGAGCGTCCTGAAATAGTTCTACATTCTTTTGGTTCCATGGGCACATGTCGGGAGCGTATTGACGCCACTGTCTGAATTTCTCATCATATTCTAGTGCAGCGTCATCCCCGCAAGTTTAAGCGATTCCCTGAATTATCTTGGCATAGGTCATCAAATGGCCAACTTCAGATGGGTGATTTGAGCAGTATATTGTCACGAACACGTGGAATGCCTGAAGCCAAGTTGTTAAGTTCCTGATTTGACCAGCCTCAGTTGATTTGACGAAAAGCAGTTGTCCATCTTTCTCGATTGATTTGAATTTTTCATCCGCATCGAACGGAGACTTAGGCAGGAGGGAAGCGAATTTGACAAATTTGTTTGCCAAAATTTTTGCCTTAATTTTTGGATCCACTCCTAGGCCGACTGGTCTTACCACACCAGGTTCATATTGTTGGGGTGAGGTAGAATTACCTGTGTCAGTGGACGCACCAGTAATCAGTTGTAGAGTTGAAGAGTTGAACTCTGTGTTATCCTGTGAAGATTGAGGCTGAGGAGTAGAGGTTGGTTGACTGAAAATAACATCGTTTCCCTAATGGTTAGGAGAATGGCAGCCACACATTTTTCCACCATATCCTGGGTTACAGCGTCATTTCCATTGGACTGAGTTCCAGTGTTATTAGCAGCCTTCCTTTTCCTTGGACGAGAGGCCATCCTAAAAAAGTATGATATAAATGAATCAGTATAAGAGCACCGATAACCAGTAGGACATATATTTTTTGGCAGCCAGAGCTGAATAAACATATATAATTTAGACAGCCAGTGCTGAATTAATATAGGATGACAGCCAGAGCTGTATTGATAGTGCTTGACAGCCAGAGCTGTATACCTAAAATAATGTTGACAGCCAGTGCTGCATTATTATGTTTAACAGCCAGTGCTGTACTATTATAATGTTAAACTTGACATTCGTGTTGTGTTAAAATTCTTTGACAGTGCTATTTTTTTTTTAAATGTTGACAGCCAGAGCTGTGTTGATAATAATATTGTTGGACAGCCTGTGCTGTAATATGTACATGATAAAGTAAAAACCAGCCATAGCTGAATTAATACTTTTTGAACAGCCATTGCTGTGTAAATATTTATTAATGGTCAGTGCCATATTAAAATGATATACAGAATTTATACCAGAAAGCTAGAGCTACATGAACCAGGATCCACAAAACAACAGTAGTATTTAAACTAAATACCTAAAACATTTTTCAGATATATATTCCGGTACCGGTGTAACGAAGAATATTGACCCGGGTTGAAAATGGACCCGGGGGTCATTTTTCAACGTTAAATATTGACCCGGGGGTCATTTTTCAACGTTGAAAATTGAGACCAAAATCGTGAAATTTATACCCGGGGTCATTTTTCAACGGTATGAGAAAGATTTTTCTAAACTCTGATGACCTCGACACGTTGAAAATTGATCCTGTTGAGAATTGACCCCAACCTCAGATTTTGGTCTGAACTGGAACTTACTCTACACGTACGGTTTAAATGTACAATCATGTACATATTTGAAAGTTTCAGTTTTAAAATAAAAGTTTATACTGTCCGATATATATGCGGACGTGGCTGATTTCTTTTAGGTTGATATGTCCGATTAAACATTTTTGATTTTGAGACTGAAAATATGATATCCATTTATTATTACAATACTATGTAAATAAAGCTAAGAAGAAGACCGTTTGCTTCTGTGTAGAACAGGCGAGTAGGGCTAGAATACTTTTTGACATAGAATTGGTTTTCATTCCCTCGTGTGACAGAATTTAAAATTTAAACTTGTCATAATCTCTGATAAATATATCTAATTAATGTATGGCCCATTATCGTCACTTTTCAGGCAATTCAACAGAGCTCTATTCAACAGGCACCTGACGTTGTATATTTTTCTAATAATTGAAAATATATAACATTATACTGTTTTATTGGGTAAAGGGTATATATATTTATATTAAGATTAAAGGATATAATGTCATATACCTATGCTTAACTTAAAAAAAGTCAGAATACTTCCCTGACAAAATAATTAATAAATGGTTGTCATATTTTTTATCCTTTTTTATATATACTGTATTATACATGTATATATATACACAGCATATACATATTTATACATGTTTTAATTTTTTTTACGACTTAACAATAATTTTTCATAAACTTGTCAGATTAAATTTATTGAAGCACCATTTAATTTTCTGCATATGCAGAGTCATAGTTCTTTTTAAAAATGAAATTTATTTCAATATTTTGAGTTTTCAACTCCATTCTTTACCTGTAAATTAGAAACACAGGCAACTGGCGTAATATATTTTCTCAAAATTAAAAACATATACCCTCTACAGCAAAAATGTTATCAATTTAAAAAAGTAGGTTTGCATCTATATATACAGTCGGAGGATGGTTGATCTAATTATATTAATAGTATACACGGAAAGGCATGCAAAAAGTTGAATATGTTAAGATTATTCAAGCACACAATTGATAGATAAACACTTGTTAAAATTCGTCTTTTATCAGACCTAGATTGGAATATGGTGATGTTGCGTGGAGCAGCTGTATCGAGGGAAACTCCGAATTGCTTAAACATGTACAAATTGAAGCAACCAGGACAGTGACAAGGATCAGAGTTAATTCTTCTAAAATCATTTCATATAGTGAGCTTAATTTGGAAACCTTACAATCTCGAAGGGATAAACATAAACTAATTATATTCTACAAGATAATAAATGGTTTAGCACCACAAGATACGTTAGATTGAATTCAATCATATTTTCTTAGGTCGAATGAGCTTTTTTACTATCTACCACTATATACTTATTTCAATAGCTTGCTCCTTTTACATGTAAATTATGGAATAATCCTCATGCAGAAAAGAAAATTTCATCAACTTCATCTTTCTTTAAGTCAAAACTTAAAAAACAAAATATACATAGAGCTTACAAACACTCCAGTTAAGGAAATAGGAAATATTATTTTACGTCAATTACGGAATAAAGCTAGTACATTTTTGTAAAGCTTACTTATTTAAGGATTTTTTAACTGATGAGAGTTGATGTTTATACTGTGTCTGAATCTTAAGGAAATGTGATTTTCCCCCTAGATGTTCAAGATACACTCAACAAAGAGACGAACCTTTTAAACAACTTATTGACATTATCGTACCTTTTTATATGAACTATATACGTTATGGTAGTTCTGATTTTTTTTTATATAGATACAATTGTAAAATTGTTTCCTATGTGTATATTTATATAAGAGTTCCCAGGCGTTTTGATTTTCTTAACTTACACTGTTTAAACCTATTTAAGTATTATACATGCATATTTACTTAATATATAGTTCCCTTTTATTTACTGTTCTTTTCAAATGGGCTGGATCATGAAAATCTCATTCTTATGTTTGTACAAGTATCTCTGTAAGTATAAATGAAGGTGATAGGTTTGTTAATGTAGGTGTGAGTGAACATGTCTACCAACAATATGTCTTACAATCATATATAGTATTTATTCAGATAATTATTTAATATTCAAGTATCCCCTGTCTTATATACACATAATATCAATGCTATTCTGTATACTTGTAATATTATATTCTTATGACCATAAATAATTTCCTCTTGACTTTGTATGCTTGATGGGGTTTACATACATGTAGGATAAGACTGTTATCCAATCCATTTAATAATTTGAACATTCTGTTCAATAAAACACGTTTAAATTAAATTGATGATGTAGGTGACTGTGCTGCTGTATGATCTTCTACAATATATTTCTATTCAAAAATGCAATTTACCAATTTAATGACGGAAACAAATACTGTTAGTAAGTTTATGTTCAATTTTTTGTGATTAAAGCAATTTAGAAACTATTAAAGCAAAATTATTTTATTGTCATCCTGTACGAAAATTAGGTTGCTAACTTGCTACATATTCCATGAAGTAGAATTGTTTATGCCTAGAAAAATTAGCGATTTGATGATATTTAGTTACATCAGAAGTTATCCTAACGGAACAAATAAAACACAAAAAAAATATCGGCTTTCAAGATATAGTTACTACAGCATTGTTCATGAAAGAGTACATGTAAACATATCATCATTTTGTAAACTGAACTTGGCTGGATGGGTGTGAATACAAAATTCAGATAGTCTCAGTTTTAACAAACTGAGAGGGTGAAAACACGAAAATCTCAATACGACATACTATGAATTAAAAAAATAATCATTTAAGTCTCATTTTTAACCCCCCCCCCCCCCGTTGAAACATGTACATGTAAACATGTAAATCTAAAGAATAAATATGTAAAAATGATAATTTTTAATTAAATAAACTCAAGTTATAATATTGATTCTTTAATTTGTGCTTCTTCGCTGTTGAATTTTGAACCGGTTTCATGATCAAAATTCCACGATGCGGGTCAGTTTTCAATGGATTAGGGTCTTTATTTAACACCATTGGTATCAATATTCAACGTGGAAAAATTACCCCCGGGTCAATTTTCAACCCGGGTCAAAATTCTTCGTTACACCGGTACAATGCCAGAGTGACCAAAACAATAAGTTTAACATCACAAATACAATAGAGGAGAATAAACATTTGTTGCTGATGTTGTACAACAATGGTGATCTCTAGACGGGGGGTGGGGGGGGGGTGAATAAATTTGATAGTACCAAGCAATAATGACAGAAATAGTGACTAACAACAACACAAACTGCAAAAACCCTTCATTAAAAGTAGTTTAACTATAAATACTCAAGATGAGTAACAGGCTTAGACATCCTTGTATATGCATGGAGGTTAATAAATAATAAACCAACAGAAAATTCATACATAATAAATTAAATCAAAATAACAATTTAAAAGTTATGGCCAGAAGCACCTGACATCATTGCTATACAACTGCCTATCTGTGATGCAAGAGGACTCCTCTAATTTCCCGAAAGTAGTTTTCCTGTCCTGTCCTGTTCAGAGTATATATTGTCTCTGCTGTTTGTAAAACCACGCAATTTCCAGTATTGAATGTTTGTGTAAGCAAAATGGAGTTTTAATAGTTGATTGGCTTGGATCACTCTACTATTGCACAGTTCATAAATAATGTATCTCGTGCACATGCGGGGAATGAATTTTAAGATTGTTATTTTATGAATCTGGGAAATTCGACAAACGTGGGTTAAAAATGCCACTAGTTTAAGAACCACAAGCTCTGTGAAGTCATCATTTTTTTCCAAATCGTTTCCACCGATGTGCACGATCAAGAAGGCGGGACGGCATCGTTGAATATCACTTAAAAACTGGTTAAGATGCCGTGGATTTAGTACTGAGCCGCCTCGAATACCGTAGAAGTGAACACTATCCAGGCCTCGAATGTCAAAAACCTCTGATGAATTACGGGTATTCCCAATGAAATCGCCAAAGCACGCTACATGTGAGTCTCCCAGACAGAGCGTAGACATAACAAAGTCACGTGATGTTTGTAAACACCGAACTTAAGTGAAGTTATGTAAAACACAATCCTACGATAATCACAATAAAGTTTCAATGAACGTCATATACCTAGTCACTTGTCATAAAATAATCTGTTCTGATGACGGGAAGCGCTCATCTCTGACCGGGATGCTTTAGATCGTCATGCTATTATGTGTCCTTGAGCTCTGGGCACAATTTGATCGAGATCCCGCCCGATCGCTATATTCGAAACCTTCTTAAAGCAAAGCTGTAAACATACGTTCTCATCAGAAGTATACAATGGAGACTGACGCTATCTAGCTGCGCATGCGCGTGGCAGAAAATATAGGGGCCTCATATGGGTTATACGCAAAACATCAAATACAAATGCGTAACTGCTGTACGCAAGAGTCTCATAAGACATAAACGCAGCCGCAAAATACAAACATAGCTATCAGTTTCTATAAATGTTTTTATAGATAAAAATTGTTATTAGATTTGAGTTTATCTGTAATTTTCATATCTACTGATAAAGACTGGAATATACTTATACGTCATTTAATTCTTAATAATATCAGTGAATTTCACATTACAAAAAATAACTGTTGTGTGATGTATTGACCCGTCAAGCAAATTATTCTCTAGCTCGAGTTTACACGGTATATTCCGTGAAAATTAAGCACCTCTTTTACACGCCCCGCTGCTCAAAGTGAATCCCAAAGCATATATTTCCCCTCTATTTTGCTCCCTGTCTGACTTTCCTGTCTCTCTTTGACCTCTTTGCTTCACCTTTTGTCTGTTTCTTAAGCCTTTTTGAACTCATATTAATGTTGGAGTTTGAGTTCGATTTAAATCAATCCAAGGTATCTATGCAATGTATGCAGGAATACGATGCTGTTATCAGAAGGAGTGAATATAATTGTCGTACATTGCTGAGTATTAATAACTTCCCTTGGGTATATTTAAATCATGCGCACTCGAAACAAATCCCTCTTTTCGTCTAACCACTGCAACAGTGAGGTTAGTGCTATAATTATAAATAATTTCCTAAGAAAATCTACGTTTTTAATCCCCAACACACCCATCCTTTATTGTTTCTTGTTTGATTTTGCCTTATTCATATTAAAATATGCTACTGCTTGTTCTTAATTTTGTATTGAAGAGTGACATGGCATGACATTTGATCATGTTTGAAACTTCGACCTTGACCTCAACACCGGCTAGGGTCAAGGTCACATGGATTTAAGATTTGATGTGTTTGATAACCTGATGTGCTGAACTTTGAGTTTGAATCCGTCATCTCTCAGGATCAAGGTGACTTATGCATTTGAATAACTTTGCCCTTGAGTCTTGTGGCTTCTACGAGCAATGTCACTTATTTTATATGGTGTGTTACAACGCACTTTGAAAATTTACGCACTTTGAATTTTTTTTTTCAAAGTGCGTTAATTTTGGGACTAAGTCAACGCACTTTGAAAAAAAATATTTTTTTTCAAAGGGCGTTGATATCGTCGATATTAACGCACTTTGAAAAAAATGTTCATGGTTCAGTGAAAATAGTTGATAGTTTTATATACACGTAAAATAAATTATTGTGTTAACCTTATTTAGTATTTCACAAAAAAGAACTTATTGCATTCTCAGGTAACTTGATAAACAGTTTCTAGATGAGAATTGTTTTCTTTTCTCATTAGACAATAATTATCACAGAAAAAAAAATTCGGGAGGTTTGAATTATCCAATATGACAAACTTCATCGCCTAGCAATTGCATTTTCCTTTTTTTTTTTTTTTTGAGTATGCAGCAAATTTACCTTTTATCTCGTATGTTGGGCTATGCCCGAACAAATATGATTTATATATATGAATAATGGAGATCAACGTATAATAAATTTCAACTACCTTATTACAAATATGATGTGAACAAAGAATACCGCAGTTATGTTTTTCAAAAACAATATGATCTTTTAGAAGATCAGTGCGAGAAAATTAACCCACATCCTAATGCTTGTTTTTTAATTTATAATAATTTAATGTTCGTTAATGTTAATATCCTTTTATTGAATTGATTAGAATACGAAAAAAGGGTTACAGTAACTGTTGAAACACATAGATTCTTTAACATACCAATGGAGAAATTATTGTTCGACCAGCACGTTTTTTTTTCAATAACACTGCATGTACTTATACAGAGCATATTTCTTTTTTCCGATGTTAAATGTTTACCCAAAGTTGCTGAATATCATATGTTTTGGAAAGAGAAATGAGGGGTAGGTGACCTTCATCCTGTAATCAATTAAATGATGCACTTGTATTTGACCTGTATCTTTGGTTAACCCCCACCCCCATCCTCGTTCTAAAAACGTTAAGTTAAATTCACGAGTGTTAACAAATCATCATAAAATAAAAAAATTAGAAATTCATTTTCAGAACTTGTGATATAAAAATATTTTTTCAAAGTGCGTTAAGAGTGTGGATACTAAAAAATGTTGATGTACTTTCATAACGCACTTTGAAAATTTTTTTCGAAGTGGGTTAACTTGGTCCAAAATTTAACGCACTTTGAAAAAAATGTCCAAAGTGCGTTGATTTTGTCCAAAATTTAACACACTTTGAATTTTTTTTTCAAAGTGCGTAATTTTTTCAAAGTGCGTTGCCACAATGGTGAATGTTTGATGATACAGTTGTGCCTTTTGCTTTTTGAGCTTTCTGTTTGAATGCAGTCCACATTAATGATATGCTTTAAAAAAATTTGACCAATGTGTATATCAGTTGTGGTCTTTAATGCCAAATAGATATGAACAAACACATTCTGTGTTTACTTGCATTATCTGTTATATCGGGGGGAGGGGGGGGGGGGGTATCCCGTGTTCGTTTAAATTGCCAGCGTACATTTGTCATGTCAGGAATACACATTGTGCTCTATATGACGGCCGTGTGTTGTAGAAAAGTTGAGTTAAGTTACCATGCATTGGAATCATTTATTAACACATCCCCCAGTACTAAAACAATTCAAAATGTGTCCGTTACAGTAAACCAGTGTGGCGTTAAACATGTGTACGTCCAGCTCTACAAGCACATGCACAGTCGTCTGGGCAACGGCCTGTATACAGCTAGCGACTCTTCTATCGATCGGTTACCTGAGTATCGTAATTCAACTAAATATAGAAAGGGGCACAGTTATGAAACAAACAAGAACAATAAGGTCAAAGAGGTTCATCTTTATGAAACACAAATGTACATATGAATAAAAACATTTGGGAATTTTATATGGAATCATCTTCACGCGCTGCATGTATCAGTTAGTGCATTAGAAGCTTTTTCATAACTTCCTTAACATGCACACCCCCACAAAAATGGACCGAACTGACAAAAATTGTTTCTGCAAATACTGACTATAAATTACGAAACCATCAAATTGAATACTACAAAAGGATTTGGAATCAATTTTTTTACAGCTTTGCTTCAATAATGCATTACAAATTTATATTCCTTTACAAGTTATTGACAAAAACACTGTTGATGCCTCGAACTCCCTAATTATAGGGGCCAGTCTCTTTTTTCTGTATACCTAATGAAAGGTCTGGGTTAGACCAAACACTTTTAAAATTCATCTTATAACAAATCGGGTAGTAAACTATAACGGAAAATACGTGAAACACCTATGCAACTCCTTTTATTTGCATTTAAATAACAAATGAAATATGTCCTGCACCAATTTAATGTAATAGCTTCCAAACCAGCCTATCTTTGAGACTCTGCCTGTCATCGTTAAAGCTAAACCAACCGGACAAAAGAAGTCGTTAAATTTGACTAAAAGGGGAATAATTCCAAACCGGATGGGGATTTTCATCAAGTAAAGTATGAAAAGACAACATCGCGCGGCATGTTATCAGACCTGAAAATTTCAAAATCAATCGGTGAACAAACGAACGAAATATTGCGGATCAAAGTTGGCGTCTAGAAAAAAAAAATAAATCTCAATTTTTTTTTTAGTTCATTATTTGATCAAATGCTGCGCGCTCGCCCCAACGGTCGCACCGTAAAACATATTAGAGTTCAGATAAAAATCAGCAATTTTTTTGTTGTTGATTTCAATACAATTTGTAAGCTTTGTTTCTTAAATAAATATCTATTTAATGCTTCTTCACAATTCTTCAGCAATATTTATATTATATGCACAGAGATATTTTACCAGGCACTTTTTGCAATTTTATCATTGTTCCAATAACCAATATTAAATATAGAAAAGCTAGCAGATATGGTTTGAATAGTTAACAAACAATGTTTAAAAGAAATTATAAGAAGTCATTTGCATTTCTCATTTACAAAACACAACTTTATTTTTATTGTAACGTGCGACGAACTAGAAATCTAAAATTAACCCAAAAACTTTTCCCAATTCTAAATATAGCGACACTTACAGAAGACACCAGTCAAAACGATTAACGTTTACACGTTTAATAGATTACATATATATATATATCACAACACACAAACGATAAACAAATACAGAATCAGTTAACCTTAACAAAGTTTCACAGATACAGCTGATTGAAGGGCGACAGGACGGTGCAGTTTCACGGGACGATACGCGCACACGGACGAATCACAGTTCACCAACAGATCACAGTTCTCCAAAAGTTAATGACGGTCCAACAGTCACAGTTACATATAGATCCCGCACGGCATGGCCAAATTACCGATTTCCTCAATGTTTAATAGTTTTTCCTCTCCGATCCCTGGCATCTCTCTAACTTCGCAGACGACGATACATATCCTGTCGCGCGCTATGACGTCACACATTAACACAAAACAGCTAATTATCATTACAATATGGAAGGCAGTTGTATGTGGATCTACTAATTTTAATACCTTTAAACCAACATATGTGAGTTAATAACAGAAAGCAGTTTTTAACATTAATGATTGTACAAGATTTGTAGTCATTGATTTTTATTCAAGTGCAAGATATTGTTAAAGAAAAAAAATCTGTGAAATACATGAGTAATCCAAGCGACACAATTTTTCTGGTTGACTAATTTCAAAATAAGGTGTTAAATATCGCAGATAGATTCCAAAAGTGTAGGCATGCCATAAAACTGTTTAAATAACAATTGTGCTGACTTAATACAAGTAGTCATTTGTTAGCAAGCATTTTGCCTAAATTTTATATCATTGCCTCGTGTTTCAACACATGGAGCTATTTTTTGTATCTGATATCTAAAGAAAGATTAAACAGATAAAATTGTACTTAAATATTTTTCCCATTTGAATTATAAGCTGGCTTTAATGCATAGGGAATTGATGGGTAAAGTTACATTTGCCTGTGCAACAGCAATTGTTTTCAGTGCTGATAAACTATTTTGATCGAAATGAAAGAAGCCTTATTTGGATATTATATGTAATCACGTTAAAATTAAGTTATTGTCAAAGTTTAAATGCTTGAAATGTACACGAGTATAATCCTATGTGGCAAAATGAGAACAAAATTATTTCCGTTATTCATTCTTTCCATAATGAGATATGGCCTATTGGTTGTTAATCCATAAAAAGCAAGCTTCTAGTCTACAATGTGAATATGATGCATAAAAAAGACTTTTGATTAAATTTTATACATTTTATAATATATGTCTTATAACATTATAAAAACAACATAACATCGAAATTTACATAAAATTAATCTACCATTAATTTTTTTAAGAATTAAAAAAAAATCCACTTATATCTTATTATGGCTATATTTTTTGTGTTTCCATTGTAGGTTGTTCCAAATTTCTTCGATTCAACTGTTTAGATGTAAAGTATAATACTTTTATATAAAAAAAAAAATTAAAAAAATATCTTCATATACACGTTGGTAATGCAGCAGTGGGTCCTGCAACGTTTAAATAACTTGTAAGGGCTTCAAAAAGAGCATTAGAGATTAGAACCATGGGAAAATATACTTTCTCGGTTGTGTAAGTGATTATCTCTTATCTTTATTATTTTATGTTTGGTTTAGATGCAGCTGACAATCCGTTCTATTACCCTCAGCGTAAGCAACACACTTGGCAAAGGGTAACACAACGAATTGTTACATGCGCGTAAATAATGCACGAACGGTTCGCCGTTGAATTCACGTCATTTCTATATCTCTGAAATTAAGACATAGATGTATTTATCATTTAGATTGACGTGTGAACCTAAACATAATTAGTTTTATTCAGTTGGATATTTGAGTAACAGAAAGTCATAGAGCAGCGTTTTATTCAGAGCACTGTGTATATTGTATATGTACACCAAACCGGAATAGATGGTATAAAGTCAAACTAATTAATGTTTTTCGTTTGTAATACAAAAGAGTTCTACATCAGGTCAACCTCCAGTAAATACGATATCTCTAATTTCAAAGATGCATTAAAACTTAATTATGTAGTTATTTTCAAACAGCATGAATGAATACATGTGAAAATTTAAACAACTTTATTGATTTAATAAAATATGTTTTTGATTTTCCTTCCCCTTTAAGAGTTTAAACATGTAAAGGCAAAACCGCGTCAATTGTTAAACACGCCTATTTGCAATACCGTTTTACTTCAATGAAATAATTTATGAAGACTTCTTAAATGAAATTTAGGAGATTTTAACATTCAATTCATATTATATTTTTCTTAGTTTAAAAACTCACTTTAAATTCATGTATTCTTCGATCATTTACATTTCACTTTTAGACAAAGGCTGCTATGACATTGTGAAAAATCATATTAAAAAAGAAGTCTCTGACTTACAGCCAGAGCTTCACCACTTACAGAACACGTCTAAAGGACAATTAAAGTAAGCTTCTCAATCACTAGTTTTAAATTGTTTTCAACAATTTTAACAATTTCATGATGCGCAAAATCGAAGACAGAGTACCATGGAAGGATCCAATTGTCTATCACCTTTTGATTTTAACTTCGATGTTGACATATATGCTCCTTGTTATGTTGAAATTCTCCGTACATTAAAGAACCCATTATATTAAGGGAAAACAGTGCAATTATCATCTCTTTGAAACAAAAATAACGAAACAATTTCAACTTCCAGAATCAACAATTGTTTTCCAACTTTTGATGTTCATTTTTTTTTAAATATATTGGTAAATAATATTGTAAACATCCTTACATCCGAATTCATAAAAAATATGATTTATTAAAAATTCCAAATACATGTATGAAAAACGTCTTAATCTTAACCATTTATATCAATTTATTGAATTTTGAATATCATATTAATTCTAAATAAGTCACTTGAGGTTTAATATATTGACATAACTACAACTACGTAAGGAACATGATGGATATGAGTAGAAATGAGATATCAAAGAAAACAAATAAAATCCTGATATGTATGGGCTTGTCTAAGAATGTAATTATTGATTGCAGTCCTATAGAATCAAGTGACAGGAACTACGTTATCATCATTAGTATCTTTTAAGCGTTTGTTATCACAACTTTCACTATTGATGGAGTATTACTGAGGATGTGTACAACGAGAAGTGAGTTATCATTCTTTTTACAGATCAAAATATTGTTGTCTTGATTTAATCACAGATACAGCAAGCTTGATAGCTATATTAAATTTATATGAGAATAAACTCTTTGTGATTTATATACCGCATAGAGGTTGATGATTAAAAGCTTCAAATGTTTTTATCCAGTAAAAATGATAAATGATTACGACTAGTTGCTCAACATTGTCCACTACTGAGGGTTTTTTTTTTCTTGTAGAATTTGAGCTGCTAAACGGTAAAGAAATCTAAGAAAAATTATTTAAATTTAAAGAGTAATTGAAAATTCAATATATGTTAAAACAGAAGCATTGACAATATCTATGGTTGATAGTTTCTGATAGTTTCTGGTTATCCATACTCTTTAACACATATGCATAGGATTTAGCGATGTATTTGATTTAACGGAAGTTGCTTTCCGCCAAAAACACTAAAAAGAATACAGGGTCAACTGTGATACGTTTACTGTATTCACATGGAAAAAATAATTGTTGCTAAATGAATTTTAAAAGCCTTTTTCAAAATTATAAGTGAGACAGGTAAACTTTTTTGTGTATCAATCATGAAATTATATCAATTTAATGCTCTAAGTGAAAGATTTATGGAGGTAATCCATTTAATTTTCCCAGCATGCATCTGTTCTTTAACGTTAATAAGTCACATTGCTGCCGGTGACTTGTCCATTGTTTTTACAATATTGAAAGAACTTATTAAAACATCACACGTACATGTATGTCTGGATGTGAAGCAACGATTGTTCTGAATGAGAGGACAAGGATTCATTATAATTGTAGTACTGACCCTTGTGCTAAAAATTGGATACATAATTTGTGAAATATGGGACCATCACAATCCAAATGTTTGAACGGAAATTCGACAGTAACAGTATTTATACAAAAATGAAATGTTTGTAGATTTCTAATAAATATCAAAGGTAATTTCATTTCCTTTGGGGGATGGCTTACCCTTACTTATTATCAATATACTTAAGACATCTTTCTCTTTTATTTGTCATTTTTGGATTAGATCGAAATGATGCGTACATGTATGTTCGGTTTATGCTGTCAGAAGGATAACAGTCTCAAAATTAAGATGCTGAGCAATGCATTTTGTGTGCATCACAGATAATGTTTGAAGTCATAAAAATAAATCAAGAAACGCTTTAAATACAAGTAAAATTAAACATTTTTGACAATAACATGGATGCAGGGACTTTCCCCTGTAGTTAACATTAATTGCTGGTGAAAAAAACATCATTCTAAGATTAAAATTTATTCTGCATAAACCATGTATCAAAATAATGAACTTGTACTTTCATTTCAAGTTTCAATTCACATTTGACATTATGATGATGATGACATTTTAACTCTGTCACTCAGCGTGTCTAAAATGCAATGTGTCTCACTGACGTCAGCATTGGTGCTGCCTTCTCATGGCAGCTCCCATTGCAAGAATTAATTATTCTTAATGGTATATATTCTTACCTAAGAAACCTGTGACTAATTGGTTTTCAGAAATATTTAAAAACTAGTACATCACACTAAAATTTGACAAATTGATTACTGTGGACTCATTAGATTTCGTGGTGGCTCAATTTTCGTGGATTTCGTGGGTACTTCTAATCCACGAATTAACATCCTCCACGAATAATATATTAAGGTTATAAAGTCATATTTTGTTTTGTAGGTATAAGAAAATACACGAAATTACGTCCCCACGAACCTATAAAATTTCAGGAATCCACGAAAATTGGCCCCCACAAAAATTGATAATTCCACAGTATATTTTCATGTTGACTTCCCTTAAAGAAGGGTGTGAAGTTCCTCGGTGGTTTACAACAGCATAAACATGGCACACTACCGATTAAAGAATGATAAAACATTCTCAGGTTTTGTATTACTAGTATCGGATCCTATTTCATACATAGATCTACGCCAGTACAATGAGCTAGCCTAAGAGATCTGTTGGCTTAAATGACACTGTGTTGTTTGTCTCTTTTGAAATGAAACCGCACTTTCATGAATAGAACGGAATTCATGATTAACGTAATATTTGCCTGTGCTACAACAGGACCTCCAGTGCAGTTAAAACTGCTTTACCTGGAGAGTCATTTATGATATGTCTTCTCAAAACCAAGTTCTTTTCATTTTTCTTGTGCTTGAAGGCACGCCAGTATATGGCAAAATTTTAAAAAAAACCTTTATTTTTTTTCTCAATGTTTTTAATCTATTGAAATATCAAAATTTTATTTACTATCAGATCTACATGCCAATAAAAAACAAAAATGGCAAGCTGACCTTTAATAGATTTGTGCCTTTTGTTGCGTATTTTGCGAACACGAAAAGCATCTTTCATTTGTTTTAGAAAGCAGGGGGGAGCATTTGACCATCATATGTTTGGATTTCTATTTCGGAGACGAATTGTGAAGAAAGTTTTATTTTTCCTGTGAGTTTTACTGCCACCCCCTCTCAGTAAATAGAAACGTTTCTTTGTGTCGTTGATAAAAAGTCAAGTTACTGTAATTACGAATACGCTCAATTGCTAAAGCCTTAGTCTCAACTAGCCGTGCGTGATTAGTAATTGTGCGTGTGCTAGGCGGTTTTTTTTTCAGTTCTGGCCGACGGAGTATAGTAGACAGAACAAACGGTATTACAGTTATTTCACTAAAATTCCAAGATTTTAGTGTATTTAATGAGGCCAATATAAAAAAGAAAAAGCATTAAGGCTAAATCCGGGTGTTTTTTTGTGCATATACATTTATGCCTTCGGTGCATTATTTTGCTGACACATTGAGGACCTTTAATAATTTGGGAGTGCTCATAAGTGTTTGATCCAAAATTGTTTTGAACTCTTTATTGAAGACAAATTGTTAAAAAAAGCGCGATGAATACATGTAAAAACAAACATTTGACCATGTCAACAGGTTTCTTACCTTTCCCAGGAAACGAATAATTAAATATTTGTATAGTCGACAATGGCTGTCAGGGTATTGCCATTTAATGTCTAAACAATGCCAAAAAACAATGCCAAAAACATTGTACTAAGAGATTTTGACGAACTTGCACGAAAATTTAGATGCAAATATATGTTCAGCAATTCCGATGACAACTTACTGCATTCCTTTAGACAGCGCGCAGGTTACATACCAGAGCACACATAGGATGCATGAGAACAAGTATATCGATAACACTAAACTCGAATGAACATCAAAGCCAATCAAACGTTTTGAAGACAATCCCACTTAACATGAGAGGCAAGCATTTGTCTCATTAACAAACAATCTTGGGACTCCAATTAAAAAGGCGGACAAAAGAAACACAATTGTTGCAATGGACAGAGATCAATATATCTCAGAAGGTATGAGACAACTCGATTCTGCTTATTATGCCCAGAAAGAAAAACCTGATTTAGAAGCACTACATCAGAGCATCCAATCTAAAGTTTTTGAGATGTTTCAAAGCAAAACTTTAGACAAGGAAACCTATCGGTTTTTAAGCACAAATAAAAATGTCAATTTGAAATGTGGGAGTCTGTATTTGCTCCCTAAAATACATAAAATAAACAAACAAGTGCTTGATGCACTTTTAAAAGGCCAATGCAGCCTACGAAAAATTCCATCTGGTCGACCAATTATCTCTCAATGCGGCACACCAACTGAACGTATAGGTCACTACTGTGATCAATTCCTTGTGCCCATTGTTCAGAAACAGAATTCTTACATCAAAGGCACGTCTGATTTTATACGCACTAAAAATCGAATCTCTAAATTGTACCTGAAAATGTCATTTTCGTTATTTATGACGTGATCAGCATGTACACCAACATGGAATTTGATGAATTACTTCATTCTGTCGAGAGAGCATATTTAGCAGACAATTCTAGTCTAGAATTACCTCGACCTTGCAGTTCTGATCTAATCTTTTTTCTCAGATGCAATACTTGAAAATAATTTTTTCGAGTTTAACGGAAGATATTACAAACAAATTATAGGCCCAGCGATGGGGGCACGCCCGTCACCAGAAATTACAGATATACGTATGAAAGACATCACTTCACATTATCAAACCTACCAACAGCTCCCAATACCTACACAGACAAAGTGCTTATAGCTCATCATTTTCAAGGGCCTAATTAAAGGAGAATGTACCAGACATCTGAGCAATACCACTGATCAAGCTGTATTACTAAATATTTTCAACGATTTCAAAACTCATCTCGAAAAAAGTTTACAAACAATCAGAAATAGAACCTATTATGCAAGAAACTCTTTCTGCAAAAAGAATGGATATTCTCATTAAACAAAAGTAGAAGAACACTAAAAAGGCTGTACTGAACGTATTGGTGACCAAATTTAACCCATGTATTAAAATGTTTAGGAAACGACTTATGAAATAATGGGATAGCATACAACATGACGAAATATGCAAAAAATTATTCACAACACCTCCAATGGTTGCATACAGTAAACACAAAAATATAGGCGATCTAATCATTAGATCCAAATTAAAACCAAATGAAGTTCAAAGAGATTAATTGATTTATGCATAAGGTGAATTCCTGACGAGGCGGGCCTTATTACAATTCTGAAATGACATGTGCTATTAATACCGCCGAAACACTCTTAACTAGCTATGACATATAAGCAATTGACCAAATGTTTCATTAAGAGTGTCGGGTTCTAATAAGTTTAAGACATGTCTGGATGTTAGGATGCCGTCGTATTTTTGCACTAATGATTTAAAATCCATTTTTATAAACAAGACACATGTATATTTGTTCTATAGTAAGATACATTTTCTTAAGATATAATGAGTGGGTGTCAATGTGAAGCAATGTACAGTATACTCACCGCTGCAACCCGAAGTTATTCTCTTTCTTTGACAGTAGAGGTCTGTTAAAGAGTATGATGGTTACCCGCTTGGACACGCATGGTACTTTTACTCCCTCTAACGTCGATCCCCCCTCCCCTTCGCGCTAACATCCTTGCTAACATGAAGGATATCATCGTGGTGTCACCAACTCTCTGTCGGAAATACAACTGCTGGCAGATAAGCTTTGAATATTAAATAGACAATGATTTTTATAATTATTTTTTAGGAAACCAAGAGAATTCATTTGCATTACTTATTTAATAACCACAACTTTATTAATAACGAATGTATGTTTTTTGTGGATGTACTAGTTATATTATCCAGATCCCAAAATATGTGAGTTAATGACAAAAAGCCGTTTTTACCATTACTGATTACCCCAGATGTGTAGTCCTTGATCTTAAATTACATACATGGGTATTTCAAAAGAACGAATCTGGAAAATACATGAGTAATCCAACCAACGCAAATTTTCTGGATGTCGACTAATATAAATATGGATTGTTGAATGTCACAGGTAGATTCCAAAAGTGTAGACATGGCATACTACTGATTAAAGAACAGTTGTGCTAACCAAATACTAGTAGTCATTTTGTTTGCAAGCATTTGTCCAAATTTTGTATTATTGTCTCCTTTTTCCACACACAGAGTTATTTAGATATGTGGTATGTAAAGATAGATTTGACAGATAAAACTGTGCTATACATTTGTCTCATTTGACTTTTAAACCTATATTAAGGTATTGATGAGTAAAGTTACAGTTATCTGTGCTGAAGCAAATACATGTAGTTTCAGTGCTCTTAAACTATTTTGTACGAAAGGAAAGTACACAGCTAATTGTGCCACATACGTTTCACATATGTTTGAATTTAACACACGTACAACATACGTTAAACATACGTTACACACATGTGAAGTCAAACCGTACGTTAAACATATGTTGAGAAACGCATGGTTAACATACGTGTGATAACATACGTTCAACATCACATATGTTTAACATACGTTAGATTTTACATATGTTAAACATATGTGAATCACATGTTTTACATATGTAAAACTCAACCACATGTTACACATATGTTAATAAACACATGGTTAACATGAGTTCTAAAAACCATGTTACACGTGCGTTAATAATATATATGTTTTACATATGTGTGAATTGAAGGCATGCATTTGAATAACTTTACATCAAAATTATCTGCATGCGTGGATCTAATGGGGGGGGGGGGGGTCGGAGGGATCCCAACCCCCCCCCCCCTGGAAAATGAAAGTTAATGAAATTTACACAGTAAAATTATCGCAAATATGCCTCGGATCCCCCCCCCCCGGGCATACACAATTATCCTTCGGACCCCCCCCCCCCCCGGAAAAAAAAATTCTGGATCCGCGCATGATCTGCATGTACATGTGTGATGTTGCTTTATCACTCATATCTCTGAAATGAATGCATGTGAACATGTGTGAAGAAAAGCCTTGCTACTGTGCGTGTTTATTGGTTTAAACTATGCATAAATAAAGTTGTTTCATTAACAGAAGCCACTTGTCTTCTTAAAATTAATTCGATAACGAATCCGGAATTAATACGAAATCGGTTTTAGTTTTGTCGATGACAAAATATACGTCACATTTTTACGTCACGGAGGCAGAAGATCGAACTGCAGGATGGATTTAGCAGAGGTAATGATTGTCAAGCATTCGTTTTTATTTAGCCTACTTGCATTTGAAAATTATATCGTACAATTACCGATGTCAAAAGAGTAAACATGTAACACGGAGCTGTAACTGTGTTCTCCGGGAAAATTCGGGTTGAATTAATGACGATAAAAATGATGTTTCCCCAGAGAGCTACAACTAAGCAGCTATTTGGTTTAGTTAATATAGAAGAACCAATACTTATTAAAACCCATAAAATATATGTCGATCTTGGATAAGACTCATTTGAAAACTGAAGTATTTGAAAGTAGAGAAAAACTAGAGCAAAGCCTATGCAAAGTAACGAGTAGGTCTTCCATTGCAACTAAGTGAAATGATTATTGAATTGCCTCTATTAAGTTATATTCTTATTGCATGGTAATTGAAATTTTTTTATAGGCATGCATTGGCTGCTTGACATATCCCTGGAATAGGACACCAACTAGCTAACATAGTCAATGACAGATGTCTCTTTGAATTGATAAAATCATAATGTAAGTACTCATACCATTGCATTTCACAATTTAAACATTTTTTAAGGGTCATCAACACCGCTGGAAATTTTTTTTCCATACAAATCCAACCTAATAAATAACTCAAAGGTATGGATTTCTATGACATAGTTCATTAAAAGTAGAAGTTACTGGGTGTTCAGGATCATTAATGATAATCTGTTGCATGACACCTACATGTACATTTGTATTTCTTAGTAAGTAAGTGAAAAATTTTGATATATCTAATTATTTAATGCATGTATTATATTTTGTAGCAAATGGATATAATACAGAAGTTTCAAAGATCTGTTCTGATGTAGCCTGAAGATTTTGTAATGAATGATCCAGGATCCAAAAGTTCTTCGCGGAGTTCAAAGACAGTTGCAATGTGGTTGCTAATTTAGTGACAGAGTAAGGTAATTCAATTTAGATAAGGATTAATACAGGCATGTATCTAGTTACCCCCCTATTTTTTTTTTGTTGCAGCAAAGATTTTTCTTAAATTTTCATATAAAAAGTGAATTATCAAGGAGTTGCCCACCCCCCCCCCCCAATGCATGCACACACACACTTTTCTGGGGACTATGTGTAAGTGTACTTTAGAATATCATTTCACCCAAATGATTCAAGCTTATTTGCTTAAAAAAATATTTACCTGTATACATTGTTTTCCGCTTACATGTATAAATTATATTTTTTATCGTGTATTTAAAAACTCTAATGATTGTATGTACTTAAGTTTGTATTAATATTTTAGAAAGAAGTTCAAACAAGCATTGCCATGGGAAAACATGAAAAAGGAAGAAGTTGGAGGTGGACAAAAATCAGGATGAATATACTAGAGGTAAAAATTATTTCGTCAAATTAATACTTGTGATTGACCTTCTATTTTGCCCCCCCCCCCCTCTCTCTCTCTCTCTCTCTCTCTCTCTCTCTCTCTCTCTCTCTCTCTCTCTCTCTCTCTCTGAAAGCTTGCAAATAAAAGAAAAAATTATTAACAATTGATTGTCAATTGTAAACTTTCTTCATGTTGTATTTGCAATAAAATCTAAATGGATCCTGTTATTCTTTAACAATATTGTTGAATAAAAAAGCAACCGAGGCATTTGCAAATTTTACTTTATCATAAAATGAAATTTAATGCAAAATTCTTTGTTTTTTTTCCAGAAACTATTAAAGCACAGAAGAATGACAACAATATAAATCTAAATGTAATCATTCAAGGAATTAAATTCATGTTTAATCTCGAAACTGTCTTTTTTCTGTAACTCTAGTTTTAGATTAACAAGAAGCTGTAAATGCAAAATGAATGTTTCCAAAGATCCACCGAAGTAACTGAGTAATCAATTGAAGTGATTCAAGCAGCAAGATGAAGTATATCAAGAATGAACTGAAAAATTAAAAATATTCAAGTAATTCAATTTTAAGCAATTTACATGTGATACGTATGTAGTTCATGCAAAAAACGTACGTTGGATCCACATGCGTAAAACGTATGGAATGTATCACGTAAATCTAACACACGTGTAACATACGTTTCACATATGTTCATTAACGTATGTTAAACACACGTGGTACTTAAATCACGTTAAACGTACGTAAGGTCACATACGTATCACACATGTTTAACGTATGTGAAACGTATGTGGCACATTTTGCTGTGTAGCCTTATCTGGAAATCATACATAATATTGTCAAAATAGGTTTATCATATTGTAAATGCTTGAAATGTACACCAGCAGAATACTACATTGCAAAATATAATAAACATGTTTTTGTTATTTATTGTTTGCATAAAGAGGTATGACCAATTGGTTGTCAATCCATAAAAATACCAGATTCTAGTCGACAAGGTATATACAATGCTTATAAAACAAAACAGAAATTGCAAGCTCGAACACCTTTATTTACTAACCATAAAGAATCCTAAATTTTGTTTGGAAGGATCACTAACATTTGACTGACATCTTTCTTCAACGCAATATACCGTAGATTTATTGTAAAGACGTTTAATAAATATAACCATAAGCTGACACTTTCCAATGAGTTTCCTTCGTCCCTCTCACATTAGATATATAGTTTTTTGGTTTCGTCAACAAAAACTGCCAGGTTTATGTCAGACTCTGGAGACATTTAATTCAAGGGCAAGAAAATTGTAGTGTCGTACACTCATGTGGTGTATAATCAAAAAGTATTTAGGAGCTACTGATTACTTTTACTGGATAAAAATACATCATTTTAAATACATGTAAAAAAAAAAACCAAATAACTCCGAAAAAAGTGTTTACGTCTCTTATATCAAAACCATTTTTTTAAATACTTTTGATGTGTGAAGAAACCGTCACACGCACCGCCTAAATTGATAATTAGGTAAAATAGTTAAATAAACAAAAAATATTGTTGTGGTAATATCTTTGAAGATTTCATAATTTCATATGTATTAATTTATGTGTTTTAGCACTTCTACCAGGATTACCATACCAGGTTTATTTTTACTTGCGACTAATTTTCTCTTGATATCAAATAAATTACTTTATGTAGGTTACAATAAATAGCATGCAAAAAAACATTTTTTTTTCGAAGTGTCCATTTTGTTTTTTTAAGAATCAGTATTAGTTTTTTAAAATTGATTTGCAGTTTTAATAAAAATTGGTAATGATAAATAAAAATTGTTATTTGCCTTTGAAATTGCCTTTTGGATTTCCCTACCTCCCCCCTTTATCGCCTTCAAAAACTGTTTGCGAATCCGAAATAAAATCCAAGTGAACTCATAAAATGATACACGAGACGCTGACTACATAGTTTACACATTTTGAAAACCAGTATCATTCAGCAAATTTTATAGTGTGTGTAATGAGAGTATATAAATAGACAACAAGAAGTGAAAGAAGGTAAAATTACTTGATTCACAATCGCAGATAATACCGATGTGTACAAATTCAGTCTGTTGCTTTGGATGTTATGAGACTAAATAAAACTATGTTTAAAAAACCAACTGCCTTAAGTAATTTAAGTCGCTTGCACATTATTTAAGAGATAGCCAAAATAATTTTTTTTATAAAGCATCATTTTTAACTTTGAATACGTTGAAGGAACTTATTAAAAAAATCCATGCTGTTTGTTAGAAAATATATTTATGTATGCCTAATGTCTCAGTGGGTTTTTCAGTTTTTTTGGATCGATATTAATTTTATATGAATACTTTGCAGATTTTGGGAAAGAATATGGAATTTAACGTAGGTGTGTTTATATCTGATTCAAAAGACAAATTTATTTGCTTTAAAAAATGCTTGATTGGAACATTCTTCCCCTCGTAATTGCCCTCAACAACCTATTCCGAGTCCCAAAATACTCATAATATATTACACGAGATGTTAAACTTTGATACAGAATGCACGCAAGATTTAAATTTAGGTGTATGATGTGTGCAATAGAGATATTTAAAAAGATAAAAAGAAATGAATGAAGGTCATATGTTCTGATCCAAATGATGATATAATACCGATGTTTACCTTCATGCTTTGTAGTAATATTATACTTTATTTAATGAATTAGACGATGAAAAAACAATGCTTAAAATCTTCAATCACTATAACGATACCGACTAAAGAGAGGTACTTATTTTAGATAAAATATCAATTTTAAACATTACAACGGATTTGATCATGGACACGAATGAAACTTCTGTCAACATTATTTTCTATTTGTGTCGATAGTCTTGTATTTATATTTATTAAAGTGTAAACTGTCCTAATGAGTTACAAACTATATACATTTGCACAATGGCCAAACGTTAGTAACACTTTTTTGATCACTGGAATATTACAAACAAATATCATAGGCGTTTAACAGATTTTCTTTGTTTCCGGTAATCCAAAAAAAATTTTTTGGGGGGTTTTCTCTTTTTACAAATTATAACACCTTTATGATTCAAGAAAAATTTTCCAACTTCATCCTTTTTGCCCTTAATTTATCACTGCCGACACTATAAGATAATATTATGGATTAATCTAAGTAATGCGAAAAAGGTATTTAGAAAACGTGCTTTTATCGGGTTTTAAATATTCATTTATTTATGAATGCTGATAAGTGGTTTTAGATATTTCAATGCACACAACGGTTGATCGAAGGAATGCACTTGATTTTTTTAAAAATGTCAAGGTAAATTGCATTTGTATTGTTCTTTATATCATACCTGATTTGTAATCTCAATTTCCCCTGTTAATGGTTAAAGAGTGATATGCAAACACTGTTTCTTTTTTAAAATTTAAATTCATAATTAAAACGATATCTTTCATGAAGGTATTGATTCCATTCAGAGATTTTATTAATGTTTATTAACATTATTTTTAACAAAAATATTACTTGATATTGTTATCGAGACGCAGAGTCATCGAAATCAAAAATTTGAATGCGTCCTTGCCACATGTGCCGATTTTGTAGACACATAATCCATTTTAACGAGTCAAACAATTAAAATAGTCATAAATGTTGTAGCCAAATGGGAAATCGGTATCTTGTCTAAATCGGACACAAATTATAGTGTCCGGCGACCAAAACATAGTGGAAAGTCCAAAATGACACATCAAAAGGTGGGTTGATTTATTCAAGGAGATTCCAAATGCAAAGGAATAATACATCTAATATTTAAGGAATGAATTCAATATTTATTTGTTTTATACGATATAAAATGGTTTGGGGCAGTTTACGCTTTATAAACCGCGAAGCGGTTTATAAAAAAGCGTACACTGTTTCAAACCATTTTATATCTGTCGCGATTGTATAGTGGTCTTTGAGTCAGATAGAACGAAAACACATCTGAACGCTTTGACTGGTTTATCTAGACTGATTTGAACATAAACATATTATTTTAACGTTACCATGACGTCATACTATGATGACGTCATAATAGCAATGTCTCACAACGTCACATGCACCTTGACGTCGTATAAGATATTTACCAACATACTCCGGGCCGCAAAATGTACAAAATCACAATTTACAAAAATTAAAGTTCATGATAGGTTCGCGTTGTGTTTTGAAAAATGTTAACTTGAAAGTCTCTCACTTCTCTTCAACTCTGACTTTGATTTTCATAGCTTGGGAAAGTCATTGTGCTCTTGAAACCAATTTTCCAATCTTGAATTCGTTGAATGTAGTTCCTGTTCTCTTGTGGTAATGCCTCTGATGAATATTGTTTTCTCCTAATGCTCTATAGAAGTTGTATTTCTCCAAGTTGTTGTGGGTATATGGATCCAATTTCCATAGCTGTGTCATCAACGATGGGTTTTGTTTCATGATCTCCTCTAAAGCAGTAACATTCTTTCCCATCTCCAGATTGATCACTCGAAGTTCTAGCTCATCCAGGTAGTGTCTCAAGTCTGCTGTATCTTTGCTTGCCATTTCCTGTGATGTGGTGAAGGTCTCACTGCATGGTTCCACGTTGGATTGAATTTTCTGCGTTTGTGCTTGAAGCTGGTTGTTCAGATCTTCTAGACTCTTCATCTTCTGTTCTAAATCTGAATTTTCTCTCTGGATTTTCTGGATTTTTTGACTCTTGAAAGAAGACTTTCTTCTAAGTCTGAAGTTCTCTCTCCTTAACTGCAAAATCTCTGATTTAAGCTTGTCCACCATATCTTCTTGTTCTTGGTCTTCCTTCTCTTTATTATTGACTGTGTTGAAAGCTGACTTTTTCTGTTTGTTTGTTCTTGACTGAGCAGTTTCTCTCTTCTGTAGTTTGGTATTCAGTTTGTTTGTCTCCTTGGATGTGGATACTTTCTCTTCCTCTTTACATCGATCTCCATTTAGCTGTTTTGAGTAATGTAGTTTGATTGACTGCTCTAGTTGATGTGACTTTTTCTCCTTTGTCCTCTCTAAATTTGTGACTGAGCTCTTAGATGATGGCTTCAGGAATTGCGACTTGTAACATATGCTGGTGTGGTGAGTCTTCTTACAAATCCTGCATTTGAAACGTGACTGACAATTATTTACTTTGTGTTTCCCTAAACAATTGAAGCATACTCTTCTCTCTTTTATGATGGATATTCTCACTTCGCAATCTTGAATAATATGGCAAGTTGTTGGTGAATGTTTACCATTGCAGAATAAACATAGCTTCACAATATTTTGTGGCTTGTTAATCTTTTTATGACTTGACCCAACTCCAAAGTTAGCTGCTGGAATGCATTCCTGGCTTGATCTTAGATTGCTAGCTTGTCCATCTTGAATGCAAAGTTCCTTCTTTATTGCTCTCCTCAATGAGTTTAAATCCCAGTTGTCATCTCCTTTGTCCCGAGTAATGTTCTTCCGAATGTCTGCTGGGAGCTTGTTGTAAACCATGGGTGTTAGAATCGTCCCATACGTGGTTTCGTCAGTGCCCAAGGACTCCAAACCTCTAATGCAGCACTCCATTTTGTCATAAAAAATTCTCAAACAATCTGGATTAGACTTTGGTAGTTGTATGTTGATAAGAGCCTGTATGTGCGCATTGACGATTTTATGATTTTGCCCATATCTTTCAAATAAGACATCTATTGCCTGTCTGTAGTTTGTATTGGTCAAACTAAATCCTGAGATAACGCGAAGTGCTTCTCCACACAACAATGACCGAAGGTAGCTAAATTTTTCTACATCAGATAAACTGTTGTTCCCATGAATACTTGTATTGTAACAATCCCAAAATGTTTGCCATTCAAGAAGATTTCCCTCAAAAATTGGTAGATTGAGTTTCGGTAACTTATGGGAGTTTGCTGAGTGAGTAGCACCACTATTAGAGTTTGGATTCAAATTGAGGCTTGTAACGGTCTGCTGAACACATGAATTTTGAGAAAAATCATGCGTCGAATGAGCATTCTTTTCGATTTGAAGATTTTCATTGCGATCCAAATACTGGTAACTGCTGGCAGTTGCATTTAAAGTTGATCCTTGTACTAAGAGATGTTTTTTGATTTTCTTAATTTTTGACTCTATATTAAATTTGTACTCATCTGCCTCAAGGATTTCCTTTTCCACATCCTCTTCAACTGTATCTTCTAGAATTCTGTCATCTAGATTCCTAAGAATTTCTTGCTTCTCCATTAGTGTTGATACTATAGTCTCTATATCCTCTGTATTGTTTTCCTCTAAAAATGATTCTTCCAATTTTCTCAAAAGTCTTGTTACAGCACTTCTTTGTCCTGAACGAACTGCTCTAAGTTTAGAAGTCATATTCTCTCCGTTTGGTCACGGCACCAAAATGTCGCGATTGTATAGTGGTCTTTGAGTCAGATAGAACGAAAACACATCTGAACGCTTTGACTGGTTTATCTAGACTGATTTGAACATAAACATATTATTTTAACGTTACCATGACGTCATACTATGATGACGTCATAATAGCAATGTCTCACAACGTCACATGCACCTTGACGTCGTATAAGATATTTACCAACAATATCGTATAAAACAAATAAATATTGAATTAATTGCTTATAATTTAATTTTTTTACACTTCACTGTAGATAAAAACGATCGTTTAACCTTTAAAATGACGTAATATTGTACAACATTCAAACGTAACGTCAGGCGTATTGATACGTTTTTAACGTTAGTCTTACTATGACGTAGGCAACATTCTTTATACGATATAAAATAATTTTTTAGCCCATCAGAAAGCGCGTTACAACTAGAATTAAATTATAACATATTAAAAAATGAGTACATGTATCACTACTCGGTACTTAATCGAAGAAGTCAGCTCTTTGTGAGATCTTAAAAACCAGGAGATGAAGGCACCTATATTCTTGCTGCTATGTTTTCTTCTCATTATAATTGGTTGTAGACTCGAAGAATATAAAGAGTACGTAAATGTATACGTATAGAAATATTTGATATAATAACCCAAAACATTTATTTTTCAGATACAAACTTCTTGAACTCAGTTATAGTCGATGAATGTGTGTACTCAAAGATTGACGAAAATATCAGCGCTTAATTCAATGCAACAATACAAACCTATAGCCTAAGGTCAGATGTCCATGCGAGATATCAAAAGGAATTGGAAATTTACTGTTGTAGATGCAAGCATAACATTAATTGTTTGAATAGAATATATAGATTGTATTTTGCTTCACATGACAAAATGCGACTTGAAAATAAAAAAGGAACGATATTGTAACCTCAATAATCTGAAGTTTTTTTTTTTCACCCTATGCTGGAGAAAGTTTTTCTCTAATCAAATTCTGTTTTCCTATTCTAATGTTCATATTGTATAAGTATTTTGAATTTTTTGCAATGAAATAATTAACTGTTAGACTGTTTAATGAAGTAGTAAAAGTGACGAGTGTTGAAATTGTTGATCATTGATTTCAAAAGGAATTTACTAACCTATAAGAGAGTTATAGAACGGACCAGTGTATAAGAAGGACAAGCAAACAAAATAATGTGGGCGCAAGTGTAATAAGTAATCCCTGTATCATGCAGTATATACTTTATTGTTGCAAACAATGCATATATTTGATTTTCTATATTTACTTTTGACAAAGACATTAATTTTTATTCACAATAAAATGTTACTAATAAATAAAGTTTGTGAAGAATGTATCTTGAATGGATTTCACAAATACAATTGCATCGAAAGGAAGAAAAGAAACAAAAATGAATGCTTAATAAACAGAATTTTTGTTCTAACATCAAATCTTCATGCTTTTAAAAATATTTTTTTCAAAATAATGCCATATTAAGAATTAAAATTTTTCATTATATTATTCATTTTACAGGAAAAACAATTTTGAAAAATAGTGAAAGCAGAAAGAAATCTGGTGAAGCTAAAGTTAACTCATCGCAAAGTCGTCAAGGCTGTGGGAAAGAAAAAAAAACAGTTTGTACGAAACGTAAAAGTAAATATTGTTGTGAATATTACAATGAAATAGTCATTAAACCTTCATGTTTCCTTTACACAAATGCTGCCCTTAATGCTAGTCTATAGAATGTATTCATATTAATAACCAGTACTCCCGGTGTTGTATAGCAGTTTTTCCCCCATAGTAGCTCCCCCCCCCCCCGAAAACCTACTATATAGTAGCCTTTCCCCCCGGGGGGAAAAGCTACTATATAGTAGCTTTTCCCACATAGTAGGGTTTCTCCCTCACGTTATAGGTTCAGATTTTATAAAAAATATTCATGGATATCCAGTAAGGATTAAAATCAATGTTTCTACACTCCCAGGTTGCATACATGTATATCTGCATTCATCTGTACAGGTTAAGTTTCGTTTTGCCGATTTATTATTTTTAGGGTCTTCCGTTTCCAACGGAAGACCCTCTTGTTTTTCTTCGGTTTCTTTTTATTATTATTTTATTTTTTATTTTTTTTCTGACTCCTTCTCGGCTTTATATCTCAAAAAGTTTTCATCCGATTTCAATGAAATTTTCAGAGCTTTTGTAAAGTTACCGTGCCTCAAAGCTGGTAAAGTTTCAGCATTTACGTCACTTCCGTTCAAATTTGGCGGCCATTTTTAAATTTAAAAAAAGTGATTTTGTCCGGAAGAAATCTCCGTTAACTTTAAAGATATCGCTTTGAAATTTTTACTGATGATAGATGTATCAATTCTATAATGTACTGGGGGGTTTAAAAATTTCTTCATCAATTTTGCTCAAAACCGGAAGCAGTTCAAATTTTTGGAAATTTTCATTTTTTTGAACAAAATAAGACAATACTACAGTCTTATAGCACTTGCCATGGTGAATTCAAATCTGAAATCCGTTTGAAAATCGAACGACGCATTACAGAGATATCGGGGTTTAAAAATTGATTTTTCCGGAAATTTTGATTCCGCGTCCTTGGTTTAAAAAATAGTGTAATGTTCAAAGTAAAATTAACTCGTACCAAAAATAATTGTTAACTCGTACTTGAACACATTCGGATTTTTTTTAATTAAGTCGTTCTTGAAATCGGAAAGGTTTTGTTAATTCGTACTCAAAATCATTCGGATTTTGTTAAGTCGTACCAGGAATAATTCGATTTTTTCAACTTTTTATTTTAGTTATTCTTGTTATTGGTTTTAGAGCTCTGCTTCTTACAGGAACTTCCAGCTTTACTTCCGACATTAACGGAAGACCCACTCGTTGCTTTGCAACGAGCTTTGCTCTAGTTATTATTATTATTATAGACAATGCTGAAAGTTGAACATGTGTGCAATGGTATTACACATAGAACTTAATTTAGGTAATTTATTGAAAAAAGTTTTACAAGTTATACACTTATATGCATAATTCTGTGTTCTGAAATTGTATTCAGTGAGAATGTTTTAAGAATTTTTTGATAAATCTATCAGACTCTTTGTTTGTGAAAACTTCATCCAGGCTAAACCCTATGTTTTAGAGAAATTTTATTTCCGATGTTTCAGAGCCCGATTTTTAAAATCCTATTATGATAATTATAGTGCCTATTATTTAGGGTCCAATGTCTCATAAACTAGAGATGACCATATCACCATATTTTTATAGTGGCAGTGGTTTACCACTTGAAGATGACTCTGAAAATTTCAGCCCTCTGGATAGGGGCCCTTGATGTTTCAGGGCCCGATGTTTAAAACCCCATTATAATGATTGAATATTGTTCTATAAGTAGGGACCCGAATTTCAAATTCTAGAGATGACCAATTAACCATATTTTCACAGTGATATTTGTATACCACTAGTAGATGACACCGAAAATTTAAGCACCCAATGCATGGTGGGAGCCTTTGCTGTTTTCGAGCCCGATGTTTGAAATCCAGTTATAAAGAATATGTATTTTTTTGGGCTTCATATCTCAAAAACTATAGATGTCCAGATGAACATATTTTTACGGTCGTTTAAAAGTAAAAACATCATTTAAAAATACACAATCACCCATATATTTCTTTATTAAAATGATTGAAAATTATGTTTCATACTGCTGCTGCTTTTTTAAATTCACGAAATTTTTTAAAAAGGTACGCGAGTAAATTTCATTATTTTTCAAGACATTTAATCAATTCATAAGATGACTAATGATATAATAAATAATTAGATAAATAAATCAATGAACATTTATTCATAAAAGGAGAAACCAAAAATCAAAAAATAAATAACCAACCTAAGCGCATATAAGACTTTTTTACTTGTTAGTTTATTAGAAGAACAAGCTTGTATTAAAAAAAAAAGTCAGCTCATCACAATGTGTTGATTGTTTGTTCGTTTGTTTGTTTTTTTTTTTTTGGGGGGGGGGGTGTTTTTTTTTTATTACCCTGTTTAAATGTTCGAAGAAATTATATGGTACACAAATAAATCTTTATTGCAAAATATGAAACAAATAATATATTCTTTTTTTTAGGTAATTGATTCGTATATCTTGATTTAAAACCGTGTATTTTATTCTATGTTTAATAAATGCCATAATAATTTTTTTTGTGAGAAATTAATATCATATCAGTTATTGCAAATTATTGTCACGAATGGTCCCCAATAAACATGGCCGGAAAGTAAAAATGGGGGAAAATCCATTATGAAATAGGTTTTCCCTGGGGGTAATCTGGCTATAAAAAGGGGGAAAGCCCACTATAAAGTCAGCTTTCCGTGGGGAAAAAAATGCTATATAGCCATTTTTCCGGGGGGAAGAACTGCTATATAGCCATTTTTCTGGAGGGAAAGATGGGTAGGGGGAAAAGGCACTATAAAACACCAGTCAAAGAATTTTTTTTGTTGACTTAAAAAAATATCGTTTTTTAACCGTATTTTAGCTCCGAGACACTTTAACACGGTGACTATTTTCTAAATTTCAATTCTTCGCCAATCAAGATAATTTTGTTTTTATCCCGCATAATCTACTTGGATTATCATTCTTATTGGATTTGTTACCTTGGAACGCTATCCAAAATATTCATGCAACGGTTTCAAAAAAGATATAGTAATTGTTCACGACGAAAGATGTTGTCTAAGAGAAATGTATAAGTGTAGACGACCTATTAGACATCTCCAGATTTCGCAATCTCAAGATCTGACTCGTACACAGACGCTTACTTTTATCAAGGTACAATTTTATACAAAAGTCAAACGTAGCTGACCTTTAAATGATAAAATGATAGATTATTCGATGTAATGCAGAAGAGGCATTCAAAACATGCTTTGGTCGTGTTTTAGTAATATCAATTTCAAATATGCTGATCTGTGTTTTCAGATAAAGGTTGAATAAATCTACTCAACATCGTTAAAAGAATGTCCAGGTAAACCACATTGTTCTTTATATCATGCTAGGTATGTGATCTCAATTTGCACTATAATTGATTAAAATAGGTATTATTGATAAGCAAACGCTATACAATTACTATACGTATTTTTGATTGTTTGAATTACAGATTGTAACTGGTGCGTATATTCACATAGCCTTTGTTTTACAATGTCTGTCTGTAATATTGAATTGCCAATATAAAACTGAAATCTAATTACTAAAAATAAATTATAAAGTATGTTTTATATTCTACTTTAAAGTTAAACACAATTTTTGTTTATACATGTAGGTAATGCTACATTTGACCCCGCAACATTTGAAAAACATTTTAGGGACTTGAAAAAGTCACCTCAGAGTATCAAAACCATGGTACATGTAAATGGTATTATCTAGGTAGTGTAGTGTAAGCGATTCTCTCTCTCTCTCTCTCTCTCTCTCTCTCTCTCTCTCTCTCTCTCCTGCATTTCATTGTTCCTGCAACGTTTTTAAGTGAGAGTCGTTGATATTTGTGGATACATTTAAAGTATATATTTATTACCTTCTTCAACTTTTGTCAAAACCAAATATAAGAATTGCTTGTAAAAAAAAAATATATACGCAGCCGCCATTCGTGTTTAGCTGACACGATAAGGAACTTTAAATTTATGGGAAAGAACACGCTAACCTCGACCGATATACGTTTTGAACATATGCAGGTACATTTATACTAGTGTATATCGGGAATGTTTAGAATTTTTGAAATATTTGGGACATAAAGTGCATTGAATATGTATAAAAATAGCGAAACGTTCTATTTCTGGTCCGATTCTCCCCATCACACATCCTTGTAAAGTGACTCTGTCGATGATGACTGCCAAGATATTGTCATGCCTTGGACATTCAAAACATGAGTCAGAATACTATCATTCTTTGAAGTACATGCGTTTTGATTTGCTTCTTATTTTTGATTGCATTTCTGGCGTGGTTTGCAGCCTTCACACTGGTATTTACTTTGGCAGATAGAGTCATTGTATATAATTAAAGTGTAGACTGTCTAAGATATCAAACTAAAATATTTTGGGTTTTTTCAATAATACAAGGACAGAAATACCTTTTGAACCTTTTAGCTTTTTTATCAGAAGACATGAATATCATAGTAGATAATTCGTTCAATCACCATTTTGATTGACATTTTATGACAACATTGATAACGTATTATTTTGAATGCACTTATATGATCCGATAATATCTAATATCTTCTGTATTCCAACAACGCTGAATGCAACTTATAAATACAATTACACAATGTAGCAAAACATTCAATATAGGAAAGTCTTTTTACATTGCGTGGTATTGATCTTATAAACAATGCAAATACATTAACTAAAACATTTTCTTAGTAATAAACATCCCCTGACCGTAGAACTTTGTTGACATTTTATGACAACATTGATTACGTATTGTTTGCTTAGGAGTATAATAACAAAATCGATATGTTGATTATCTGCAGATATATTGAATCTTTCTCAAATGTGGTTGTTTTAAAAGAATACTGTTATTGCAATAAAAATTAAATTTAATAAATAACAAGTCGCCCTTTTTATACAATATTTGCTGAAAAAGTTTGAAAATGTTTAAGGCACGCTTGTTAGTTGTTAACGAATCAACATTGTTTTTATTAGTTTCTACCTGTTCTTAGAGAATTCCAAGTTAAGTTTCAAAATCTCCCGACAAAATCCTCATTTAACCTCACTACAAGTGATTGCTAAACCATTTAACATACGTTTAAAGAATGGCTTCAAATACCGTCACGATTTTTGGAATGCGCATATAAAATTATAATTTGATCGGAAGCAAAACTGATGACATCTTCAAAAAAATTTTTAAAGGCACGTAAATAGATGAATAGATATTTAGTGTCTTTATTCGTGGCACATGTAATGTTTAGAAGGACAATTTAAAACTTCATTCATAAAAAAACCCACAAAAATTGTCTAAAGCGGGCTAAGCTATATTAATGGATCATAAAGATTTTAAATTTTTCATGTCACATTATATTGTTTTGTAGGTATATTTACAGTATGCATTAAAGAAGTAGATAGAACTCTCCAATCTACTGATTGGTATCTCTAAAACTCCATCAAAATTTCAATTTTTTTAACCTTTCTCCCCCTCATAAAATCATGAAATAGGCGATTAGATAATCTCCTTCATTAAAGTTTTATCTGCATTAACAGAGAGCCATGAATGAAAAAAATAAACTTTGGCATGTTAAACTGTCGAAATACAATATCATTAAGATACTTTAGGTTTACATTATTTTAAAGAACAATTATTGCAATATTAGACATAGCTAACCAATTTTTAATTGATAATTCATTAAATATAATCATAATCACATTTATTCGTGTTTTGTTAATCTGTGTTTAGCTGATTTCGCAAAAACAACGTGAAAAAGTCACAAAAACTAATCATATTCGTTAGTCAAGTCACAATTGAAAATCGTGGTAATCAACATTCCATACTACTACCAATTAATCTGGTCAATTTGAAAGTAAACAAATTGTCCTAGATTTGTACAACCATCTTTTTTTCTTCCACAAAGATAATGTTTTAGCGATAACAAAAATATATTGGCATGAAATGGTGTATTTTTCTTTATTGAAACTTAATTGACTGTCTTGAAATATCCAATGAATACCTTGTGTTTAACCAAAAGATTAAACAGTAGCAAAAACGTAAATACAAATATTGTTTAAAACAAAAAAGGACAATAAAGTAAAAAAAAATCGATGCTGACAATTATTCACTTCATGCGGTTATGATTTTTCATTTTACATTTTATATGTAAAATAATTCAGCATGCTAGGTGCTTTTAATGTTTGAATTTTGTAAACGTAGAGAACTAGAATTATCACAAAATATTTTGTTGCAAGTTTCATTCTAACCAATTCCTCCCATTCCCGATATACATGTCAAATTGTATATTAGAATTAAGCAGTAGTATTTTTTATGGTCAAATTATACATTTCATATAGTTTATGTATCTACTAAGTTAAATAATAATTTTGCTGATACCAAAACAGCCATGAGTTTTATCTAAAATAAAAAAAGAACGTAGGTGTTTGACCGACAAATGTATTTATCTATGCAGATATTGTCACAGAAAAGATCTGATAAATAAAAAGTGGAACTTTTCGATGGTTTTCCATGCTTCCCCCTCAAAAGTCCTTAAATTGTTTATGCTAATAGGGACATGGCGCATTTTGTCAAATTTGAAATTTTCAATTTATGTTCGACAATATTGGATGAATATCATTTTTACAGTTAAATTTATGATCTACAATAGGTTGTTGATTTGTAGCCCGATATAATCCATTTTTAATACTTAGAGTATGTAATCCTTCCAGTATTGTGTCTTTAAACATTTTAAAAATGCTCTTAAGATATCAATTTCAACAACAGTATTCCTAATCGTAAAGCTTTACAATCAGTAATGTGAGATATATAACCTTCCTTGGTTGACCATAAGTTAAAAGAAATAATTGTCAAGAATCACAAAAACCTAAGTATCATCGATAATTTTCGTAGAACAGGTTCTCAATTACTATCATTTAGTAACAATATATTCCTAACATATAGGCTTAATTACTTGCAAGTATAAACTGAAAAGTGTTTTATATAAAAAAAAAAAAAGCAAGGAGATGTGCACGTGGTTAACGTAAATGAAAGAATGATTTTGAATAGTATGCACATTTCTGTTATCATGAAAGTTTTTCGCCCACACTCATCAAGCAAACAATACCTAGGAAAACCCCGATTTAAACTGCTTTAAAAATCACATCTCAATCTTGTTTTGAACATAACCAATTCCAAGGGCCTTGGCGCTATAAGCTTGAAGCAACATTTGATAAGTCTACAAGTCCTCAAGATGAACGTTTTTTATTTGATGATAGTCGCATCTCTCGGCAAGACGATTATTGCGGAAGGTGGTTAAAGAATTTGATATAGGTATGAAATTTAAACAAAAACTATTTGTCAACATATGATAACTTTAGAAGTGTTTTTCGTTATCGTAGAGTGCACGTATATAAAAAAGGACACACCGTCAGATGCAAAGTTTGACCCGGAAACACAGATCTGCTGTCGAAAATCAGGAGTCCATGAAAGATTTCAGCAAGGCAAGGAAATGGACTGTTGTGGGGGTAAGAAATATATTACAATGCTTAGAATTATTCACTGTGAACAAAAATGAATGAATGTCCAAAAAAAAAATGATAAAACGTAGCATAATACTTTTATTTGTGGATGTAAGCAACTAACGCAAACTCAAAACTTTAATGATATACATATGTTCTTACATTTATCAAAGGTCATATGAAACGATATCCTGACAATAATGAGTTATATACGGGAATGAGTTCATAAGTGCTTATTCAATAAGACTGGCATTGTTTTGTTTTATTTTATGCAAAATTTTAGCGCCACGGTCTATCAAAATCACTTAATCGGGAAAAGGAACATTGACTAACGCGGCTTACCTCCCTTGTTTAATACGCCAGTAAGACCCAATGGTCTTATAAAGCTCTATAGTGAATTCAAATATCCATGTCGTTTGCAGTATTTTAAAAGAAAAAAATGCTATTTTACATAAAAACTTATAAAATCATACAATAATCAACTATGACAGTATATCTTCTCAAGAAATTAAATCGTGTGCGTTTACATTTAATATTGTGTATATATTAAATTTACATTAGAAACTTGAGAATCAATGATTTTCTTCATAAATTTACATGTATTTATAATATAATTTTAATATATGCATGTACATGTATATATGTTGTGTTTCAATTAATTTTAATAAAATTGTCAAATTCAGAAAGAACTGATCGGGTTTTTTTTCTCATTTCCAGTTTCATGCAATTCATAATGATTTTTTTTTACACATGTTATAAGCAACATATGCTGCCTCATTCACTTCAAGATTGAATTGTTAGTTTTGTTTTAAAATTAGAAATATAATACCATTAAATTATTTTTAGTCTTAGAAAATTCCTTCGAATGTTTTGATTTTAAAACGTGTATTTGTATGTTCGGTATTTTGTTCTTACAACGTGTATGGTCGGTGTTTACTCAATGATTCCTTTTATCTCACTTTCTTCCTTAATGTTTGCTTTCGTTCCTTTATTATATTTATTGAGACTTGTTCTTAATTTATAATTCTGTTGATTAACTACGCATTCTTTCACATTTGATTACGCATTCTTTCACATTTGATTTTTCTCAAACAACCGTTTTATTTTACCGGTACATTTTCAAATCCTTAAATGCCATGTTTCCGCGATCTGTAAATACACGTGTACAGAGAGTATTTGCTAAAGGTATTGCTACATGTATATACATGTATATATCAATAAGTCAGAACTATTTAGGCCAGATTAATTAGAATTTGCCAATCTAATTTTTGAAATTAATAAGAATATTTTGCGGTATTTTATAGCAGCTTTTAAATCCAAACTGTACACAATGCCTCAAATATTTTCATTGACCTGTCTTATACTTTTTCATGTGACAAAAAAAATCAAATGAACTAAAAAATTTCAATCTTTTTTTAAATGTAACTCAGTCTTCATACGTATCGTAGAAGAAGGATGTGTCTGTTTCAAAAGGATTAGAATAATTCATTAATCAGCTGTTACTATTGCATTTCTTTCATTAAATTAACGACCAATTAAAACTAAGTCATCTGTACTACGAAGTTTTAATGCATTGTTTACATCGTTGGGTCTCTGTGACGACATACATCCACAAAATCAAGTACGATAAGCGGGGAAGAATTTTTTCAGGTGCTGTGTTTTTACGGTTAAAGGCAAAAAATCTTACTACACGTATTTAAACATCTATTTATATCAAGCTTTTTATCATTATAAAAGAAAATCACAGTGTTAAAATTTGTTTCATATGACCTTTAAGAAAAAGAAAGTAACGAAGAGGCTGAACGCAACATAACACACATTTGCTGCAAAAACTCAGGTGTTCACGAAAGATACCAAGACAATAAGGAAGTTGGCTGTTGTGGAAGTGAGTATTGAATCAAGTATATAGTTTTTGAATGTTAATACAAATTTAAAGCTTTTTCACTACAAATGAAATGGAAATGCATGGTACAACGCAGATAATTGAATTGATTTGAAATTTACTTAAAATATAAACGCAAGTATTGAGTGTAACTGTACATACAAGTAGTTATCCATATGGGTGGGTGGGTGGGTGTGTGTGTACGTGTTTGCAATTCCGCAAATTCTAAAGAATAACAACGTTCTTGAATACAGAATATATCTGCAAAGTGGAATCTGAGCCACGTCCAGATAAAAATACACCCAAAAAGGATGTCAAGAAGACATATGGAAAAAGTAAGTTTTAAAACGTAATTTTAGTTCAATGTTCATTTTTAGAAATAAGAATCCTTTGGATGACAGCTGCAGTACTGTGTATATATAGTCTATTGGTTTTGTGTCTCTTTATAGCAATGTTTAAATATTACACATTTGATTCTTATGATAAAATATAAAAAGTCAACAACAATATTATACATTGAAACTTGTGAATACAGATTCAGAAATATCCCAGTCACGAAAAGACACTACCAAATTGCCCGGAATCAGGCTTTCTTTGCTACTGCATCAACAATGGAGTATGGAGGCTGATCAACTTTCAAATGAAAGGTAGAAAATTAACTTACGCTAAAACGTTCTTTTCTTCTTTTTTGAAAGTTGGAGGGGTGTAATATGCTTCGTTTAATAACCGAAAATGTTATTGTCATATCATATTTCCAAATTTCCTTTCATTTTTTGCAGATTAGGCATAAACGTTAAAGAGATCAAGAAAGCCATCAGTCGCCTTATGAAAGTATTTCAAGGGGCATTTTAAACAGAAAAATCCATTGGTGATCACTAACCTGTACAAATGAAAGCATCTAAAACTCAATAGCCTGATTTATTATCTTTATTTTTTTCTTTTATGATAACATTTGTATACAAGCATTTTATCTTTGCATTTCATTATTCCATGTAACGTGATAACAAAATATCAGTTATCAGAAAGTGTAGAATCATATACATCTATTTTTATATCATGAAATAAAGAACATGCTTATTGTTTATAGTTTACGATTATTCATTGTCTGGTAAAATCACCAAAAAGGAAACAAGCAACAACATTATGGTATTATAATGATTCATTCTACAGACTAAATGCTTGTAAGAGATAAGGTATAAACAAAATTTACTTTTCCATTTAAGATAAAACACGTCGCTAGTCTTGCTGAAAAACAGTAAAGATGTGTGAGCTCTGTAACTCTCTTATAATTTGATAAATGACACTAAAACTTTGTTGGAACTATGAATATAGGTAAAATGTACACGGGTTGGGTATATGAAATGTCAGTCAAGATTACAAGTGCATGACGTATATACTGCTGAAAAAGCCGATTGTTAACCTATTTGTTGTTATCTTATCGGTTTGTTTTTCAATTGCTGCTTCGACGGCTTCCTGAATGACGTTATTGTTATTCATGTAAGAGTTAATACTAGATGCACATGCAACACTCCCCTGGCTAGCGATGAACAGTTGGCCGGAGAGCATCGAACATAAGGTGGAAATTCCCTCCTTCGGTTAGTGGTGACCTTTTTTGTAACCTCTATAGCAATACTTTTCAAAAGTTTCAGGAGAGTTGTTAGAAGGAGAACAAGGTTGTGGTACTGAGCAATTCATTTGAAATTGCTTGCTTTGCTTGATAGTGGATTTGTTACCAGTGTCTATTTCCGCGTAGGTAGCAAGATGAAAACTAATTAAGATAATCGCTGTACTGGCTTAAGTAAATGGTTTTCAAGATTCACCCATCTCATAAATTTCACAGAGAATTGATATATTAATTTCCTTGAAATTACAGTTTAAACTAGAAATGTTAAATATATACTATATCTTGCAGTTAACATTTGATAATGATAATATAAATGTGACAATACTTTTTATATAACTATACCTATAATACGAAGAAAATTTTAATTGTATAGTTGTTGGAAATGAAGATATTCTTGCTTCAAAGTCAAGTATTCTATTTGTAAGACAGCTTCCATGACGTTTACCCATACGCTTGGTGAACCAGTATAAAATCTAAAAATGCATTTTCGATGTAAAAAGCTTTCTAATATCTAGCAACAAGGGATTGTGGATGCGATATTAAATATATCTAATTCTAGGACATCTGAATAAGATATTAGATTTGAAATACAAATGGAATTAATTATTGATTTATACAGGTATAAGTTTGGTTTCATCAAATTTCTTAAGGTTAAAAAAAATCAAAACGAAATAAGTTATTTTTTCCGATACGCATTACGAAGATTTAAGTTTTTAAAAGAAAGGTTCTAAGAAATAAATATCAAAACAAATAAGTGGAAATTTCTTTTTAAAAACCTATTCATATAAAATCAAAGATTAACGAAATTAACATTATAAAATTAGCTGGAAAGATGTTGTAATTTTCCCGTAAGTGATTGCATACGATGCATCTTTGTATTTGTCACTCTTAATTATGAATCGACGATTTGGGTAAAAACACTGTCGAATTTGTTTGAAAAGACTTTATAAAAATATTTACAAGACTAATGTATATTAATTTTAACTTTGGGGTTTATCATTTAACATATGATATTCCCCGCTAAGAAAGTATGGAAACGAAAGCACCTTCCTATTAGAAAATGATGGTTGCTTCTTTTTCTTATAGTGATATTGAACTTGCAAAAAAGACCAAAGCTAAAGTAAGAACACATTTACAGGTCAAAAACAATCTTTGTTTAAAACTTTAGCTTCTAATCATTTTCAATTACAAGAAATAGCTCAAACGGGAATTAAGCATTTTTTAATATAACTGATCCTGGGTCAAGTTCATGACAAATTATCGGTTCATAAGCAAACTCTATGAGAAATTAAACCTTCCGATGTTTCACGATAAAAACACTATAAACCTTTAGCCTGCCCAAAGAACCTAGGGAAAAATGCACACCCTCATGACATAAACAATCTTTGTGTAAGATTGCAACTTCCAATGTTTCTTTATAAAAAAAAATATATTGAACGCACACAAATTTTGCACTTTTTCTACCAGTGACCTTGATCTTGCCGAAATGAGCATGTGTCCGGGTCATTACAGACGATCGGGTCATAAGCAATGTTTGTGTCAAGTAACAACTTCCAATGTTTCTTTATAAAAAAAGATATATGGACCGGACACAAATTTTGCACTTTTCCTACCAGTGACCTTGATCTTGCCAAAATGAGCTTGTGTCCGGGTCATTACAGACGATCAGGTCATAAGCAATGTCTGTGTCAAGTAACAACTTCCAATGGTTCTGCATTAGAAAAAAAATGGAGCGGACTCCTATTTTGCACTCTTCTAACCAGTGACCTTGACCTTCCTCAAATGACCTTGGTCAAAGTCATTACACACCCTGTGTTTATAATTAATTTCTGTGTGAAGTAAGAACTTCCAATGTTTCTGGATAAGAAAGATATGGACTAGACACGAATTTTGCACTTTTCCTACCAGTGATTTTGACCTTGCCCAACTTACCTTGGGTTAAGGTCATTACACACCATCAGGTCAAAAGCATTGTTTTTGTGAAGCAAGAACTTCCAATGTTTCTCCAGTAAAAAGATATTGAATAAAAACGAATTTTGCACTTTGCTAGTGGCCTTAACTTAGCAAAAATGACCTTTAAGGTTCAAAATCAATACACACCTTCGAGTAGTCAGCAATTTTTGTGCAAAGTAAGATCTTCCATTGTTTTCCGATAAGAAAGATATTGACCGGACTCTAATTTTGCACAGATAGACAGACGGATGGACGGACGAGTACTATCCACGGTTGGTCTGTCTCTTGAACAGTGGTAATCAGTAAAAGACAGATCAGTGTAGATGCAATGTTGTTAATGCAGTAGAATATTGTGCAATCTCTCTTTGGGGATCAAATTAAAGGTAGTCCATCAATATAACTAAGACGTATCTAACAATTTTGATTGATCTATACTACATAAAATACGTATTTTAAAGTTTTTATGAGACTGACGTAAACCAAACTCGGGGTGATGTATGTAGTAAAAAAAAGAACTTTTTGCACTTAAAACTTTTTAAAAGAGTAATCTGGCCTTTCGAAAAAATTTTAAAAATCATTTTCTGAAAATATGTACGGTAATTTATGAATTATTTTAGCATATTCAAAGAAAAGGAAAGTCTTTCCAGCTTTTTACCAAGAGGAATGTAAAAAAAATTGTATTTAAAAATGCATTTTACACATAGACTTTAATGTTAACTTCAACATATAATGTAATTGTTAATATTAAATTAAAAAAAAAATTCTGAGGTGAATCTTTATTATATGATACACCCTTTACAATCACACCAAGATTTTAGTGATCAAACTTGCAATCTATTAGATATGAAATATAATAGTTATCGATGGATAACCTTAAAGATTGAAAAGAAACAATGCAAAAATATCATCTTCACACTAAATAATATCAGCAAATGGACTCAGTTTGCCTGCTAAAATGATAGACAAGATTACATGTACTTGTACCTACTTGTAAAACAAACATAACACGTACCACAAGAGTCAAACGTTTTTAACTTGTAAAGATGTTTTGTCCTTCTATACAGATATGGGTATATGATGACACATGACTTTAACAAAAGATATGTAAGAAAGGAGTATGAATTGAGAAATTGCAACTGGATTTTCCTAAGCTATCATTTTGCACTGATCTTATTACATGTATCCTATTAATTTTAGATGAAGGTTGTCAGATTTTAAACATACACATACATACAATACAGCTACAAGTAGGCATTCATAATTTTCTCTATTGTCGTACTGAGGTAGACATTTTATTTGGAAAATTTAATTTTGTGTGTAAAAAAATGATTTTTAAACGCTTTCTTTGGTTTTAATTGCCCATAGAATACGCCTAAATTATAAGTAATGAAAAGAAAAATACATGATGTTTTTTGTTTCATTGCATTGTTTTGAATAGATAAAACTAATATGAACATTTGATTGCACTGCCCTTATAATGAATATTACAAGTATAGGTATGAAAAATTTGACAATATTAAAAGAAAATATCATATTGTGCGTTTTTTCATACTCGCTAACTTTCGACGACTGGCAATTCATGTTGTCGCTCATATTGGCAGTCAGTGCTTTAATTTTTTTTAATGTTGAGAAGTCGTTCATAGCGTCTGAATAAATTCATTTAAGTTAATTATCTAAATAGTACCATGTGATTTTTACTGCAAATACACGTTCATGTGAACCAGGACGATTATACATTCTTTAAACATTCATTCACCTGCTCCGGTACGTTTAAAAAACGTCCTTTTACAGAACAATGAAATAGCTTCATGAAAATATTACCTGCACATTTTATACCGCAGTGTACTGCATATCATGTATCAATAAAACACAGGGTGAATGAGATAACTTGGATTATTTTACGTTTCAGAAAGATTGTGGAGGTGAATCTCAAGTGTAGTATCGTGAAATTATTTTAATTTGTAATCCTAAGAGCAATGCAGGGTTTCTATCTGTTCGTAAATAAGACCAAACCAAAAAATCAAACTCCTAAATTGTTAATGAAAGCTTGAAATATAATATACATTATATAACAGTAAAACCGGGTAGGTTTTAAGCTCTGGTAATATCTTTAAAAAATGAACACTTTCTGCATAACCAACCGGTATCATCAAAAAATCACCAAAGAGGAAACAAGCAACAACATTATGTTATTATAATGATTCATTCTACAGACTAAATGCATTTAAGAGATAAGGTATTATCCTTGGGTCAATTACAGATTTCTTGTGATTGTATAATTGCACACTAAACATAATGCTTCTGGTTCACATTTTACAACATCGGTGCTGAATTTGGCTCTGATTCTACTGTAAAAGTGGTACTTTACGCGAGAAGATATTTACACTTCAGGGGTTCTGGGAACCATACTCTTCTTTTGCAAAACATATTCTGGAACCTGATCGCACTTCAATATGACGCCCTCAATTATATTCTAAAAGAACATTTGGCTACTGCAAAAAATGACGTTTTTGAAACCAGTTTTTCGAATTTTTCAGCCATTAAATGACCCCGAAAATAAAATAAAAAATTTCGAAACCTTATTGCGCATCTATAGGATACCCTAAAACATATTCCAAGAGATGATTTATCTACTGTTGAAAATGTAGGAGGAGTTCGAGGAAGAAGTTTTTTTGGTAAAAAAAACAACCTAATTTTTACCAATTATTTGACCCCCAGGACTACCAAAGAATTTTGGAAACCGTTTTACAAAACAACATGACACCCCAAATCAAACTCCAAGAGTTCAGTTTGCTGGTTTATAAGATGTAAGGGCAGTTTGAGAAAGTAAAACGTGATAGATGGACGGACAGACGGAACAGGGTAACAACAATATATCCAAACTTTCTTAATAAATTGCGGATATAAAAACAGATTCACAAAAGATATACCTTTTTGATAAAACTTTAGTCAAAGAGTCGCAAATTTTGTTTTTGCACAACTTCATACAATACTTTTCCTCTCTCCCAAGAACTCCGTCTCTTTAAAAAAACAACAACATCTCTTTAATAATGTTAAGCATAAAGAATTTTTCATTAGATCATTTCAGCAAATATCAAACAAAATCCATGGTAAAATATATATTACACAAATCAATTGAATAATAGTAATTATTTAAACTTCATTCGTTTCATCATAAATCATAAAATCAATTTTCTGATAATAAAAGGAACATCAACCACACTTATTTATGATCAATGAATATGTTTTTATGATTTCCCCATAGCCATATATTTCCATTGATGAATTATCATTTGTTGCTCTCTTACTATTTCCTTTTTTGACAATAACTTACATGTAACTACCCAGGAAATGTTCAAATGTAAACTTCTATTGTCAAAACACAATCTGAGGTAACTATGTTTGTACATTTCATTTGTACGAAACATACTCATTAAATAAATGACACCTAAATACGTTTAAAATGTTGAAAAATAAATCGGTGGGATTCAATTATGCATTGATCACTTGTGTATCAATTAGATACGTTATTTTTTTTCCATGCCGGATATTGTTTAACTCATAATTACATAAACAGAATTGTTTTACAAGACAAATGTTGATGCGACGGGAGTTGATTTATAAAACGCTTAACAAATAAATGATTGTATATATATCAAAATTAAAAGTTAAGGTAAGGTGGATTTTTGAGAAAATATTACACATTATGTAAATTTAAGTATATATAGCGGACTTTTTTATGTCAACGACTTACAGTTTGCTTTCTATTAATATTCCTTAATAAAATGTTTAAAAACAAGAGTCATTAAATTGTGAGAGAAAAACATTGAAAAGGAATATAAATGATATGGGCCTAAAATGGCCCCCTATAATGAATATCATTTTACATCTCCCAAGTTCACTTTTTCGTTGGCAATTGAAAATTATAAGTAATTGAAAAGTGAAAAAGAAGTAGCATATCCTTTTCTAATTAATAGATTAAATCTAATGATGTTTTTACTTACAATTACAGCGCGTTGCGCCTTACAGTCAAGGGTTAAGACGTTTCGATTGCAAGTCTTGTTTTGAGTGACTTTCCAGTTTTACGAGCGTTGAGCATTCTGTCTTGCTTCTAGAGTTCTAAAAAACCGCTTCTGCCATTATTTTTCACTGCATAGTAAGCGATTTCTGAGATTTTAAAAATGCGGTCATACGTTTTAGGCAGCGATCTATTCATTCATTACATTTGACGATATTCAGCTATTTAACTACTTTTTTTCATCACATTGTGTAGTGCACACAAGTGGTTGTTTAAAGGGGTAGCAAAACGAAAATAATAAACAGAATGTAATGAATCTGAAATCGGTGCTAGGAAGATCGAAACTGAATAGGTCACTGCTGATGTTACTTTTACAATGAAGAATACTTTTACAGTTAATTCTTTAATTCAAACACATCAAATATGTGTTTCGTTTTTCACTTTAATTTGACCAATGTAAGAAGAATGGGATGGTTTTAACCAGAATGAGGTTTTGTTAATCGACAAAATTTAGACGACAGTTTACATGTTCTGTATCATCAGAGAAAAAAAAAATGCTGTTGGATGACACACATGAATCAATTCTAAAATAATAATTAAATTACCTTTTATATAAGGCTTTAGTTTTTGCTCAAATTGAAATCGACTGTCTTAATAAAAACATACGCCCTAAACAATGGCGTTTAATTATTGTCTTCCCTTTCATACAATTATAACGCTTTGTTTGTAAAAAGGGGCATTTATAGGAGGTTACGATTTTTGCCAAAAATTATTTTTCCAATTTTAATGTTTACAATGCTTCAGTAGGGCATCTTAAATAGGCAACCAAAATTTGAGGGTCCTTTGTTGAGTTTAAAGTGAGTTACAGAGTTTACAATTCTTTGTTGTGTAAACAAATTTTTTTTTCTTCACATTTTGAATGTTGAAGTCACAATTTCAGTTTTAGACCTAAAATGAAAGTGTTAAATGTTAAGAACTGTTTATTTATGCTTAAAATGAATAAGGAGATCTAGACAAATCAGCTTGACAAAGATTATTTAATAGTATATTGATCATAAATATACAAACACAGGCCACGGGCCTGAATTCTGAGCTCTTTATCTTGCATATAACTGTACGACTGGTTCTCAAATTTTATATGGTTATAAGACATGCATTCTACGAGCATTGTAAAAAATTAAAACAGTATTGTAAATGAACAAATCTGTGAAATACACGAGTAATCCAACCGACACAAATTTTCTGGTTGACTAATCTCAAAATGGGGTGTTGAATATCACAGGTAGATTCCAAAAGTGTAGACATGGCATACAACTGATTAAATGATAGTTGTACTAACTTTATACTAGTAGTCATTTTGTAAGCAAGCATTTTGCCTAACTTTTATATCATTGTCTCTTTTTTCAACACACAGAGCTATTTTGGTTTTTGGTATTTAAAGATAGATTAAACAGATAAAATTATAGTTAAATATTTTTCTCATTTGAATTATGTACTGGCTTTAACGCATAGGAAATTGGTGGGTAAAGTTACATCTACCTGTGTTAAAGCAAATGCTTTCAGCACTGTTGAACTTTTTTGTACGAAAGGAAAGTAGCCTTATCTGGATATTATATATAATCTTTTTAAATTGAGTTATTGTCAAAGTCTAAATGCTTGAAATGCACACCAGTAAAATTCTATGTGGCGAAATGGAAACAAAAATATTTCCGTTTTTCATTCTTTGCATAATGAGGTTGTCAAATCCATAAAAACCAAGATTCTCGTCTAAAGTTTGAATATGATGCATACCGGAGACTTTTGAAAAAAGTTTTGAATTTTGTCAAACATCATTTTGTGTTGTTGACGTCTAGTGCAAAATTTGCTGATAAAATTAATAAATAATGTATATGTGTTTACGTATGATAAATAAACTGTTATTTGCTATTGGAATTGCCCATAGAATTTCCTTACCTCTTCCATTAATCGACCTCAAAAAAAATTTTCGGAGTCCTAGCCTAAATCCAAGTGAACTCATAAAAAATACACGAGACGCTGAATACATAATTTATGCATTTTTGAAATTCCGTTTTCATGGTATGTGTAATGGGAGTATTTATATAGTAAAAAGAAGTCTATGAAGGTAGAGTTTTCAAGTGTAGATGATACCTAGTGTACAAATTCGGTCTTTGTTAAAAGACAAAGAAAAAAACACTGTTTTAAAACAAATGTTTTAACAACTTTAACTATTTTAAGTCAAGTGTGCATACGCTGTATAAAGTATCATAATTTAAGTTTCAAATAGAAAACGTTCAGGGCCACTATTAAAAAATCTGAAGGAATCTTGTTTGTGAGAAAGTGTATCAAAAACATATGGTTTCAATGTATGCTTACTGTCTCATTGTTTCTTGAGTTTTTATAATCCGTATTTACTTTTTATGAATGTTTTGCAGATTTAGCAAAAAACAATATGGAATTCGATGTAGCTGATTCACAAGACAATGTTAATTGCTCTAGGAATTGCCCATTGGATTTTCTTACCTCCCACTGTAATCGCCCCCAAATACCTTTATCTCAAATGCGAAAAGAAATCCGTCCAAGTGAACTCATATGATGAAAAAATATTAAACGCTGAATGCGGAACGCACTCAGTATTTGAAAGTCGGGTTTATGATGTGTGTAATGACTGTGCATGTATTTAAATAGACTAATCGCGGGGGTGTTAAGGAAGCATATGGAATCTGAGTTGCATGTAATTCCGTGAAATCACAAATCTTAGTTATCATGTACATATTCAAATATCTAAGCAAAGAAACGTAGATCAAAAACAAATAGAAATTACTGAAGACAATTTTTTTCCAGAAATTAGTTTGTGTTACGTAGATTTACACATCGATGACGTCATTACTAAAAGTTGAATGTCGTGTGAATTTGATCGGAAAGCATTGTAAACATATTCAAAATATAACTAATCTAAGAACTCTAATAAAGTATTGTGGTGTGATTTATTGAGAATTGAACATAAGAATACCGTGGAAGATGTTAGTTTTATCAATCATTCGCTAAAAGGTATGTAAATTTGCTTTTATTTCTCAGCCAGGCTTTCCTCTGTCGTTGTTTACGATGTAAAAATCCGACCAGAACAACACTACCCCGTATATATTGAACTTGAAATTTAACGTATCGTTAGTTTGATCAATGCTTATATTGAAAAGTGCTGCTAGAATCCCATGTTGTGTGTTGAATTGATGAAATTTACCGTTTTCCGTGCAAACTATGTAAAAGTTGGGAAGGTTTTAGTAGAACCGGATAAATAACTTTTTAATAAGGACAAACATAGGATTCTAGCAGCGGTTTTGATTAAACTGAGATGTTTTGCTTTCACTTGGTATGCTTATTTTATTTTGGAAACCGAGGGGTAGTGTTGTTCTATCTCATTTTATGTTAAGGAATATACGTAAGCTATTTATAGTTGTCACGTGATAATTTACCAATGTGGCAGTAATGTACTACCCGATTTTAATGCACTGACATCTATTTTAAAGGATAATACTAAGTTTTTGATCTTATTCAAAATCATTATTTTATTTCACGATTTTGAATATAACAGTCAAAATAAGACGCTTAATTGCCCATATGCTTCCTTAACACCCCCGCGATACAAATGAATGAAGATCAACTGTCCGGATTCATATGAATAGATACTAGTATTACCGATGTGTACCTATACGATTTGTTGTAATGTTTTACAGACGATGATATATATAATAAGTTAAGGCCATCAAGTTCGTTAACAATCCTTACTATTTAGCGTTCACAATTTTATATCAACTGTGAACTTCAAAATAGATACAGGACACGGTAGAAACATGATCCCGTAGAATGTTATTATTGTGTTAGAAAACACATTTAAACTCTTACTGTAAACAATCTATAGTTTTGACAATTGAAGGTCAAACGTAAGTATTCACATTGTAAAATAAATAAATTAATCTGATTTTTGTCTTTATTCCGTATGATGAAGCCATTTATTTATTTAAAAATTGAAAAACGCATACACGTACATGAATCGTATGTAACCAGTAGCCCTTTTCACAAAAAATCTTACGAATTTGCGTAAGATTGTAGTGCTTTATTTACATCGGGTTCGGGGTTCAATAACAATCAGCTGATCAGGTGCGCGAAATCGACAGTTGTACACATACCCTGATTACAGACGGACGTTCACGCCGACACTGCGATCAATACAACTCAGCCTGGTGAGTTATTCACTAACTGGGCACTGTGCATGTTATAAATACATACCTTCACAATAATGGTGTCAGAAGTTGTCGTATAGATCTGTTATTTTTTTTTTCTCAGATTAAATACCCCGCACAATAGTTCGTGCATTTTGGCGCCATAATTGAATTTTTTTTTTCTTGTCTTCCAAATTCGATCGGGAAGATATTTATTCATTTCAATTAAAGTATTAGTATATTATTGAAGGATTTGTATTGTTTTTCTTGATTTTTTTGATTTTTTTTTGTCCTATTGCGTTAGTTACACCTACATGTTTTTTTAAGATCACAACATGACTATTTCGTCGGATTGTCTGATGATTTAGTTTATACATAAAGTAAGACCAATACTGAGAAGGTGTATGCAGGAGTAAACGATCAAAATCATGGCTACTCCTATTGATATCAATAAAGCAACATTTGAAGAGTTAAAAAACATTAGAAATATTGGGGACAAAAGAGCAAAGAAAATTATCGATATTAGAAACATCAAAGGTAAAATTACTTTAGAAGATCTCAAAATCATTCCCTGCATTCCCAGCTCAATTTGGGATGCCTTGGTAGATGAAGGTTTAATTGTTGTACCATCAACTTTAGTAAAAACCAGCAATGTGGAACAATCTGTACACGCAGGGGACACAGAAGGGTCTAGTACACAAGAACAAGACTTACTAAAAAAAATTGATATGTTGAAGAAAGAGCTGGTGGAGAAAGAAGAAATGATAAGAGAAAGAGAGAATGATATCAGAGAAAGAGAGAATATTATCAGAGAAAGAGAGGATGAATTGAAAGAAAAAGACCATACGTTAGATGAAAAAGAGGAAGAGTTATCATTTTGGCAAAAAAGCATGAAAACAACCAGAGAAAAAGGAGATAAAATAGCTGATGAGTTTAAGTTTATGTTTGAAAGGAGAGAGGAAGATTTGAAAGAAAAATTGGCAATCAGAGAGAGAGAATTTGATGAACAGCTACAGACTTTAGAAGATCAGAAAGAGAAAATGAGATTATTAGAAGAGAGAGAGAGATCAGAAAGAGAAGAGTCATTCAGTAAAAGAATGAGAGAAATAGATCAAAGAGAGAAAGAAATAGAAAAGAGAGAACGACAAATGAAAAAAGAAAGAGAGCATGAAGAGTTTATCTCAAACATAAATAGGTTGGCCCCACATAGTGTCTATCACAACCCCATCAGTGAAAAAGTTGAGGACAGAAAAGGTTCAAAAATACAAAACAGTCCCACACCACCCAAGTTGTCAACTTACGATGGAAAAACAGAGTGGAAGCCTTACTACATTCAGTTTAATCATATTGCTAAAAAATACATGTGGAATGAGAGAGAAAAACTTGACAAGATGATTGAATGTTTGAGAGAAAAAGCATTAAAATTCTTTAGTTCTAGACCAGAGAATGTACAAAAGGACTTTAAGTTGTTATGTCAGAAATTTAAAGAAAGGTTTGACAGGAAGGACCAGCCTCACATAATTCGTCGCCAACTGCAAGAGATCCAACAGAAGGCAGACGAAACACTGGAAGAATTTGCAGAAATGATAGAAGATTTATCCACTGAGGCTTATCCAGACAGTCCAGAATTCTTCAGAAGCACCATCACTATCGATGCATTTCTAAGGGGCTGTTTGGAAAAGAGAGCTGCATTAGTCACTTTAGATAAAGATCCAAAAACTTTAGACGAAGCGGTTCAACATATGAAGAGTGCAGTTACGAACCAAAAATTGATCATGGGAACAAAGAAAGATATCAGAAGAGTGACATTTGAAGAAAAAGACAACATACCCGACACAGAAGATGTAAACATTAGACTAGTTAATAAAGTCCTTCCCAAAACAACTCCATCACTAGAATCCAGAATTTTGACCCTTGAAAATGACAACAAAGAGACTAAAAGATTATTGCGAGAAATATTGGAAAGAATGAAAATGAATGAGGTAGAGAGAGAGTCAAGACCCAGATTTAAGTCAACACAAAGATCTCCCATTAAATACAATAGGTCAAGATCTAACAGTTCAGAAAGAGGGAGTGAATGCTTCAAGTGTGGGGAGATAGGGCATTTTGCAAGAAACTGTTCAATGCAAAATAATACATTTTTCAGATCAAGATCGCCATCACAAAACAGATCACCCCCACAATCACCAACAAGGTCCCAGAGAAATTTAAACTCTCTCGAGCTGAGGAAATAGGCCATTCGTCAGCTCAAAGTAATACCCCCAGGCCACAACCACATACTAAATTTAAACATAAAAAACCATCTGAGTACAAAACTCTTTATGTGCCAATTCAAATTCAGAATGTGACGATAGATGCTGTAGTTGATACAGCAGCACAAGTTTCTGTTATCAGTGAAAATCTTTACAAGAGGTTACACCCCACTCCCAAGATCAAAGGTCATGTGCTTCTCAAGGGTATAAGTGGAACTAACATAGATTCTAAGATTTGTCAGAATGTTCCCTTATTATTAGGAAATTTCAAAACCATGTGGAATTTTGCTATATCAAATATAGATGATTCTGTCATATTAGGCCTTGATTTTTTAGAACATAACAAGGTAGATATCAGTTTACAGAATTTTTCTTTGTCTATTGCACAAAATATCATTTCTGCTAAATGTGTTGCTAACAAAAACAAAGAGAGAATTGATATTGAGAGTTCAAATAAAAAAGAGAGTTGTTATACCACCAAGATCTAGTGTATATGCAGAAATCGTGTTTGACAAATCACCGAATTCTGATGTTGTTATAAACCCATGTAGAGATCTAAATGGTTTATTATCACCTAATTGTGTCATTAGTTGTGATCAAAATTTCATTCTGTTGAAGAACCTCACAGATAGATTCATAACTGTGAAAAGAAACTCAGCTGTGGGTATTGGAATGCAATTAGATCAAGTTTTTGAAGTAGAAAATTCAAAATCAAGAGTTGCAGATGAACAAATAGATGTAAGGTCTTTGGAAATTGACAATATCAGCTTAAATCAAATTAAAAGAAAAATTCCATCTTTTTTAATAGATATGTTTGAAAGTTCTATTCAAAATCTTACTGAAAAGCAATCTATTGTATTTGCAAAATTCATCATTTCTTACCAAGAGGTTTTTGCTAAGAATGATTTTGATATGGGTTCATTTAATGGTGAAATACAGCATAGAATTGACACTGGTAATGCAAAACCTATTAGACAAAAGTTAAGGAGAACGCCCTTATGTTTTGAAAAAGAGGAAAAAGAACATTTAGATCAAATGCTAGAAAAGGGTATCATAGCACCATCCTCATCAGACTGGGCTTCATCTCCAGTACTTGTCAGGAAAAAAGATGGTAGTTTGAGATATTGCATTGATTTTAGAGGTTTAAACAAAGTAACTACCAAAGATGCTTTTCCATTACCTAATATGAATGATTGTCTTGAATCATTAAAGGGAAGTTATTTTTTGAGTACCCTTGACATGCAAGCGGCATATTGGAATATTACCGTACATAGAGATGACAAACATAAGACAGCATTTATTACAAAATATGGTTTGTTTGAACACAATAGGCTACCTTTTGGTCTGTGTAACAGCCCAGCAACTTTTAGTAGGATCATTCAGCTGGTATTACAAGGTTTAACATGGACTGAATGTTTAGCTTATTTGGATGACATCTTAGTCTTAGGTTTTGATTTTGAAGATCACTTGGAAAAACTGGGACATGTACTGGCACGTTTCAAACAATACAACCTAAAATTTAAACCAAAGAAATGTCATTTTTTTCAGAAAGAGGTTAAATTTTTAGGTAGAATTGTCAATGGCAATGGAGTTATGATTACACCCGAGAATATTGAAACCATGAAAAATTGGCCTGAACCTAAGAATGTGAAAGAATTAGAGTCTTTTTTAGGATTTATGAATTATCATAGAGATCATGTAAGAAACTTTGCTGAATATGTTGAACCATTACACAAGTTAGTCAGTAAAAAATCAGAGTACAAATGGACTGACCAACATCAGGAAGCATTTAAAAACTTGAAAGATTCTTTTTTATATGCTACACTTTTACACCATCCAGATCCTGATGAGATGTTCATATTAGATACAGATGCTTCAGACAAGTGTATTGGGGCAGAACTGAGTCAAGTTCAAGATGGTATAGAAAAAACAATTTGTTTTGCTAGCAAGGTTCTAACACCACAACAAAGAAAATATTGTACCACAAGGAAGGAACTTTTGTCTATTGTTGTTTTTACAAGACAATTTAGACATTTTTTATTAGGAAGACCTTTTATAGTTAGAACAGATCATAATAGTCTTGTTTGGTTGACCAATTTCAAAAACATTCAAGGTCAGTTAGCTAGATGGTTAGAAGAATTATCACAATACAACATGATCATTCAACATAGGTCTGGTGTAAAGCATCAAAATGCAGATGCATTGTCTAGAATCCCTGATTCAATACCATCATGTAATGACTATAGATCAAATGTCTCTTTAAGTGCTCTTCCTTGTGGAGGTTGCCCATTTTGTACAAGAGCTAGAAAACAATGGGGAACTTTTGAAGATGATGTAGATTATGTAGTCCCTATATCAATCAAATCAACAACAGTAGATTCAATTAGTCCATATTTGGACCAGTCCAGTGAGTCTACAAGTGTACTAGGGGATAAACATAAACTCAAACTTGCTCAAGAACAAGATCCAGACATTAAACAAATAGTATCATGGTTAAAAAATAACTATGAACCATCAAGTCAAGAACTTCAATTATCTAGTAAGACTGTTAGACATTTTTGGTTGTGCAAATCCCAATTACAAATGAGTAATGGCATTCTATACTATCTATGGGAGGATCCTATAACACCAAAAGTAATTTATGTTGTCCCACAGTGTTTACAACAAGAAGTTTTGGAACTCTGTCATGACATTCCACTCTCAGGACATTTAGGTCAAACAAACACATTTGAAAAATTGAGAAAATATGCAATATGGTATCACATGCGTTCAGATTGCAAAGAATATGTAAGATCATGTGAAGTATGTAACAAAAACAAAAAACCTAATGTCAAAGCTAAGTCACAATTGGGACAATATCATTCTGGTGTTCCATTAGAAAGAATACATATGGACATTTTAGGACCTTTACCTGAAACAAAGAATGGAAATAAATACATTTTGATGATTATAGATCAGTTCACAAAATGGATTGAATGCTTTCCTTTACCTAATCAAAAGGCAGAGATTATTGCCAAGAGCTTTGTAGATAATATTATTTGTAGATTAGGATGCCCATTAGAGTTACATACTGACCAGGGAAAAAATATGGACGGTACTATTATGCGTCAAATATGTGAACTTCTACAAATTGCTAAAACAAGAACAACACCATATCATCCTGCATCCAATGGACAGGTAGAAAGATGCAACAGAACTCTTCTACAAGCTTTAAGGTGTTACATTAAAAATAAACAGGATACATGGGATGAGTATTTGCAACAATTAGCGGGCGCATTAAGGGCTTCCAAGAATAGACAAACAGGGTTTACACCTAATGAAATGATGTTGGGTAGGGATGTTATTCAGCCATTAGATATCTTCTTAGGTACTGTAGATCATGAGGAAGATAAAGATTTAAACACATATGTGAAGGATCTTAAATCAAACTTAGAATCTATTCACAGGGAAGCTAGAGAAAATCTTAGAACTTCTCAATGTAGACAAAAGAGAGACTATGATTTAAAATCAGTTCAAAAGACCTATGAGATAGGGGATATTGTATACAAGACAAATCCTGCTACAATTGTAGGTACAAGTCCAAAGTTAAAATCTCCATGGAAAGGTCCCTATGTAATAACAGAGATAAAATCTCCAGTATTATACAAAATTCAAGATCAAAAGAAAGAAGAAGTGATACACCACGACAGAATTAAATTGTGTCAGGACAGAGATAACCCTTTGTGGCTATCAAGATTAAGAAATCAGATTCTTAAAGATCAATACAGTAAAGATACATGTAATTCAGAATTTGACGAGTTAAATCTTGATACAATATTCAGATTACCAGAAAACGGTGAATTATCTGTGGCTCCGCAGTCAATGACGTCGGATAGTCTGATGTCATTGTCTAGTTTAGATCTCGGAGTTACATTTAGTCCATCAACTGGTAACAACCATTCAGGTCCTTCAACGTTAAATAAAAGGGTTAGAAGAAAGCCAGAATATTTGAAAGATTATGATTTAGATATCTAAATCATACTGGTGTTTTAAAAAAAAAAAATAGAATAAATTAAAAATATTCCTCATTTTTAGGACAGAATATAATCAACGACTTGGTTATCATTTGTGTATATATATCAAGGTGTATTGGTTTTATGACTTAATATTCCTATTTCTCTTGGGTCTCCTAATTACAATAGTGTGTTTATGTATTAATAAACATATAGATTTTTTTTAGAAAAAATGTGTATCATGAAGTTTTATTACCAATATTTACTATATGTTATATTTTATAATATTATGTAGTTCATGATGGAGGATGAATTCATACCAGATTATGAATTTGGATCAGACATCGAACCACCAAGTCCGCCTAAAATTCAAGGAGCCACCAAAAGTAAAAAAGGCAAACCATGTCCTGTGTGCTTGGCAAAATTTACGCATGTTAAACGGCATATTATTAAAGATCATTTACCTTGGTATGCTTCACCATCGACATGTTGTTCGGTTTGTCATATTAACTTTGGACAAACACATTTTCTGGATATACACAATCAGAAAAATCACAACAACAATTATACTTCTCAACATTTGGATATTTTTTGGGTTGATTTCATGTTTGGTCTTTTGTTGCGCATAATTCAGATTCTGAAATTGGAAAACTTTGAAAACTTGTACAAATTTATCAACAACGATGAGCGCTTTGAATGTTGCCAGGGATCAGTGTTTAGTGATGAAGATTCAGTAGTTGGAGAAAAATTTCTTAATCACAAGTTCTCTGGTGAAAAAATACCATTGGTTCCATATCCTGTTACAAATGCAGCTTGTCTATTACATTGGAAAATTTTAAGTATCTTAATTAATTTGTCAAATAGTGCTGAATTACTTACAAAAGTGTTCAAAAAATATGTTGTGTGGATACTAGGTTCTTCATTTGTATACTGGAGTGAAAAGCGAGCAACTGAATTAGGAGTCAAAAACTTAGAGTTTGATAAAGATGTTCTTGAGATTTTTTGGAAAGGTGTTAGAGGAATGAAGTGGGAGAGTTTAATAGATATCATTGAATTTTGTAAATCAAAATTTCCAAACCCAGATTTCATTATAATCCATCTTGGTTCCAATGATATAAAATTTGCATGCTCAAAAAGGTTATTTTCACAAATTCAGAGGGATTTAAATGCTGTTATGAAAGAATTTTCTTGGAGTCATATTTTATTTTCAGAAATACTTTCTAGGCTTGTTTGGCGGAACTTAAAATGGACAGAAGGGGAGAAAGAAAGAACGATTATTAATTCAGAAGTTAAAAAAATCTTAGATAGAGAACATTTCATACATCATCCAAAAATTATTGCAAGAAAATCATATTTGTTCAGAGATGATGGTGTTCATCTTTCTGACATAGGAAATGATTATTTGATAGAGGATTTTAAGCTTTGGATAAAGCACTTCATTGTATAGTTCTGTATATTCATTTTGTTTTTATGCGTCTCATTGCTATGGCACACTTATATATTGCTGTCGATACAGTCGGAATGTCTGATTGTTCATAGCTGAATGTAATTTGTGTCATTTGGCAAGCTGGATTGTTTTAATATGTTTTTATAACTTTTTATATACCAGTCCTTTTAAATAAAATGGGGAGGAATGTAGTGCTTTATTTACATCGGGTTCGGGGTTCAATAACAATCAGCTGATCAGGTGCGCGAAATCGACAGTTGTACACATACCCTGATTACAGACGGACGTTCACGCCGACACTGCGATCAATACAACTCAGCCTGGTGAGTTATTCACTAACTGGGCACTGTGCATGTTATAAATACATACCTTCACAATAAGATTTATAGTTAAGAATCTCGTAAGAGAAATATTAAGTCAGTTTCACGAAAGCACTCGTAAGTGAAAAAATTCTCGTACGTCAATTCTTAATGATCGCGCACGTAAGATTACACTTACGACAAAAAGCTTCCCTAACAACGTACTTTCATTTCTGACGCGCATGCTTATGACACATTTCCGTGTTTACATTATTGTCGTCTGTCAAAAATGGAATGCAAAAAGCGAAAACCAAACTGGTCTACTGAAGAAGTAGAAGCTCTTGTCCAGGCCGTGACGGAAAACATAAAAATTATCAAAGGAAAATTCACGCCTTCGTTGACAAATGAGGTGAAGAATCGTTGTTGGGCAGATATAACCGCACAGTAAGTAGGCCTACATATATATTGTATTCTTTCCGTATGGATCCTTAATATATCTGCTATATATATATCTATACTTTTTTATTCAATAAACAGAATGTACTGAATAAATCCATAGATATAAAATTTAATTAATATTATGCTTTATTTATGTTACTCAATACATTGTTATGTTGAGATATCAGCACGGGAAGGGGGATAACACAGGATAGGGAAAACCCGAGTCTATAAATAAACTGATGCGTCTGACAGTTGACAGATTGTTCAAAATTTTATAATAGCTTAAACTCGTACATTATGTAATAAATTAGCATAATGCATACATTTGCAATAGCATCCAATAGTGTGTGTAGTATGTGTAATTTCATCTTGTCAAAATCATAGATACATCTAATTATATGTAATATTCACAAATGCATTTAAATTATTTATATACATTCATCATGATCATGTTAGTGACTTTTTTTTTTAGAAGAGAACTGCTCTCATGTCAATATAATTTTATAAGAATAAATAGAAGCACGTTGAGTTAAATAATGGATAGGAAAATGGATATACTGTACACACACACACACACACACACACACACACACACACACACACACACACACACACACACACATATATATATATATATATATATATATATATATATATATATATATATATATATATATATATATATATATATATATATATATATTAATGCATGGAAGGATGGATGGATGGATGGATGTATGTAACGAATGAATGAATAAAGAACTGATTTATTCAATACATTATATTCTAATTCAATTTAAATGTTTCCTAAGAATGTACAACTATTTAATACCAGTATTAATTTTTCCAGTGTCAATTCAGCAAACTGCTCTAACATCAGTAGGGATGTTAGTGATGTGAAAAAGAAATGGCAGGATTTGAGTAGCCAAACAAAAAAGAGAGAGGCAGAGAGAAGGAGAAGAGTTGGTGGGACAGGAGGAGGTCCCAGTATTGAGGATGATTTAAAATCATGGGAACAGAAGGCATGTTTTAATTAAAACCAAATACTGAAACCTAGTGACAGTCTAAACAATTTATTTGTTTCAAACATAATTGTTACGACCACATTAATTATTCAATTCATTTATTAACTTCTTGCATGTAAGAATGCATGCTGTTAAAATTAATTTGTTTTAATATAAGCTTTAAATAATAGTAATGATATTAATGCTTTGTTGTTACATATATTAAATTATTAATGCTGTTATTTTTTCATTCATTACATATTATGATGTAAAACAAATCATCCCTATATTTGAAATATTAATTAACACTGGTATTAAGATTTTAACTACATGTATATTGCATTCCATTGCAGATTGTTGGAACAATTTCTAGATCAGCAGTAGAGGGGGTGCCTGGAGGGGTGGATACCTCTGAAGTTTCTCAGAGTCTTGTACTTTTGGAGAATGGTACGTACGAACTACATGTTTATAATGTAAACAAAAATTGATGTGAAATTATTCTCATGGCATGATAGTATGCAAATTTTAAAAGAAACTTGACTTGTTCATTTACACTCTGTTCCTGTACACATACATTGTATTCTGTAGGAAATACTGCATTTATACAAGAATCTTTTTTTCTGTCTATGTAAATGAAAATATTTGGATGAACATTTTAATTCAGAAGATAGCTGAAGGTTTCAATTATTTAATCCCAACCTTAATCCATATTTCATAATAGTTTTTTTTCCAATTTGAGAGAGAGAGAGATAGAGAGAGAGAGACAGAGACAGAGAGACAGACAGAGAGACAGAGACATAGAGAGAGAGACAGAGAGATAGAAAGAGAGAGACAGACAGAGAGTTTTTTCTTCATATAATTATTAAACATGTATATTGAATCAGATATGATTGTCAAATAGCAGATATATTTTTGTCAACAATAACATTTCTGAATATATTTCATATCATTTATGATTACATGATTTAAGACAACTCAGTAATATACATGTAATACCAATGATACAAGCAATTTTTACTTTGTCACTTTAAAATTGCTGTTTTGGTGAAAATAAGCAAGTTGAAAAATAATTTTCTGGTCAGTTACTTTTAATTCAATTCTTTATTCATTGACAAGACCAACAATTATTCAAACTATCAATGTCAGATATAGAATTGACAAAAAACTCTATGAAAATTTACAATAATTTTTAATTTGTGATAATAATGCTTTAAATACAAATTTTTAAACAGTTTATAATCAGGAAAAAATGAAATATATGAAGAAATTCATTCACTTCATATAAACTGAAATAATTATCATTTTAAGGCAACAAACACTTTGAAACATTTACTTATAATACTATCATACTAACAATTCTTACTACATGTACATGTTATTGTTATAAACTTCTATCAATATTTATAGCTGTACATGCATATTATTAAAGCTGTTAAAGATTTAATGAAATTTGTCGGTTTTTTCCTTGATAAACAACAATCCAATGTTACAGCTCAACTATACAATTATAATTTACAGATAATTCTATTTCATTTACTAAATCAGAGAGAGAGAGAGAGAGAGAGAGAGAGAGAGAGAGAGAGAAGGATCAAGAGATAGAGCAATTATAGTAAGAGAGAACCAGAGAGAATGAGAGAAAATTGACATAAAGACATACAGACATACACCTTTTATAATGTTACATGTAAAAGAAATAAAATGATATTAAAGTATATTTCACAACTATGTTGAGAATATTTACATTTACATATTCATTTCATATTTGCATTTATATGATCATAATTATCATTTCAAAACGTTCAGACATTTGCTATTTTCATCAACTAAATATCATATTTTCATTTCATTTGATATATGATATTAAGACAAATTGCATGATCAGATTCTGTGTGAGGATACTCACACATGTACTATTTTTTACACAATGTCATAAGAAATTTAAGGAATAATGCATGAATTTATAGATAATTTTCTTAAAACCTCTTAGCAATGGTCTGTCTCACCCTGAAACCATCATTGCCATTTCCTCTATATACAGTGTTGTTGTGCAGAATCTGTATGGGATCATCTGCAGCTTCAAGAGGGAGTCGTCTATTAATTGCCATATTGTGCAGTCTTAGGCAGCATTCAATCATTTTGATGCATTTAGGGGCAGTGAACTGAAGACTTCCTCCAGTTTTATGCAAGCATCTATTTAAAAAGAAAAAAATTATGTTCACATGGAATAGTTATAATTAACATGTCAAGGATGAATCTTGAGGTGGATTTAATTCTTAATTAATTCAAACTGATATACAAAAAAAAATGAACAAACCTGAATCTGCACTTAAGAACCCCAAAAGCCCTTTCCACTGTGTTTCTGGTTGAGCAGTGGGCTTGATTGTAGTTCTCTTCTTTGGTGCCGCTTGGTTCATTGAAAGGAGTTAACAACCATTTTTTTAGGTGATATCCTGAATCTCCCAAAATCCAGGGTCCATTCAAAGTTTCCATCAGTTGAGGTACAGAGGAATTGGTCAATATAAAGGAATCATGAGTTGATCCAGGCCATTTCACAACAGCATTGGTAAAACTGAAATGAATATTAATTAAGCTTGATTAGTTAAACCGAATTATTTCTGCTATAGTTTTTTTTGACTGAGCGGGTGGGTGAGTGTAATATGACTATATTGGAAGTGGACTAATCTAATTAAAATTAGATTTTTGATCCGCTCCAAATAGATCGCTACACATGCACAAAGATCTAATATTAATGAGATTGGGAGTGGCCAAGTGGGTTGGTGAAATCTTTCTCAAAAATTGTTAAAAGAGCAAAAGTTATATGCAATATGATTTTAATGTAAATTTTTAGTCAATGAATACATGTATTTACCGAAGGTCAGCATCCACAACTCCCTGAACATTGATGGAGGGAAAACCCTTTCGGCAGATGAAGTGGGGTTCATCATCTCCTGACATGCCTTGTATGGGTATCAATGTACCATCTATGGCACCTACTACATTTGGAAAATGAGCGATCTTGTAGAACCCATCCTTCACTCTCTTTAGTTCCTCCGGTGTGCTTGGGAAAGTTATGTTGTTCAGCTGCTGACATAAAGCTAGGCAGACAGAATGCAATATCCTGGATGATGATGGAACAGAGACTCCATGCAGGTCTGCCACTTCAGACAAGTAGTCTCCCTTAGCCAAAAATCGAAGAGTGATCAACCCCTGAGAAAAGAGACATTTACACAAATGTTTTAGTGGGGTGTTACAGATGAGGAGGGGGAGGGGGAGGGGGAAAGAGATATGAAAGAATTCTAAAGCAGTTTTTTTTTAATCAGTTGACCTTAAGGTCAATGGGCTGGGAAAAAAAAACATTTTTACACAAAAAATGTCTTTGGAAATTGGGGAAGGTGGTGATTTTCAACTATGTAAATACATGTATGTGTACATCTAAAATATCACTTTTGGACAGGAAGGAGTAAAAATTTGTTTGTTTTTTTTAACGTTATGTATACTAAGATAGGTGCATTTGTCTACATGTAAAATACATTTGAAAGAAAAATTTGGGTTTTTTTTCTGCAAAAAATGGGTTTATTTTTATATATAGTCAGGTTGCTTAATATAATGTTATTTCATAAAATCAGACAGCAAAATTGCTGCAAATTCATGAATTTAATGATTATTAAAATTGATTAAAACTGTTTTGAAGTATTTATTCTTATCCCCGTAATTAACTATAGCTTAATTAAACCTATTAGTTGTCATCAGGATAGGAAATTCCTACTTTCTAAGCCAATTTACTCAAGTGATGGCCATTCTACACCTTTAAGAGGGAGTTTACTCCCCTTCATGTACATACACTGTACCATATAGTATTATAAAAGTAGTATATAAAAATAATTGTTTACATTGTACTTTTTGTTGCAAAAATCTCACGAATATGAAGATGTATATTGATGGGACAGTAACTTTTTTTTTAGCCTAATGGCATGGGACACATGGGTTTTTTTTTAATGTGAAAGCCATGGGACATGTCAATTTTTTTAATGAATATTTTTTTTTAAACCGGTCCCAACATTGTGATAAATTTTGCCTGTTCCCTAATAATCGAAACATAGGCTATCATTTGAGATATAGATAGTTTAAGGCTGTGCTTAGCCTACACTTGTAGGAATATATATTTGTAAGCTGAGAAATATAGAAAAGAAAATACATTAATAAACTCTTCTGCTTCTTATATTTTTGTTATTAGTAGTGAGGTAAAATGATAATAATTTTGGAGTTGATAAAGTTGTGATAGATCAATACTGACAGGTGCCTGTTTATTTATATTGATGAATTGTCTTTCCAATGCCACATGGGGCGAAATTACAGAGGACCGAAAACATTGCCAGTACAATTTCACTACGAGCCGTTAACTCTCTATGAAATTGAGATAAAAAAGAAGTTTAAATCATAAACTTACTTGGATATAAACAGGAATCGCACATGATCTAGAGGTTGGATGCTGTACAGTATCATTTACCAAATCAGTCAAGAGAAGAATTTCTCGCCGAGGAAAACGGTATCGTGCAACCAAATCTAGGTCCGTATATCTATCTAGTGGGTTAATTCGGTCCCGAAAAATACGTTCTCGTCGCAATGCACGATCGTTTTCAAAAAGCAGAAAAAAGGCAGCCATTTTTGTTGTCAATTAATAATCTTACGACAAGATATTTGCACTTAAGTTTTTATTTTTACACTTAAGAGAGGGTATAAGCTCTCGTAAAGTTACGACAAATTTTACACGTAAGAATCTCGTAAGATTTTTCGTGAAAATGAACAAAAACTTAAGTTTCCACTTACGATAAAAATTAATCGTAAGATTTTTTGTGAAAAGGGCTACAGGTCTTTTTTTTTTTACATTATAATGTTGACTAGAAAATGCAAGGTTTAGACTTAAAATGGATAAACTAGAAACCGTGTATTTAGGTTCAAACGAAAAAGCAGACAGAAAAATCAGCTTGAGAAAGAAGTTCTACCGGTAAATTGAACCGATGTAAAGAAAAATGACACGAGCCATTGTGAGCTCTATATCTTACATGTATCTCTTTGACTGACACTCAAATTATGGTTTATTAGAAAAGCATGACCAAAGCATAATAAACAATAATAATCGAAAAATAAAATGTTACCAAATCGTGACCATTTCTCCTTAAATACATTGATAATTATATAATACAGATATTTAAAAAAGCTTATTCGTTTATTTTTATCAGTCCAGATATTGTATGTTTACAGGTCACTGATTATATATTAAATAAGTGGTAAAGATTGTTGGGCAAACAAAAATTAAAAACAGCCAAACAAATAATCAATTTAGGTATAAAAAAGTGTAGACAAGTTTCTAAACTGATTTTACATGTAAGTTTTTCTTGCTGAAGACAATTTCATCTAATAGGGTATCTAAAAAATGTATTATAGATAAATTTTTGAAATTATTTACGCATTTTTTGAGATATCGTATTAATAAAAAGAACAAAGCAGGCACAGAATTTCCAATGGCAAGAATGAGCGCATCAGTGGCTAGAAAATCTGCAACAAACGATTCGTGTGATTTTTGAAATGAATTATTCGAAATTGTCTTTTTATTGTTTTTCCAAGACAAATGTATCGATTTCTTTTTTAAAAATCGCAAAGAAATAGTCGATATTAATAAATCATATTCAGAACTCTTTTGCATAACGGTACACAAAGAAAGAATTGTTGTTTGTTTTAATCCAAGATGGCAAATGTTTTGGAAAAGATAACGTCTGTTGTAAGTGTTTTGCCATAACCATCTAAGATTGGATGCTATTACAATGTCAAAATGAAATTCACAATTGATATATTTATTTTGCTTGCTTTGAACCTTATTTCCTACTTTTGTTGATAGTCCTGTACATGTATTTTCATTATATATTATAAGCATTGGTTAATAGTAAAAATGTCATACAAAGGCCAAACGTAGATGACACGTTTGCATTTATTTCCGTAGTGAGTCAGTAACTAACATAATAAGTAATATTATGGAGAAATATGGAACGCCTTGGCTGCCTTATGTTAGATGATTTTATTATATGCTGTGGGTCTATTATTATATGCTGTGGGTTCATAATTATATGCTGTGGTTTCATAATTATATGCTGTGGTTTCATTATGATATGTTGTGGGTTCATAATTATATGCTGTGGTTTTATTATTATATGCTGTGGTTTCATTATTATATGCTCTGGGTTCATAATTATATGCTGTAGGTTCATAATTATATGCTGTGGATTCATAATTATATGCTCTGGTTTCATTATTATATGCTGTGGATTCATAATTATATATGCTGTCGATTTAGTCGAAACTAGCTATTCGAATCCGGATTTCTCGTTTTATAGTTTACATTTACAAGCACTTTCAACTGACACCAAGGACAATGATCTTGTGACCTTGAATGAGACCCATATGCTAAAAATTGCTTTTTAGAGCTTTGTTGTCGCCGGGTGCATAGTGTTTCACAAAAACATCCTGTTTCTATTTATCAATATAATACTTTCAGACAAAGCAGAAAATGCGTTTGTGTTCTAAATTCTTTTATTTTTTTTAACTACAATAAAAATGATTAAAATACTGAGTATACAAAATTGATTTCTTGTTTAATTTATTATATCAACTATAATAATTAAATTGTTGATGTTTAAGATTCTTTAAAGGGAGTGTGCTATTAAAAATCAAGTACAAGCTTGAGAATATATACCGTCATTTGAGAGTACGTTACTGTAAGTCCAAATAGCTCAAAAAATTCTATGTCTCGGCATCTCTCTCAGCGCAGCCGTACGTGTTTGCTCACGAATTCTATAAGGACACATTTTTATGCGTCCGAATCGTATATTGTTTTTGTCCTGTTTGTCTGTCTGTTGTCAACTTTAACCTTAGCCATAACTTTTGAACTATAGGAGATAGAGACTTCGTATTTGGTATGCATACTTCACTAATTAGGTGCTTTTAAATGACACATAGGACAATGAGTTTGTGACCTTAACTGTGACATATATGCTAAAAAATTGTTTTTTCGAAATTTGTTGCCGCCGGGCTCATAGTGTTTCACAAACGCATCTGATTTTAATTTGATGATTTGTTTGCCCTCTAAATGTAACGTTACTGTATTTTTTTTATGGATCCGCAATCATATTTTTATTAAGAGGGTGAGAAAATTATGATCTTAAAATCATGTAATTTGATAAATTATAAGTAGTTCTTCAAAGGGAAAAAGCCAAATTAACCAAAATAAATACAAGATGTGTTTGTGAAACACTGATGTCCCAGAATGGCAGCGTGTGGCGAGGGTTGAAGTTTCTCTAATGCAAGTCAAACTCCAAAGGTCAAGGTCAAAAGACAAAATTTGTTGTTATCCAAAGGAAGAGCTTGAAACGAGAAATACATCTATAAAATAGGAAAGCCCTAGTGCTAAATGTTCAAAAGTTATGACCAAGGTTCAAGTTTTTGAAAAATGGGTCAAACTCTCGGGTCAAGGTAAAACATATACCTACTGAAAGGTCTTGTCAGAATGTATACATATGTGAAGTTTGAAAGCCATAGCACCAATTTTCAAAAGTTATGGCCAAGGTAAAAGTGTGAAAATGTTTGTAAAAGTTGATCAAACTTCATGGTCAAAAGGTCAAATTTGGTGTTTCCGCAAAAAAGGCCTGGTCATAAGGAATACTTTTGTAAAATATGAAAGCCAGAGCCCAAACCACTCAAAAGTTATGTGCAATTTTAAAGTTTTTGCGGACAAACAGACAGACCGATGAACAGAAAGGGCAAAAACTATGTACCCCCCAAATCTTCGATGACAGTGGCATAAAATAAAACTGCTATTGCATAAGAATATTGCACGTACTCTATTACCACTACACTGATTAGGATCCCCACCCGCAAAATTGAATCTGTGTTGGATTTCCGGGCATTGGGCGAGGCTGAATGCACATCTCTACTTCAGTTCCTCAAACAAATAAAAGATAGTGTTTTCAACATTGTACGAAAGACGAATAGGGCCACATAAAAAAATATTTTTATCTCGTAATTACGAGAAAAGATCTCGTTATTACGAGTTTATTATCTCGTTATTACGAGAAAAGATCTTGTTATTACGAGATAATTTTCTCGTTATTACGAGAAAAGATCTCGTTATTACGAGTTAGTTATCTCGTAATTACGAGAAAAGATTTATATGAAATGTTGCGTTTCTAAAAAGACCTCCTAGTCGACTGGATCACCCATTCAGTCTAACTTTTTTCTTTCCAGAAGCGTTGATCTAATTTTGATTAATTCTTAGATAACAACGATCATTTTTCATTAATTTTTACATAAAATGATCGGATTTGACATTTTATCTTAATGAATACGTGGAAAGAGTTTTCAACATATATCATAATCCCACTCCGAAGTAAATACCAGGTAAACCTATAGTCGTAAAAACACAATTCTATTAGTTACAGATGATTTTAATGACTATATAGTTTCAATAATGGATATACAGGATTTACCCGAATTGTATTTTATATTTTCATACACAACCTACATGCATATTGAAAATAATTGATTTTGTATATTAAAACTTTGTAGTCTGAAAACAAATAACATGTATCCTTCTTATTGATAAACAGTTCAATGAATTTATTAATCAATCTGCTTTCCTACATTTTCTTAAATATCTTTAAAACTGCTTGGTCTGACTTTATATCAAATTATGTGTAAAAAAAAAAAACACTGCAGTACTATTCCAGCTGTATTATTGTCTGTGCATCTTAAGAACATCACCAGTCTGCTAAAACCATCTATTCCGCCAACAATTATGAATCGTCAACGCACAAGTTTATTATTAGTGTCTAAGTGCCATAAATGGTTTGGGCCCGTTACATTAAAAACACGTCTGTGTAGTCTGCCAGCTTGTCTCTCACAAACACCACGTTCATCCATTCGATGTATGCTTTCTCTTAGTCTCCACCTAGGAACCCTTATCCCTTTTAAAGTTATCATCTGTCTTAAGAGATTTTCTCCACAGAGGGGGAAATCTTTTAAAATTTCCCCGAGTTTTAAATCGAGGTCATTGTCGGATATTTCTGAAAAATTCATTTTACTAAGTCCATACTGTGCCATTCTTCTGTAAATCGTTCTTTTTGACACTGAGAGAAGGTTTGAAATGTAAGTAATTGTGCATCCATTTTTGAGGAACATTTCTAATACTGTTGTTAGAGTATCATACATCGGAGGACCACACTGAGGCCATACCTTTTTTGGCTTTTCAGTTCCATATTTCACACACTCGTTTCTAATCTCATCATATCCCTTGTATTTGAGATCCCCAAAGTTTGGAATTCGTGTGCAGATAATTTACATACAATATCTGTGGTTATTTTTTCAGCCCTGAACCTGTCGTGAAACAGATGTAAGTTTAAATCCTCCAATACCTTTCCTATCAACCCTGTGGAATCTGCCGCCATTTTGTTTAGGAACATTTATAATAAGAGCCCCTGTGTAAAATTTAAGTATACCAGCATATAATAATGAACCCACATTATATAATAAATGAACCAAAGTATATAATAATGAACCCACAGCATATAAATATGAACCCACAGTATATAATAATGAAACCACAGCATATAATAATGAACCCACAGCATATAATTATGAACCCACATCATATAATTATGAACCCACAGCATATTATAATGAAACCACAGTGTATAATAATGAAACCACAGCATATAATTATGAACCCACAGCATATAATAATGAAACCACAGCATATAATAATGAAACCACGGCATATAATTATGAACCCACGGCATATAATTATGTACCCACAGCATATAATAATGAACCCACAGCATATGATAATGAAACCACAACATATAATTATGAACCCACAGCATATAAATATGAACCCACAGCATAGACCCACAACATATAATTATAAAACCACAGCATATAATTATAGAACCACAGCATATAATTATAGAACTACAGCATATGATAATAGAACCACAGCATATAATTATAGAACCACAGCATATAATGATAGACCCACAGCATATAATAAGGGAACCACAGCATATAATTACAAACCTACAGCATATAATGATAGACCCAAAGCATATAATTATAGAACCACAGCATATAATTATAGACCCACAACATATAATAAAATCACATAACATAAGGCAGCCATGGCGTTCCATATAGTCAGTAACTAACCTAATAAATGTTATGTTTTACCGAGGACTATCAAGTGACGTATTTATTCACAAATTGCGATGATCTACGCAAAACCATGTACAAGATTCCTGACATCTCGTCCAATTTAACACATTTAAACTCTTCAAAATTTACAATCTCACCTTTCAAATAGTCTTTGAAAATCTTTGCTTCACCCATGTTCACTTACAATGTTTGTTGCTATTCAATTTTATACGTTTTCTCCCTTTCCTCTGCAGAGATTTGAGCAAATGTCGACGCTGCCATTTTGTTCTGCTCCAGACAAAACAATGTGACGTCAATATTCTAAGGGCAACTACTCTAATTTTAAAGAATTTCAAAGGGCAACTACTCCAAATACCTTAAGAACGTACGGCATGCGGTTTATGTATTAAATACTATGAAATGTCGAAATGAGTAAGCGAAGCGTCGGCTAATGGCGGCCATATTGCCTAATATTATTTCTCACAGTACAAATATAGAGATATATGAGGCAATCACGTGCTATGTTTAAACCAATGAAAGTGTGACAATTCAGTCCAAGGGTAAAAAAGTACAAGTATTGAACAGACACAAATTTTGCACAGACAGACTTATGGACAAGATAATTCCTATAACCCTCCCTCTCCCCCCTAACAAAAAAAACTTTGTTTAGGGGTGGGGTTGGGCTTTTAAATAATGTCTAGGTATTGTTGGGGTTCATCAAAGTATCAATAAGGCTTACTTAGGTATCATTACAGCTAAAATACGGTATCATTGGTAAGTTAATGTTATTCAGGGTCTGGTTGGGGTTAATTGTTCATTAAGTAAAGGTACATTCGTGTATCAATGAGATTTATTGCCGTATCATTTGGAAAATTAAAATCCATTGGTGAATGAATCATTGCACAGAGCTCATTTCAAGGTTATTGTGGTTCGTGAGGGTATCAACGAAATTTGGTTGGGATAACAATGGGTTCATTGGAAAATCAATCGGTGAAAAAACGCCGCGTAGTTGAAATTTCATTCATTGGTGTAGCATGATATGTTGGTACATAAAATTCATTAAGTGTATTGATTATGAACAAACTTAGTATCATTGGGGTATCTCAAAGTTCACTGGGGTGTCATTGGGGTTCATTGGGGTATCATTGGGGTTCATTGGGGTAAAAAGACGCACCCCGGTTCATGAATGAAGATACATGTACATATCTGGAGAACGCATATGTGTGATCCAAACTGGCACAGTTTTTCTTGACGATAACTTATTTAATATTAAAAGGGTTTTGACAGATATATATGCACTTTTTTGTACAAACATCCAAATATTAGGGTTTTTAAAAAAATAAAACCCCCTATGATTCAAAAAGAATTGTCCAATTATACCCTTTTTGCTCTGCTTTAATCAATAAAGATAATATGATAGAATATTTGATTTAATGTGAAGAATGCATTCAAAAGGATCTTTGGTCGTGTTTTAAAGATTCATTGACATACAATTGATGATTCGCGATCTTAGATACTTATTCAATACACACAGCAGTTAATCGAACGAATGCATTTAACTTTAAGAAAAAATTGTAAAGGTAAACCACATTGTTCTTTATACATGTATAATGCTAGATATATAATCACAGTTTGCCATGTGAAAATTTTTTATCAAGTAATTGTAATGAGCAAATGTATTGTAATTACTCTTTAAATTTATGATTGAAAAGATACCTTTCATGTAGGTTTGAATTGCTGTGATGGACTTTTATGAATGAATCATTGACATAGTTTTGCGCCCCGGATGAGTAATCTTCAAGGTAGCATATTCTAGACTGTTTCTTTGACTTACAGATTGTAAGTAGTGAATACATTAAACTTCATTTATAATATAAGTATTGTAACATTATAAATACAACATGACATTGAAATTGAAATAAGAATTAAACTACCAATAATTTTTGTGTAAGAATTTAAAACAAAATTCACGAATGTCTTATTATGGCTATGATATGTTTTGTGTTTGTATTGTAGGTTCCAAATTTCTTCGATTCAGCTGTTCAAATGTAAAGCATAATTAATACTTTAATATAAAACAAATAAAAACGAATATCGTTGTATACACGTTGGTAATGCAGCATTTTAATAAACTTGTATGGGCTTCAAATAGCCTTCGAGATTAGAACCATGGGAAAAGATATTTTTTTCGGTGGTGTAAGTGATTATTTCTTATCTTTATTATTGTTAGAAGCATTAGCAAGATAAATAGATTTAAGTCTCGAATTTTATAGCAATGCCTGACAGGAAATGGCTCAGTTGTGTTTTGGTTCGCAGGGTCCTCAAATATCAAATCACCTTTAAATGCTAAACATGCTTACATGCCGCGTCAATGTTGGAGATGCCCAAAAGTAATGCATATTAACCAGTAATAGAATAAAATACATGAACATTTTAAATGTTGCTACCCGATGTACATTCCATCAAACGATGAGTTTGCCTGACTAAACGTAGTTTATCGGACACACATTAGTGGAAAGTCCAAAATGACAAAGCATATGTTCTATCCAAAAAAAAAAAACAGCCCGTGGGTTGATATAATTATGCAAGGACAGTCCAAATATGAAGGAGTATGCTATAATATAATCTAATGTAACATATTATAAAACTATACCACTGTCCGATGCTTCAGCGAAGAAGTCCAGTCGTTGACTGAGCATTTGGAAGTAGAAGATGAAGGCACTTACACCCTGGATGTTATGTTTTTTTCTCATAATAACGACTGCAAACTCTACGAATTTAAGAGGTTATACAGATATATAAATACGTATGAAAACCTTTGAAAATTTAGACCAATACACTTAATTTGCAAATGGAAATTGCTTGACCTGGAATGTATTTGCAGTTGTAGGCGATGAATGTGTGTACTCGAAGATTGACCAAATTCTCAACGCAAAGTTTAATAAAACAACACAGATTTGTTGTCGGTCAGGTGTCCATGCGAGATATCGAGAGGAAATGGAAATTGGTTGTTGTGGTGGCAAGTATTAAAACAATGTTTGAACAACTCGAAATGTTGTCTATATACGGAATAATTTTCACGTGAGCAAATCGCAATTTGAAAAAAAAGAAAGATAGAATATTTAAAAGATTTTTGGCTTTTAACTTATGGAAGAAAAAATATTTTTGTACTATATTTTTGTTGTAATTTTATCTTATGTGAATTGAAATTGTTGATTGCTGATTTCAGAAGGAATTTACGAACTTCAAATAGAATTGTGTTACAACGATCAAGTGTACGTAAAGGAAATGCAAACAAACTGTGATTGCAAGTGTGGTAAGTTTATCCTTTTATCATGCAGTAAATAACTCTTGTCGTTTCAAACAGTGTATATATTTGATTTTCTACATTTAATTAGTATTTGACGAAGAAAATAGCTTTCAAACACTGTAAAAATTGACTAGCACATAAAGTTTGTTGAGGTTATTTCTTTTTACAAATTTAATTGCATCATTTCCAAAAAAGGAAAACAAGAATGAATATCAAATAAAAAGAATTATTGTTTACATTTAATCTTTATTCTCTCCAAAAATATCCCTTAAGGCTTCTTTCGGATTATCATGTTAAAAAATCTTAATTTTATTTGTCATTCTATTTTTTCATTTTATAGGAAAATCAAATTTTGAGAAGGACGAGAACAGAGTGAAATCAGGTGTGCCTAAAGTTGGCTCACTGCGGACTCGTCATAACCGTTGGAAAGAGTTGAACAGTTTGAGAGAAAGGTAAAAGTAAAAATTTTCATAAATGTGTCAATTTGAATATGCGATAGATTGATTTTAAAGCTGTAAAAGATTTAGAGTAATTATAATAAATTTGTCTTAAAATTCATGTCAATATATATTTTCGTAGGTGCAGAAAGAAATATCGAAGCAACTCTAAAATTTTGTTTTGCATCTGGAAGTTACGGAAAACGAAATCTAAAAACATCAAACATATCTTAATATCCATACTTAGTGGCAAATCCTTTTTTATAAGAGTTTAATTATGAGCCAATAAAAATATGAAGATTCATTTTACGTTGTTCAACTTTGTGTATTTGTATTTAATTAAACGGTAAAAATCAACATTTTAAATCTATGAAAATTTGAATAAAAGTTTTTCAAAGACTTTTATTTGGAAAATCTAATCATTACCGAAATGCAGTTGTTTACCTTTTCTTTAGAAAATACGTTATTCTTTAAATGTAATGTTTTGCTGTCTCAAAAATATACGTTGATATTTGGTGTCGGGTGAGGCGGTTTATCTGATACAGTGAGTAACTTTTAAATAATGGTAAAGAGAACCTGAACACTGAACGATATGCGTTTTTGACAAACACATTTAAAACATCACACATAGCTGAAAGGTTTGAAATATTTGGAAGATAAAATACGCATATAAACAACCTAACGTTCTATGTCTAATCGGATCTTCGCCTTCATGACTCTTGGTAAAAGGACGTTGTCGGTAAAGATTACAAAATATTATGATACATGTACCTTGGATATTCAAAATATGAGATAGAATACTTTGTTGCGCGAAGTACAACCGTTTTAGTTTTTTTATATAATCATTTTATAGCATGGCTGATATGGTTTGCAGCCTACATTTACTTTGGCAGATAGATTCATTGTAAAAAGTTTGAGTCTGTCTAAGACATGATATGAAGAATTATTGGGGATTTATAATGCATTTAGAAAGAGAATCAAATAAATCATTCGTTAAGATTAATTAATTTAATTAAAATCTTATCAACATCGTATTTTTTTATAAACGCTTAACTGACAATGTTTCTTAGCTATAAACATCCACTGACTGTAAAATAACATCATTGATTTCGTAATATTTGCTAACAGGCATAAAAACAAAGCCTTTACTCAGTCTGTTAATTTTGTATAAACAGTTGTAATGAATGTGTTGCAAATTTGCTTGTTATGTTTTTAATTCGTTAAAGAATTGCTCCAAATACCGTCTTGATTTTTTGATTATGCATACAGAATTTGTATCGTTAGCTAAACTAATGAGATCTACAGAAAATAATTTAAATGACACATATATAGGTGAATGGGTATTCAGAGTCTTTATTCGTAGCACAGATAATTTTAAGTTTATATTAAAGGATATCTTTTTTTATTCTGCTCTTTAAATGGATAAACTTCATTCATAAAAAAACCCACAAGACTTCAGTATTACTGGCTTATCTGACACAGGGTATATCTTTTAATTATGGGAAAGAATATTATTGACCCATAATTGTTTTGAACTCTTTATCGGAGACATGTTGTAAAAACGTGATACATAAGAACAACTACATATCATCATGAAAGATGACACAGTTTTTTTGCATTTTCAACAGTGACTGTCAAGTTATTGTCATCCTGAAAACATTAAATTTTAAAGCAAGAGTACTTATTTAACTTTCTTGATTTATAATCAGCTTTGATATTTTAAGTATATTTTTATTCATATATAATTAAATGAATATCTCATGGAATTATGACTGAGTGTCAATATAGGACAATACAATCCCTGCAACCCAAGGCATTTCCCTTTGATAGACAGTGGTTGTATATGAAAGGTAATGATAGTCGCCCGCATGGACACGTGAGTTCTCGCCTGTTGCTCTCGCTTCCGGCAACGTTAATGCCCCCCACCTTATACTAACATCCGTCACAGTATGAGAAATATTAACGTGGTTTCAACTACTCTTTGTTGGAAATACCACAGCTAATCTTGGCAGACCGAATAAACTATTCCAACATCACAGAGAATATAAATAACGCAAAGGTAAATAAGTTGTAAAATTTGTCTATTAAATTTTTAAAGATAAAGTTCAGTTAACAAAAACGAATACTTTTTTAATCACGATACAAGTCATGCTTTGTTTCTTTAAAAGCCTTATTTATTTTTATGCTATTTTAAAAATTTCCAGCAAGAGTTATGTGATCTACTCAGAGATATTTTGCAAGTCGTATTTTGCAAACTCATCATTGTTCTCATCACCAAGATTTAATGTGAAACAGAATATTACACCGAAAATGTTTCCTATGAATAGTTTTAGGAAACTACAAGAATTATATAGCATTACTCATTTTATAAAACAATATTTATATAGAACGCATGCTTTTACTGATCTGCTAAATTAAATACTTCTAAATCAATATATGTGAGTTAACGACTGGGCCCCGCTTTCCCCCAGGAAACATTTGTCTTAAAAATACGTATAAAAAGAGAGAGTTGCCCCCACCCCCCTTTAATTTTTTGTTATTTGGCTTGTCACAATTTTGGATCAGTCTCTCCCACCCTTTCAAAAACGATGTTAATCGTGCCTGAATTGTGCTCTCTAAATCTTACTAACCTTTTTATTAGCAAGCATTTAGTCCAAATGTCTAATTACCACATGCAGAGGATCTATTTTAGTTCTTGGTATATAAATATAGATTTGACAGATAAACTGATGCTACTTATTTGTCTCATTTGAATTCTAAACGCATAACAGGGATATGGTGGGTAAAGTTACATTTACCTGTGAAGCAGCAAATGCTTTCAGGGCTGTTAAACTATGTTATACGAAAGAAAAGTAGTCTTGTTAAAATTGAGTTATTAATCATAGTTTAAATGCTTGAGAGCACACCAGTGCAATTATATACGACAAAATGAAAACACGAATATTTCAGCTATTTATTCTTTGCATAATAAGGAATGTCCTAATGGTAGTCAATCCATAAAATCCATGGTTCTTGTTTACAACGTATATATGATGCAAATAAAATGTGACAGAAATGGCAAGGAGAAAAACCTTTATTTGCTGACACATTTTTTTTGGAAAGCTTGTTGCTATTTGACCGAGATCTTTCTTAAACGCCTTACATGAGGCTTAGTGTAAAAAAGTTCAATAAATAAGTTGAAACTTTCCATTGGGTTTCCATGCATCCCCCTCACAGCTGACTAATACTTTCTTTGTTTGGCCAAAAAAATTAAAATGTTTATGTCCGATTCTGGAGACATTGAAAACCAGAGCAAGAATGTTGAAGTGTCGTTAAGTAATATCGTGTATTATTCAAAGGTATTTAAAAGCTACCGATTCTTATTACATGATTAAAAGAGCAGCATTTACAATGTATATACTACTTGTATTTATGTAAAATAAAATGCTGATTTTTGTCAAAATTATGTTGTGTAGTTGACGTTCAGTACAAAATAATAGACAACATACAAAATGCATTTGTAATTTACAGACGTTGAAACATCTAGGCTGATATCTTGATATCATTATTTATAAAATTTTATTAAACTGTTAATACTAAAAAAAATCGATTTGAAATGCGTAAAAAGTTTGCGATTTTTTATCATAAATTAAAAAAGTTGCATAAATGTTCACGCGTTGATATAAATTGTGCATGTAAATGATTATGCTTATTTTAGTAATTATAATTATGAACTGAGTTCAATTAAGTGTGAACATTTCTTTTCTTGACTCAATATCAACATTTAAGTATTTTTATCAATCTTTGTATGTGCTCTTCAATCAGGTTTTTAGCTTTATGTCAAATATATTACATTACATGTATGAACGTTACAATTAATAGCTCCAAGATAATGATTTTTTTTTCAAGTTTAGCGAATTTGTGTTGAAGTGTGGTAAAAAAAAGTTAATTGCTTTCTGAACTGCCCAATGGATTTCCACACCTCTCTCTTTAATCGCCCCCCAAAAATTTTTTCCGAGTCCTAAATTAAATCCAAGTGAACTCATAAAATAACACACAGAACTCTGAATACATAATTTACATATTTTTAGAATCCAGTTTATTCAGCCAATTTAATGGTGTGTGTAATGGGTGTATTTATATAGCAAAAGAAGTCTATATAGGCAGAATGTCCTCATTTTCAAGCGCAGAGTATACAATGAGCACGATAAAGACATGAACCCGTTGTAGCTAGTCCATTAGATAACCCATTCAACTTGTTAGCAAGCAAACGGCCAAAACGTTTCTTTCAGATAATGTTTAGAAAATTCTAATTTTAAACAAGTGATAATTTTGGCAAGTGAAAAATGTTAGTATTTCTATTGTAAAATAAATAAATGAATTTGACTCTTTCAAATTCCTATCAATAAAGGCATTGGTTTATTTAGAAATTTAATAACGCATCCAAGTACTTAATTCATTAGTGACCAGAACCTCAGTTGTAACTTGGCATGGTCACAATGCTTTGGTAAGCCGTTCAAATCAATCACAATTTGAGTGGCAGTCGACGAGATTTAAGAGAGATACAGGAGTCATAAGTGTTTAGTATATAAACAAAGTTTAGGCCATGTCTGTATGGTTTTTTCCTTTGAATGTTGACAAGAATATGTAAGGTTTAGACCTAAAATGGATATGCTTGAAACCGTTTATTTTTGTTCAAAACGATTTAGCAGACAGAAAAATCAGCTTGAAATATAATTTTTACTGGTTTATTGAACTAATGTAACACAAAAATATGGCACGAGCTATTGTGAGATATATGTTTGCTTATCACTCTTTAATTGACATCCACGTTTTGGTTGTTTAAAAGAGGATGACGAAAGCAATTTAACAATAAACAATATAAAAAATGACTAGATCGTGACCATGCCCATTTAATATTTGATTATTATGTAATACAGAGATTTTAAAAAGCTTATTTATAAATATCTGTATGTCTTAATATTGATGGGTTAGACATTAATTTTGTACGAAAACAAGGGTAAAGATTTTTGGACAAACTTATATTTAACAGCCGAACGAATAAGTTTCTATACTGACTTAAAAATGTAATTCTTTCCTGTAGAAGACCATTTGATCTTCTTTGCATGGTATCAATATTTTTTTTTTAAATCGAAAATAATTTGTGCATTTTTTGAGATATCGTATTATTGAAAGAACAAAACAGACAAAAAACTAGAGCAAAGCTCGTTGCAAAGCAACGAGTGGGTCTTCCGTTAATGTCGAAAGTAAAGCTGGAAGTTCCTGTAAGAAGCAGAGCTCTCAAACCAATAACAAGAGTAACTAAAAAAAAAAGATAAAAATAATCGAAGTATTCCTGGTACGACTTAACAAAATACGAATGATTTTAAGTACGACTTAACAAAAACCTTTCCGATTTCAAGAACGACTTAACCAAAAAAAATCCGAATGTGTTCAAGTACGACTTAACAATTATTTTTGGTACGAGTTAATTTTACTTTGAACATTACGCTATTTTTTAAAACAAGGACGCGGAATGAAAATTTCCGGAAACATCAATATTTAAACCCCAATAACTTTGTAATGCATCGTCCAATTTTCAAACGGATTTCAGTTTTGAACTCAGCATAGAAATTACTGTAAGATGCGTACGTAAAAATTTTAAAATTGAGAAACATGAAAATTCAAAAAAATTGGTTTTGCTTCCGGTTTCGACCGGAAGTGTCCGAATTGAGTTTCCAGCCTTATGTCATAAGTAAAACGGTAGTTCTACCTACTCTGTAAATCTCATAGCTTTATCTTAAATCGAAAATGAGAAAAGCTCCGGACAAAATCACTTTTTAAAACGTGAAAAACGTCAATATCTGACGAATTTGATGACGTCATCAAATACTTTTTTCATATCATAGAGATCTTTTAGATATACATTAAAGCTGTAAATTTCAAAACAATCGATGCAAGCGTTTTTGAAATATTTGAGTTGGAAAAAAAATAAAAAGAATAATAATAATAAGAATAAGAAACTAGAGCAAAGCTCGTTGCAAAGCAACGAGTGGGTCTTCCGTTAATGTCGGAGGTAAAGCTAGAAGTTCCTGTAAGAAGCAGAGCTCCTAAACCAATAACAAAAGTAACTAAAATAAAAAGATGAAAAAAATCGAATTATTTCTGGTACGACTTAGCAAAATCCGAATGATTTAGGTACGACTTAACAAAAACCTTTCCGATTTCAAGAACGACTTTACCAAAAAAAATCCGAATGCGATCAAGTACGACTTAACAATTATTTTTGGTACGAGTTAATTTTACTTTGAATATAACGCTATTTTTTAAACCAAGGACGTGGATTCAAAATTTCCGGAAAAATCAATTTTTAAACCCCTATATCTCTGTAATGCATCGTCCGATTCAAAAAAGGATTTCAGTTTTGAACTCAGCATGAAAAATACTGTAAGTTACGTACGTAAAAGTTTTAAAATTGAAAAACATGAAAATTTAAAAAAAATGGTTTTGCTTCCGGTTTCGACCGGAAGTGTCCGAAATGAGTTTCCAGCCTTATGTCATAAGTAAAACGATAGTTCTACCTTTTCTGTAAATCTCATAGCTTTACCTTAAATCAAAAATGAGAAAAGCTCCGGACAAAATCACTTTTTAAAACGTGAAAAACGTCAATATCTGACGAAATTGATGACGTCATGAAACAATTTTTTCATATCATAGAGATCTTTCAGATACACATTAAATCTGCAAATTTCAAAACAATCGATGGAAGCGTTTTTGAAATATTTTAGTTGGAAAAAAAATAAAAAGAATAATAATAATAAGAATAAGAAAAAAAAGAAACCGTAGAAAAACAAAAGGGTCTTCCGTTGGAAACGGAAGACCCTAAAAAAAGAAACCGTAGAAAAACAAAAGGGTCTTCCGTTGGAAAACGGAAGACCCTAATTACCAACCTTTTTTAAATTCATGATTGAAAAGATACCATTCCTGTAGGCATGAATCACATTTAAAATTGTTAGATATCGTCTGCATGAAAAAGCTTAAAAATTTATGTCATATTTTCACGGGTATTGTTTTAGATTTAGTGGATATCAAGGATAAATATAGATATGCTGAATTTTTTTTCAATTGAAATTTGTCCATTGTAAATTATCTTCTGCCTTTACCCCCCCCCCCCCCCCCCAAAAAAAAATATATAAGGAATAAGCATATTTTTTTTTCATTTGGAATGCTTGATTTTTTAACATTTGATCCGGTGCATTAATGAAGGTATAGATCTGGAGAATGCATATGAGTGATCCACACTGACACAGTTTTTCTTGACGATAACTTATTTCAAATTAAAAGGGTTTTGACAGATATTCACTTTTTGTACAAACATCCAAATATAAGTTTTAAAAAAACCCTATGATTCAAGACAAAGTGTCCGATACCATCCTTTTTGCCCTAATTTAATCAATGCAGATAATATGATAGAATATTCTATTTAATGTGAAGGAAGCATTTAAAAGGAACTTTGATCGTGTTTTAAAGATTCATTTATATACAACTTTTGATTCGCCTTTTTAGATACTTTTGTTCAATATACCCAACAAATAATCAAACGAATGCACTTAACTTTGCAAAATGTCAAGGTAAACCACATTGTTCTTTATTTATGTATAATGCCAGATTTTAAATCTCAGTTTGCCATGT